>NC_045641.1:199359-503546 GCF_009829145.1 Chiroxiphia lanceolata | reverse complement strand
CTCACCCCCCGTGCCCCCTCAGCGCATTATTCCCCGGAGCGGGCGGACAAGTGGGCCTATCCCAACGCACCCCCCTGCTTCCTGCCTCCCGCCCCCGCGAGTCGCGAGCACAGGAGACTCCAGGTAAGAGAGGGGCAGCAGGGATGGGACCCCCAAGCGGCCTCCCGGGGTGGCTGGGCTGGAGTGGGATCCACATCATCCCGTCTGGGCTGGAATCCCCGTCATCCCCAGGCTGGACTCCAATAACCTCTGCGTGGGCTGGGCGGGATCCCCATCATCCAATCTGGGGTGGGATCCTCATCTCCCTCTTGGACCTGGCGACCTCCATCATCTCTTCCGGCTGCCCCTGAGACCCCTCATCATTCCTGGGCTGGGCCCCCATCATCCCAGGCTCGGACCCCCATCTCCTCCTTGGGCTGGGACCCCCATCATCCCCTCTGGGGTGGGATGTCCATCATTCCTGCGGGGCTGGGACCCCCATCATCCCCTCTGGGGTGGGATGTCCATCATTCCCTCTGGGCTGGGATCCCCATCATTTCTTCCTGGGTTGCCCTGGGACCCCTCATTATTCCTGGGCTGGGACCCCCATCTCCTCCTTGGGCCAGGACCCCCATCATCCCTTCTGGGGTGGGATGCCCATCATTCCCGCTGGGCTGGGACCCCCATCATCCCCCCTTAGACTGTGACCCCCCTTGAGCTGCCCCCCCCCTCCCCCTGAGGCAGACTGGGCTCCCCATCATCCCTGTGGTGGGCTGAGCCTCGCCCCTCATTCCCGGGCTGAGCCTCCCTCCCCCCCCCGGGGGGGGCAGCCCGTGCCCCCCTGAGCCCTGTGCCCCCCAGGCCCGGCCGCCTACCGCCTGCCTACCGTGCTGGGCCCCCGCCTGGTGGACAAGCCCTCGGCCCCCACCTGCTTCATCGTGGGGCGCGGCCCCGGCTCCTTCGGCAACCTGAACAGGGTCGGGGGCTGGGGCGGGGTCGGGGCTTGAGGGAATGGGGGACGGAGGAGCCGGGGTGCCGAGGGGCTGTGGGTCCGGGGTGCCAAGGGGTTGTGGGTCCAGGGTGCCAAGGGGCTGTGGGTCCGGGGTGCCAAGGGGCTGTGGGTCCGGGGTGCCAAGGGGTTGTGAGCCCAGGGTACCAAGGGGCTGTGGGTCCGGGGTGCCAATGGTCCGGGGTTCTGGGCATCTGGGGGGTTGGGTGCCCAGGCTCTGGATGGATCAGGGGATCCGGGGTCTGGGGTGCTCAGGGTGCTGGGGGGCTGTGTGGGCTGGGCTGCTGGAGAACCAGGGGATCAAGAGTCCAGGGGGCTGAGGGGTTCAGGATGCCAAGGGCTTGGGGTGCCAGGGGTCCAGGGGTTGAGGTACCAAGGGTGTGGAGTGCCAGGGATCCAAGGGGCTGGGGTACCAAGGGTGTGAGGTCCCAGGAGTCCAGAGGGCCGGGAATCTGGGATTACCAAGGGCTGTGGGGTGCTGTGGGTCCAGGAACCACGGGGTACCAAGGATATGGGGGGCCGGGGGGCTGCAATATCAAGGGTCTGAGGTGCTGCGGGTGCAGGGCTCTGGGGTGCCAGGGGTGTGTGGTGCCAGGGGTCCGGGGCTCACGTCGCTGCCCCCTGTCCCCGCAGTCCCCCGGCCCCAGCCACTATGCCCCAGTGAGGAGCGACGTGTTCCTGCCCCGCTCCCCCCGCTGCACCATCGTGGGGCGCACGGAACCCCCCAAGGCCGCCGCCACCCCCGGACCCAGCGACTACAGCCCCCCGCAGGTGAGGGGGCACAGGGACCCCGCTGGGGGAAGGTTCTGGGGGACAGGGTTACCCACAGACACCCCCCCCCGTCACCCTGCCCCTGTCCCCCGCAGGTCCGGCGCCAAGGGGTGACCTTCGGGGTGAAGCACTCGGAATTCCGGGCCCCCGTGATGATGGACGCGATGGATTAGGGGCCGTGGACATGTGGGTGACAGAGCCCACCTGTGACAGACGGACAAACACGACCCTGCAGCAGCAGCACCCGCCCGCGCTCCTTCTGTCCCGCTGCGCCGCACGGGGGGGGGGTGTCAGGGGGTGCCGGGCCCCCCCAAATCCGCCCTTTCCGCTTCCCGAGTCCTCCCCTCCTGGGGGAGACGCTGGCGAGGCCCTGGACCCCCAGAGCCCCACGGCCCCCTCGGCGGGGCGGGATGTGCCAGGGACGGGGGATGTGCTGCCCACACGGGTACCCGCCCTCTCCCTGCTCCAGCCCCTCCCGTCCCCATCCCCAACCCACCCCGTACCCTCTCCTTCCCAACCCGATCCCCATCACCTCTCCACCCCCATTCCCATCCCCGTCTGATCCCATCCTCCTCCCATTCCCATTCCACCCAGGACCTCGGGGCATGGGGTTCTCTGGGAGGGAGGGGACACTCATTAGCGCAGCGCCGTGGGGACTCCCCCCTCCCCGTTCTGTGGGGTTTGTGGGAGCTGTTGGGGGTCCCCGGCAGGTCGTGCCCCAGCAGAGCCCTGGGGCATCACCGTGACTGTCCACGGGAATGAGGGACCCGGGGAGCCCCCCACCCGTGTCACCCCCGTGTGACCCCCCCCCGTGTGACCCCCCGCGGCCTCTCCCGTGCCCCACTCGCTGCCCCGGGATCAGAGTCCACCGCCGGAGCCGCGTCGTCGCCCGCGGGCACCGGGCGCGGGGCCAGGCCTGGCACGGGCAGGTCCCGGCAGGGGCCGGAGGGAGTGCAGGCACGTGCGGGATCGGGTGCGGCCTGGGGGGACCGCGGTGAGGCCGTGGGGTGCCGGGGTGCGGCCGTGCGGGATCGGGGTGCAGCTGTGTGGACGCGGGGTGCGGCCGGGGAGGGCTCGGGGTGCGGCCGCGCGGGGCGGGAGCAGTCGTGCCAACCCGGGGTTGTCGCCGGTGCCATATCGTCGTGCCAGCCGTCCCCAATCGGAGTGCCAGCCGTCCCAAATCGGAGTGCAGCCGTCCCAAGTCGGGGTGGCCAGCTCAGCGGGACCGGGATGGACCCCCGAGCCCCCTCCCGACCCTGATCCGCAAGAAGCGGGACGGGGAGCGCCTGGAGGACGCGGAGATCCGAGTTTCGTGCGCGGCGTCACCGAGGGCACTTGCCCAGGGCAGGGGCCAGATCGGTGCGTGCGGGCGCGGGGGTGTACCCCGGGGGGCGGGAGGGCAGCGGGGGGGGGGGCAGGTGGTGGGGTGACACGGTGGGGAGTCCTGGACGAGAGGCCGGGGGGGACATTGCCGGGGGGGTGGGCAGTGGGGACAACAGGGGGCAGCAAGGGGGACACCGGGGGGTGTGGCTGATGACACAGGGGGTCCCTGGCATTGGGTAAGGGAATTGGAGAGCACCAAGGGAATGCCCCGGGAGGTGACAGGGGGGTCATGGGGAGGGGACGCGGCTGGGGACCACCCTGGGGGATGAGTAGGGGGATGAGAGGGGGAACCCGGGTATGGGGGGGGTCGAGGCCAGGGGACACCTCTGGGGACCCCCCCTGGTGGGAGCCGAGGGGGACCCCGGGAGGTGATGGGTGTCATGGCCAAGGGACATTAGCGGGGGGGATCCCCTGGAGGACGAGAGGGTTGGGGGACACTGGGTTGGGGTATCAGAGCTGGAGGTCCCAAGGAAGGGAGCAGGGGGCGACCCCCACCCCGGCCGTGCCCCCCGGTGCTGATGGCGTCTGGCTGCAGGGCATGGGGCAGGTGGGGGGTCCTGGGCAGGATGGGGGTCCTGGGGCGGGGTGGGGTCCCGGGAGGGCAGTGGGGGGTGACCCCCGGCCGTGCCCCCCAGGTGCCATGCTGATGGCCATCCGGCTGCGGGGCAGGGACGCGGGGGAGACGCTGGCCCTGACCCGGGCCATGGCCACCTCGGGCCGGGCGCTGGCCTGGCCGCCCGCCTGGCACGGGCTGGTGGTGGACAAGCACTCGAACGGGGGGGCGTGTGGGGACAAGGTCAGCCTGGCCCTGGCTCCAGCGCTGGCTGCCTGCGGCTGCAAGGTGAGGGGCACCCCGGGGGCGGGCGGGGGGTCCCCGAGTCCCCGCACCCACCTGTGCCCACCCACAGGTGCCCATGATCAGCGGGCGGGGGCTGGGCCACACCGGGGGCACCCTGGACAAGCTGGAGGCCATTCCCGGCTTCCGAGTCTCCCTGAGCCCCGAGGAGGTGAGGGGGGAGGGACCAGGGAGGGGACACGGGCACGTGGGCACACAGGCACCCCCACTCCCACAGGCACTGGGCTTGGGGGCTCTGGGGGGCTCCGGGGGGCTGCAGGGTGCTGATGGGGTGTGAGGTGCCAATAGGGCACCCATGGGGTCCAGAGGGCGGATGGGTGCCACTGGGGTGTTGATGGAGGGTTTTGGGTACCTATGGGGTGCCCATGTGGTGCTGGTGGGTTGTGGGAGCCTATGGGGCCCCAGTGGGGTACCAATAGAGTGCCAATGGGTTGTGTGTACCAGTGGGGTCCTGATGGGGTGCAGGAAAGCAGGGGGTGCTCTTGCAGGCATCAGTGGGGTGCTGATGGGTTGCCCATGGGTTGTGGGTGCCAATGGGGTACTTATGGTGTGCCAGTGGGGTGGAAACGGGACGCGGGGTGCCCATGGGGTGCTGAAGGGGTCCAAAGGGCAGAGGTGGGTGCTGATGGGGTGTCTATGGGTTGTGGGTGCCAGTGGGGTGCCAGTGGGGTATGGGTGCAAACAGGATGTTTATTGGATGCCAGTGGGATGCTGATGGGGCTCCAACGGGATTCCAGTGGGGTGTTGATGGGGTGTGGGTGCCAATGGAATATGGGTGCCAGCGGGGTACCAACGGGGCACGGCTGCCCCGCAGATGTGCAGTGCCCTGGAGCGGGCGGGCTGCTGCATCGTGGGGCAGAGCGAGGAGCTGGCACCCGCTGACCGGGTGCTCTACGGGCTGCGGGACGTCACGGCCACCGTGGACAGCGTGCCCCTCATCACCGGTACGGGGCACGGGGGGCACGGGGACGGGCACCCCGGCCGGGCACGGCCAGGGAGGGGGCTCGGGCGGTGACCCCCCGCCGGCACAGCCTCCATCCTCAGCAAGAAGGCGGCGGAGCAGCTCTCGGCGCTGGTGCTCGATGTGAAGTTCGGGGGTGCCGCCCTGTACCCCACCCAGGACAGCGCGCGGGAGCTGGCCCGGAGCCTGGTGAGACCCCGCGCCCCCCGGAGCCTCCTGAGCCCCCCGGCCCCCTGCCCTGGGGTTCGGGGCGCTGGGCTGGGGCACCTCTGCCCTCCCTGCTCTGCCCACTGTCCCTACCCGCTGTGCCCTCCCACTCACTGTCCCCGCCCGCTCTCCTGCCCACCCTGCCTGTTGTCCCTGTCCGTCCTTATCCCTGCCTGCTGCCCCTGCCTGCCCTCCCTGTCCGTATCCCTGCCCAGTCCCTGTCCCTTGTCACTGCCCCTCCCTACCCGCTCACCCTGCCCTCTATCCCTGTCCCCTGTCCCTGCCCGTCCCTGTCCATGTCCGCTATCCCTGTCCCTGCCTGTCCCCCGTCCCTGCCCGTCCCTGTCCCTTCCCGCCATCCCTGTCCCCGCCCGTCCCTGTCCCTTCCTGCCATCCCTGTCCCTTCTCACTGTCCCAATCCCTGCTCGCTCTCCTGCCCACTCTCCCTGCTCGCTGTCCCTGTCCCTGTCTGTTGTTCCTGTCCCTTTCCCCGTCCCTTTCCCTGTCGGCTCTCCGTGCCCGTGTCCCTGTCGCTGTCCGTGCCCAGGTGGAGGTGGGCACACAGCTGGGTATCCGCACGGTGGCCGTGCTGTCCCGCATGGATCAGCCCCTGGGCAGGGCCGTGGGGAACGCGCTGGAGGTGCTGGAGGCGCTGGAATGTCTGGACGGGGGCGGCCCCCCCGACCTGCGGCAGCTGGTCACGGCCCTGGGTCAGCGGGGGGACACGGGGACGGGGAGGGGACACGGGAGGGGCTGAGGGGGACACGGGAGGGGCTGAGGGGGACACGGGGGGGGACGTGGCCCAAGGGTGGCACACACGGGTCCCGTTCCAGTCCTGACTCCTCCCGCCTCGGGGTCTCCCCTCACACCCTCCTTTACCCCCCCATCCCCAGGGTCCCACTCACCCCAGCCCTGAATCCCCCTGTCCTCGGAGTCCCCCTCATCTCCAACCCTGCACCCCCCAGATGTGGGGTGCCGCTGCACCTCCCCGGCCCCGGGGTCCCCCTGAACCCCCCTACCCCACGTTCCCACTCACCCCCAGCCCTGAACCCCCCCAACCTTGGGTCCCCCTGAACCCCTCCAGCCTCAGGGTCTCCCCCACTCTGTCTGTCCCCCCTAAGCCCCTCCCGGGGTCCTGACCCCCCTCCCCTTCCCC
This sequence comes from Chiroxiphia lanceolata, assembly GCF_009829145.1. NCBI lineage: Eukaryota > Metazoa > Chordata > Aves > Passeriformes > Pipridae > Chiroxiphia > Chiroxiphia lanceolata. The sequence continues at coordinate 497,224 of NC_045641.1, read as the reverse complement.
CTGACCTGTCTCCCTGTCCCAGGGGGTTGGGGGGAGGAGGGGGCAGCGGGGGGTCCCTGGGGGGTTCCCGCAGTGTGAGGGGGGTCCCAGCCCGTGCCGGTTTTGGGGTGCAGGCGGGGTGCTGCTGTGGCAGTGCGGGAAGGTGGCGGGGGCCGCGCAGGGCCGGGAGCTCCTGGGGCGGGCGCTGGACGATGGCTCAGCCCGGAGAACCTTCGAGGCCATGCTGGGGGCGCAGGGGGTGCCCCCCGACACCGCCCAGCGCCTCTGCAGTGGGACCCCCGCCCAGCGCCGCCGGCTCCTGGGAACGGCCAAGGTCTGTGAGGAGCTGCCCGCGCTGCAGGAAGGTGAGGGGGACCCCCACCCCGAGAGTCCAGTGTCCCACAGTCCCTATGCCCCCCCCTCCACTCCCATCCCCTCCTGCCCCGCCCCACCTCTGCCCCCTCCGGGATCCTCAGGGCTTCCCTGGATTATTCCCCCCAAACGCCGGGGGTTCTCGCCTGCACCCCCCTGCCCCCCACCTCCTGTGTTTGGGGGTCCCCAAACCCCTCTGCCCCACACCCTGCACCTATAGGTGTCCCTGCAGCCCCATCCCCCCGCCCCCGGGTCCCCACCTGCGCCCCCCACCTGCACCCCCTGCCCCAAATCCCCCAGTCCTGGGGCTCTCCCAGCCCCCCCGTCCCTAACCCCCCCAGGCTGGGGGCTTCCCCCCGCGCCTCTGACCCTCCCTGACCTCCCCAGGCTGGGGGTTCCCCCTCCAGCCCCCCACGTCCTTGACCCCTCCCGTTCTCCTCCCAGGTTGGGGGTTCTCCCCTATGTCTCCCATGTCTTAACTCCCCCAGATTGGGGGTCCCCCCCCATGTCCCTGCCCTGCCCACGCTGGGGGTTCCCCCCCTGTGCACCCCATGTCCCTGACGCCCCCAAGATGGGGGCTCCCCACTTGTGCCATCCTGATCCCCCCCGCCCTCAAGGCTGGGGGTTCCCCCTCGTCTCCCTGACCCCCCAGTATCCCTGATCCCTCTGGTCCCCCCCGTCCCCCCATACGTCTCTGACCCCCCCCCCCCCGCCCCCCGGCCCCCCCGGCTGGGTGCAGGAGGTGCGGGCGCTGCCCCTGGCCCAGGTCCTGCACGGGCTGGGCGCGGGGCGGGCGCGGGCCGGGGACCCCGTGGACCCCCTCGTGGGCGCCGAGCTGCTGGTGGGAGCGGGGCAGCACCTGCGGGCAGGTAAGGGGTGCCGGGGGGGCTCAGGGACCCCCAAACCCCCTGATCACTCCTTCTGCCCCCCCCCCAGGGCGTCCCGTGGCTGCGGGTGCACCACAAGAGTGTGTGGGTGGGGGGGTGTGTGCGGGTCTGTGGGGGGCTCCCAGACCCCCATAACCCCCCCACGTCCCTCCCCTCCCCAGGCGCCCCGTGGCTGCGGGTGCACCACGAGAGTGTGTGAGTGGGGGTGTGTGTGCGGGTCTGTGGGGGGCTCCCAGACCCCCATAACCCCCCCACGTCGCCCCCCCCTGCAGGCGAGCCGTGGCTGCGGGTGCACCACGAGGGGACCCTCGGCGCGGGGGGGCGGCGGGCGCTGCAGGACGCGCTGTGCCTCGGCCCGGAGCCCCCCCGGGACCCGCCGCCGCTGGTGGCCGAGACCGTCGTGCCCGCGGGGGCCCCCCCGGCCCCCCAATAGGGCCCATTTTGGGGGGGGGGTCGGGATTTCCTCCCCCTTCCCCCCCCCCCGGGGGTCCCGCGCGGGGCGGTGGCGCCACCTGCTGGTGGAGGGGAGGACTGCAGGGGGCGAGGCCACGCCCCTCCCTCTTCAGACACGCCCCTTACGGCCAAGGCCACGCCTCCTCCCCAACAAGCCGCGCCTCTCCCGCTCGAGCCACGCCCCCGCCCGGCTCCTCTCTCCCAGGCCACGCCCCCTCCGGTATGATCACGCCTTCTTTCGATCGGGCCGCGCCCCTTCCCCGCGCCCTGGGGCCGAGCCCCAGGCTCCGCCCCTTCCCCGCCTTCCCCGCCGCCAGTTCCGGTTCCGGCGGCGCCGGCGCGGCCGCACCGAGAGGAGAGTCCGGGAGCGGGGCGGGGGTCGGAGAGAAAAGGTCAGCGGGGATGGGGGAGCGAGGCTGAAGGTACCCGGGGTCGGGGGGCAGCGAAAGGGACGGGGCTGAGGGGTCAGAGGGGTCCTGGGGGTCACTGAGCAGCGGGAGGAGTGGGATGAGGGGTCACGGGGCATCTGGGGCGCTGGGTTTGGGGTCGGGGGTCGGCAGAACAGGTGCAGGGTGGGGCAGGAGGAGCAGCGGGACACAGGGCGGGGGTCAGAGGATGGGTGGGGGGCTGAGATGGGGGGTCAGGGCAGCAGGAGAGGGTCGAGGGGTAGCTGGGGGGTCAGGGGGCAGCAGCAGGAGGGAAGGGTCAAGGGGGTTCTGGGGGGCCGGGCTGGGGGAAGGAGCGGGATGAGGGGTCAGGGGATGTTTTAGGGTCAGGGCTGGGCGGTCAGAGGGTCCCTGGGGGTCAAGGTTGGGAGGTCAAAGGGGCAGGAGGAGGAGCGGGCTGAGGAACCAGGGAGGGGCTGGACGGGGGTTCCAGCAGCGAACAGGGTTGGGGGCTGAGGGTGGGTGTGGCAGTGCTGGGGGCTCCAGGACCACCTGGGGACGGGGGCGGCGGTACCTGACACCCCCCTGACCCTCCCGTGCCCCTCCCCGCAGCCCGCACCGCCCCCGCCGCGATGCTGCGAGCCCTGCGCCCCTGCCACCCCCTGTGCCACCCCCTGTGCCACCGCCCCCCGTCGCAGCCCCTGAGCTCCGGCCCCGTCCCCCCGGAGCGCCCCGAGCCCCCCCGGCTGCCGCTGTGGCAGCGTGCGGCGGTGGCGGGGGCGGTGGCGGGGCTGGCGGGGGCGGGCTGGCTGTACCTGCGGCGGGAGAAGGAGCGGCGGCTGCGGCAGCGGCGGCTCCGGGACCTGCGGGCGCTGGCGCTGGGCCAGGGCGACTTCCAGCTGCAGGACACGTCCGGGACGCCCCGCTCCCGCGCCGACCTGCTGGGCCGCTGGGTGCTGCTGTACTTCGGCTTCACGCACTGCCCGGACGTGTGCCCCGAGGAGCTGGAGAAGCTGTGCCGGGCCGTGGAGCTGCTGGAGGCGGTGCCGGGGCTGCCGCCGGTGCAGCCGCTGTTCATCACGGTGGACCCGGCGCGGGACGACGCGGCGGCGCTGGGGCGGTACCTGCGCGACTTCCACCCGCGCCTGCAGGGCCTCACCGGCACCGAGGAGCAGGTCCGGGCAGCCGCCGGCGCCTTCCGCGTGTACGTGAGCGCCGGGCCCCCCGACTCCGACGGGGACTACGTGGTGGACCACTCGGTGCTCACCTTCCTGCTGGGCCCCGACGGGCTGGTCCGGGACTGCTACGGCCGCTCCCGCACGGCCGAGGAGCTGGCAAAGAGCGTCAGAGGGCACATGGAGACCTACGAGCCGCTGCCCCCCGGGTGACCGGGAATAAAGGGCGGGGGGGAACCCCCGGAATGGGCCTGGTGTGCTTTGAGGGGAGAGAAGGGGGAGAGGGAGGGTGGTGACACCCGGGGGTGTCGTGGGGAGAGACCTCCGACAGAGCCCAGTGACCTCCAGGGGTGTCACTTGGGAACCGAGGGACCCTCAGCAGAGCCCAGGTGTGTCCGGTGGCGGTGGGAGGGACCCCCTGACAGAGCCCAGTGACCCCCAGGGGTGTCACAGGGGAAGGGAGGGACCCCTGTGGCCCCCACCCAGGTGTGTCTGCTGGGGAGAGGGACTCCTGACAGAGGCCAGTGACCCAAGGGTGTCACCTGGGGAGGGAGGGACCTGTAACAGACCACACTGTGGCCCCCCAGGTTGGCATGTAGGGACAGAGACTTTAGGTGGGCAGGTGAGGGACCCCTGACAGATCCTGACAGGTGTGTTCCAGGACCAGGAAAGGACCCTTGAGAGACCTTGGTGCCCCCCAGGTGTGTCCCAGGGGTAGGGAGGGACCCCAAATAGACCCCAGTGCTCCCCAGGAGTATCCCAGAAGGAGGGAGGGACTCCTAACAGACCCCACTGTGGCCCCCTAGGAGAGACCACAGGCAGGTGGGTGGATGGGCACTCAAAGCCCTTGTTGCCCCCCAGGACTGTCCCCTGGTTGGGGGGCTCTGTGAAGGTGAGTGAAGTGACTGCCCCCTCCACCCCTGCAGCCCCCCAGGGACCCTCCTAATGAGGAGGGAGAGCATGAGTAGGTGAGTGACCCCTCTAGCCCCCCTGGACCCTCCCCACGAGGAAGGAGGCCTTGTGTAGGTTTGTGGAGTGGCCCCCCCACCTGCAGTCCCCCAGGACTGTCCTGTGGGGAGGGAGGACCCCACACCCTGGAGCTGCCAGGACCCTCCCCACAAGGAGGGAGAACAGGAGTAGGTGGGCAGAGAGACCCCCCACACAGACCCTGCAGCCCCCCAGGACTGTCCCCTGGGGTGGCACCCCACAGGCAGGTGAGTGGAGTGACCCCCAACAGCCCCCATACAACCTCCCGCCATCCCCCACCAAAGACACCTTTCCCTCACTGGCCACGGCCGCTCCTGCACACGGGGGGTTTATTTGGGGTGGGGGTCCCTGAGGGAGGGGGGCTGGAAGCCCTGGAACCTCTCGTGGGCGGGGCGCAGGGTGAGCAGCCGCAGCCGCGCCGTGTCCAGCGCCGCCTCCAGCCCCTCGTCCTGCTCCAGCTCCACCACCCCGTCGTTGGCCTGGGGAGGGGGGCACGGGGGTGGGCGGGGGTCCCGCGCACCCGGGGACCCCCTCGGCCCCCCCCCGAGTCCTTACCAGCTGCAGCGAGGCCAGCAGGTACCGGCACACCTCGAAGGGGGGCTGCCCGGCCACCAGGCTGGCGAGGGAGTGCCACTGCCCCAGCCCCCCGCAGCGCCCCGTCAGGGCCAGCCCGTACTCGCGCATGTCAAAGGGTGCCCGGGCCTCCTGCGGGCACGGGGGGCACGTCAGGGTGGGCAGGGACGGGCTGCCAGGGCCCTGCCCAGCCCAGCCCAGCCCCCTGCCCGCCCCACTGGGTCACTGCCCTCCCCAGGAGGTCCGTGCCCACTCTGGGTGGTCCCTGACCACCATAGTCCCTGCCTACCTCTGCCCTCTGTCCCCACTGTCCCACCCACGGAGTCCCTGCCCTCCCTGGGTGGTCCCTGCCTGTCCCTGCCCATCCTCTTCCCTGCCCACCTCAGCCCCCTGTCCCCAGTGTCCTGCCTGGGGATCCCTACCCATCCCAGTCCCTGCTCACTCCAGTCCCCTGCCCACCCCAGCCCCCTGTGTCCCCCTGCCCTCCCTGGTGGTCCCTGCCCAGCTGGAGGTCTCTGCCCAAGCCCTGGGGGTCTCTGTCCCAGCCCCTGCCCTCCCCACGGGTCCCTGCCCTCCCAGGGGTCCCTGCCCCAGCCCTGGGGGTCCCTGCCCTCCCAGGGGTCCCTGCCCCAGCCCTGAGGGTCCCTGCCCTCCCAGTGATCCCTGCCCCAGCCCTGGGGGTCCCTGCCCTCCCAGGGGTCCATGCCTGCTCCTGCAGCAGTGGCTCTATCCGCTCCTCCCAGCGCCGGATGTGCTGGGACAGCTCCGTCTCCTGTGCAAACTTCTGGGAGCTGGCCATGAACAGCTCCTGTGGGGACAGGGACAGGGCAGTGCAGGGGGGGCACCCCCAAACCTCAGGGGACACCCCAACTCTCCTGGGGGCACCCCAACCCTCGCAGGGAGACCCCGACCCTCTGGCAGTCACCTCAACACTCTGGGGGTCACCCCACCCTCCTGGGGGCACCCTGACCCTCAGGGGACACCTTAATGCTTTGGGGGCAATCTGACCCTCCTGAGGGCACCCCCAACCCTTTGGGGGGTACCCCAACCCTCTGGGAGCACCCCCCATCCCCACAGTGTCACCTACCACGTTCCTGCGCACCAGCTCCTCATATCCCAGCTCCGGGGGGTCTGTGGGAAAAGGGGGTCACGGTGGGGGCAGGGGGCACAGCACACAGCTACACCCCCACACCTTTGGAGGGCACAGGGGACCTGCCAGGGACAGATGGGGTGGGGAGTCTGGGGGAGGATCAGCAGCTCACCCAGGGATCCTTCTCCCAGCTCCTCTGGCACCTCGGGCTCCACATCCTCCTGCTCCACATCCTCGTGCTCCACAAAATCGTCATCTGCTGGGATGGGGAGACCCCTCAGTTCCCCCTGGGACCCCCCCAGTCCCCGGAGGGGGGAATTTGGGGTGCCGGTACCTGCCCCTTGTTCGCAGTCAGCCCCATGCTCCTGCTCCAGCTCCGGCTCCCACAGCGGCTCCTGGAGGAAAGGGAACAGCCCTGAGCACACCCTGAAGACCCCCAGAGCCCCGGGGGGGGGGGGCCTGGTGTCCCTCTGCCCCCCAATTTACCCCCCACCCCACTCACCCCCTGGCTCTTGAGCTTCCTCTGTGCCGCCAGCCGCTCCTTCAGCTGCCGCCAGTACAGCACTTCCAGGTCTGCCGGGACACAGGGATGGGGAGCACGGATTTGGGGAGCACCCACACCCAGCAGAGCCCCCCCCCGGCACACCATGGTCTGGGGGGGCCTTCCCAGGCTCCCCTTGCACGGTTTTGGGGTGCCCTTCCCCTCCATCCTCCCCCCACTGCAGAATCCAGTCCCTGCTCTCCCCTGGGACTGGGAACTGTGGGAGATTCCACCCTGAGGGCTCTCCCGGTGCCAGCTGTGCCCCCCTCACCTGCGAAGGTGGGGCCTTTCCTCCTGGTTTTCCGGCTGTCTGTGACGTTGTTGTCTGGGGGGAAGAGATTGGGAATCACTGGATGGCAAATCCATGGAATCGTTGGGGTTGGAAAAGCCTTCTGAGCCCGTGAAGTCTCCCCAGCACTGCCAAGGCCACCCCTGCCCACGTCCCCATGTGCCACATCCACAGGGCTGTTCAATCCCTCCGGGCTTTTAAATCCTTCTGAATTCCGATCCCGGCAGGATCCCGTGGGAATCACTCACAGGCTGCAGAGAACCATCTCATGAAGTCCTGGAGCTTCCTTGGGCCCCTCCTCTTCCTCTTGCCTCCCACCACGTCGTCCAGGCTGTGTGACATCAGGAAGGGCCTCCCTGCAGGTGACACAGGTAACACGGTGGCACCGGGGGCACGGCCACCCCGAGGGGCCGGGATGGGGAAGGGGCCCCTTTCCCACATCCCTCTGGATGTCATGGGGCTGGGAATGACCTACCATGGGGATGGGGACACTGAGGGACACGTGGGACTGGGGATGACCCTTCGTGGGACTGGGGATGACCCTTCGTGGGACTGGGGATGACCCTTCGTGGGACTGGGGATGACCCTTCGTGGGACTGGGAATGACCTGCCGTGGGACTAGGGATGACCTGCCGTGGGACTGGGAATGACCTGCCGTGGGACTAGGGATGACCTGCTGTGGGATTGGGGATGACCTGCCGTGGGACTGGGAATGACCCTTCATGGGACTGGGAATGACCTGCCGTGGGACTGGGAATGACCTGCCGTGGGACTGGGGATGACCTGCTGTGGGACTGGGAATGACCTGCTGTGGGACTGGGAATGACCTGCTGTGGGACTGGGAATGACCTTTCATGGGACTGGAGATGACCTGCTGTGGGACTGGGAATGACCCTTCATGGGACTGGGAATGACCTGCTGTGGGACTGGGAATGACCTGCTGTGGGACTGGGAATGACCTGCTGTGGGACTGGGAATGACCCTTCGTGGGACTGGGGATGCTGAGGGACGTGTGGCTGGGAATGACCATCTGTGGGCCAGGAAGGCCCCTCCACAGGGCTGGGAATGAGCTGCTGTGGGCCAGGAAGCCGAGCCGTGCTGTCCTTGCACCCCAAGTCCCCTGGAGCAGCCCCCCCTTCCCCAGCACCCCTCCCCAAAAATCACCTTTCCTAAACGGCTTCTCCTCGGAGTCTCCGAAGGGGTCGAGGCTCTGCCACGGATCTGGCACCTCCTGGCACAGGGGTGAGGATGGAGAGGGTACAGCTCCCCGTGGCACCCTGGGATCCCCCCCGTGTCCTGGGGGGTCACATCCCACCTGGACTCCAGAGCCCCCCGCTCCAGGCCCCCCTTACCTTGCTGTGGGCTCTGGGGTCCTGGCTGGGGAGTTTCTCCCGCAGGACGTATCCCCGTGTCCGGGGTGAGCTCTGGGACACAGAGAGGGACAGTGAGGGCTGGTACCTGCAGGGCTGGGGGGCCTAGGGGTCCAGGGAGGGGATGATGGGGGTCTGGGGGTCCAGAGGTTGTGGAAGGAATGGGGGGCTCTGGGAAAGGAGTGAGGACTGGCAGGGAAGGAGCGAAGGGATCTGGGGAAGGAGTGAGGGGATTCCAGGGCCCAGAGATCCAGGGAAGGAGTGAAGGGCTCCAGGGCAGGAGCACAGGCAGCCCCCCAAGCCCTGCCCACACGGACCCTCTGTGCCTCAATGTGTTCATTCGGGGCCAGAGTCATTTCCACGTCGTCCCCCAGGGCCCCGGGAATGTCGTTGTCATCATCTGGTCCTGCAGCACCTGGGGGGGGACAGGCAGAGGCTGGAGAGGCTTCTGGACCCCCCATTTCCAGCCTGGCTACCAAAGAATTCCCCTGGGTGCTTTTCCTGCCAGGGCCAAGGGGCACCAGAGGGCAGGAGCAGGGAGTCACGGAGTTGGTTGGGTTGGAAAGTCCCTCTGAGCCCACTGAGTCCAACCAAGGCACTGCCAAGGCCACCACTGACCCACGTCCCCAGGTGCCACATCCACAGGGCTTTGAAATCCCTCCAGGGATGGGCACTCCAAACCTCCCTGGGCAGCCCCTGCCAAGGCCTCACCACCCTTTCCAGCAACAAATTCCTCCCCAGCCCCAACCTGACCCTCCCCTGGCCCAGCCTGAGGCCGTTTCCCCTTGGCCTGTCCCTTGTTCCCTGGCAGCAGAGCCCGACCCCCCCCGGCTCCCCCCTCCTGGCAGGGAGCTGCAGAGGGATGAAGTCTCTCCTCACCCTCCTCCTCTCCAGCATTCCCAGACAGACACATGGACACAAGGACAACCACCTGGATCCCCCTCAGCCAGGTGACACCACTCACCTGCCTCCTCAGAGAAGCTAAGTGCCCGGACTGGAGCCACACTGGCACTTGGATGCTCCACACCAGGAGCAGATCCCGGAGCTCCTGCCAGGGCACAGTGGCAGGTGACAGTGAGAGGTGAGTGGCCCCCCACAGACACCCCCCTGGAGCCCCCCCAGGTACCTGTGTCTCTCCTGGGGCTCCCCAGGCGCTGCTCCTGCAGGTGTGTGGGGGAGAGCCCTGCCAGCTCCAGCAGGAATGCTCCCGTGGCATGGGGGGTGCAGGTGTTCATCCGGAAATCCTTCCGGCTCGCCAGGACCTCCCCTTTCCGGCTGCGGGAAAATCCTGTCAGGGACCCCCCTCACCAGGCTGGGGGGGTCCCTAAAGCCCCCCTGCTCCAGCCTGGGGTCACCCCAGCCCTTTCACCAGCACGGTCCTGTCGGGATTTCCCTGCACATCCCTGGGACCCTCCTGCCTCCCACCAGAGGGAGGGAAGGAGCGAAGGGATCTGGGGAAGGAGTGAGGGGATTCCAGGGCCCAGGGATCCAGGGAAGCAGTGAGGGGCTCCAGGGCAGGAGCACAGGAATTGTGCAGCCATGGGGTTTATCCTGAGGGACTGAGGGATCCCGAATAGAGCAGGGGAGGGGGACATTGGGTGCTCCCACCCAAGGGTCCTGACTGGAGCAGGAGAGGGAGACATAGGACACTCTAACCCAGGGATCCCAACTGGAGCAGGGGAGGGGGGTCCCCCCACCCAGAGGTGGCCGGGGGGGGTGGTGGCACCTCAACAGGGGGTTTTCCTTCTTCTCCATCTCTTCCGGGGGGACCAGAGACATCGGGGTCAAGGGAACGACGTTCACAGCCTGGCAGGGTAAGGGAATTTGGGAAGGAGCCCGGGAAAGGCCCTGGCACAGGTGTCACTGTCCCCAAGGCCACCACTCCTGCTGGAATGGCCCTGGGATTCACCCAGGAAAACCCTTCCACAAGGAGGGACAAAAGGAGACGGGTCCCTCTTACACTGGGCTGCTGATTCCTGCTCATGTCCACGCTGGCCTGGCTGGTGTCCTTGATGTCATCCAGGGACAAGAACTGCCGGGAGAGCCACGAGAGTGTCACCCCCAGCACACCAAAGGATCCCACTGGAGCAGGGCAGGGGGACACAGAACATTCCCACTGAGGGATCCCACTGGAGCAGGGCAGGGGGACACAGAACATTCCCACTGAGGGATCCCACTGGAGCAGGGCAGGGGGACACAGGACACTCCTGCTGAGGGATCCCACTGGAGCAGGGCAGGGGGACACAGGACACTCCCACTGAGGGATCCCACTGGAGCAGGGCAGGGGGACACGGGCCACAGGACCCCCCTCACCTGCTCCTGCATGTCTGTGAAGGTGGCATCGTCATCCCGGCCGTCGGGTCTCAGGGAGGTGGGCAGCTTCTCCCTCCTGAGGGAAAAACGTGGTCAGGATCCAGGGGATGGGTGGGAGAGGGGGCTGAAGGGGTGGGGAGAAGCAGGAGGTCACACCTCGAATCCCGGGGGCAGCTCTGGGCCCCTCAGACAGGAGAGACCTGGAGGGGCTGGAGCGTGTGCAGGGAAGGGAAGGGAGCTGGGAAGGGTCTGGAGCAGCAGGAGGGGCTGAGGGAGCTGGGGGGGCTCATCCTGGAGCAAAGGAGGCTCAGGGGGGACCTTCTGGCTCTGCAAGTCCCTGCCAGGAGGGGGGAGCCGGGGGGGGGGGTCGGGCTCTGCTGCCAGGGAACAAGGGACAGGCCAAGGGGAAACGGCCTCAGGCTGGGCCAGGGGAGGGTCAGGTTGGACACCAGGAGGAATTTCCTCATGGAAAGGGCTGTCCAGCCCTGGCACAGCTGCCCAGGGCAGGGGTGGAGTCCCCATCCCTGGAGGGATTTCAGAGCCCTGTGGATGTGGCACTTGGGGACATGGTCAGTGGTGGCCTTGGCAGTGCTGGGGAGGGTTGGACTCGATGGGCCCAGAGGGATTTTCCAACCTCCAGGATTCTGTAATCCCGTGATTTTTGCAGATCCACACTGTGGGACACAAGGCAGAGCTGCTGGAGACAAACTGCACGTGGCAGGTAAAAATAAACAACTAAAAATGGCCAATCCATGCAGGAGCCACCAGATCTCACTGGGGATGGGAATGGCCAGTGGTGATGGGAGCACCGAGGCAGAGACCCACAGCAGTGTTTCCATGGGGCAGCAGCCCCAGCAAAACTCCCTCTGGGAAGGGAAATTCCCACTTACTTTTTATTGGAGATGCAGTCAAGTGCCTGGCAGACAAGCATGTACAGGTACTCCACCTGGAAAACAGCACCTGGAGCTGGGAAAGGTTGGGAGCAGCTTCCAGGAAAGCTACTCCACCTGATGAACCACCCTCTCCTCCACCTCCCATTATCTCAGGACAGCTGGAGTTCAATTCCATAAATTCTCATTGTTTTTTTCCCTATTTCAGCCATCCTGAGGCCAGATTTGGGGAAATCCCTGGAATTTTTCAAAGCTAGTTTGGAGCAACCTGGCTTTGAAAGGTCTAGTGGAAGGTGTTCCTGCCCACGGCAGAGGAGTGGTACTGGATGGGCTTTAATGTTCTTCCAACCCAAACCATCCCGTGATTTTATGAGGAGATAAGATTTTATATCCCACCCTCTGCACAAAAAATGGGAAAACAGCAAAATCCCTGCTCTTTCCCGGGCTGCCAACACCTACAAAGCAATTAAATTTAGGAACGATAAATCCCTTTGTTCCCATTAGTCATTTAACTCGGGTCTCTCAAAGCCAAGGGGGGATTCCAGGGTGACCCCACAGAGCTGAGGGCTCGTGGAACGGGCCTGGTACGGGACTGGGATGCAGCAGGGACCCCCTGGGTGCTCACCTTCCTGCTGTAGATGCAGGCAGAGCCCTGGATCAGCAGCGCCGCCTCCGTGAAATTCATGGTGGTCCTCCCGTTGTCGAAGGAGATGCAGATCTGATCCAGCTGGGAAGGGCAGGGACGGGAGAGGCTGAGTCCCGGGGGGACGTGGGGGTGGCACAGGGAAGGGGATGGGGCAGGAGCCCCCCGTTACCTCCTCCAGGTACTCCCCGAGCTGGGCGGCCACGTCCACCTCCCAGTTCTTGGTGAGGTCCCGGATGGGCTGCAGCAGGTGCAGGAATCGCGACTCCACCTCCTCCATGGTGGGATTCCCCCGGCGGGGATCAAACCACGCGGCTCCGGACAGGGGATCCCGCAGGGAATGTCCAAGGAAGGCAGGTCAGTGGGATTCCAGGAGAGCCGGGGCAGGAATCCCAGACCAGCTGGAGTTCAACGGAAAGGCAGCAGTTCAGGTAACGGGGGATCGTTGAGGCTGGAAAATGCTGACGATGATCCTGATCCCAATCCCGATCCCAGCCCCAATCCTGACTCTGATACAATCCCAACCCCATCCAGACCCCACTCCCAATCCCAACCATGGATCACAACCCCAATCATGTTCCTGACCCTGATCCAGACCCTGGCACCAACCCCAATCCTGACTTTGACCCAGTCCTGACCCCAATCCCAACCCCAGGTCACAACCCTGACCCTGATCCCGATCCCAACCCCAATCCCGATCCTGACTCCCATCCTGACTCAAACCCAAATCCTGACTCCGACTCCAGCCTTGACCCCAATCCAATCCCGACCCCAATCCCGACCCCACTCCCCAGACTGACCCCAACCCCAGATCGCAACCTCAATCCCAACCCCGACCCAATCTCAGTCCCGACTGCATTCCCAACCCTGATTCTGACCCCAACCATGATCCTGCCCCTGATCCTGATCCCAGTCCCGACCCCATCCCAATTCCGGTCCCAATCTCGACCCCGGATTACAACTCTAGTCCCGATCCCAACTCTGATCCTGATTCTGATCCAGATCCAGTTCCGCTCCCGACGCCACTCCCAACCCCGATCCCAACCCCGATCCCAATCCCGATCCCAATCCCGATCCCAATCCCGATCCCTATCCCGATCCCTATCCCGATCCCAATCCCGATCCCTATGCCGAACCAGATCCCATCCCCAATCCCGACCCCAATCCCGATCCCGAATCACAACCTCAGTTCCCGTTCCCCCTCACTCCCCTCTCTCTCCCATCCCCTGTCGCTCCTCTCCCCTCTCTCCCATCTCGTCTCTCTCCCATCCCCTCTCGCTCCCCTCCCCTCTCTCTCCCATCCCCTCTCTCTCCCTCACCGCTCCCATCCCCTCTCTCTCCCATCCCCTCTCTCTCCCTCCCCTCTCTCTCCCATCCCCTCTCTCTCCCTCCCCTCTCTCTCCCATCCCCTTTCTCTCCCATCCCCTTTCTCTCCCATCCCCTTTCTCTCCCATCCCCTCTCTCTCCCTCCCCTCTCTCTCCCTCACCGCTCCCATCCCCTCTCTCTCCCTCACCGCTCCCATCCCCTCTCCCTCCCTCACCGCTCCCATCCCCTCTCTCTCCCTCACCGCTCGCTCCCCGCCGCCATGTTCGCGTTTCCCGCGCGCGCCGCGCTGTGACGTCATCGGTGCGCGCCGCGGGGGCCTCAGGGGGGCCGCCATGGCGGAGGCGGCGCGGCCGCGGGCGCTGTTCCTGGCCGGGCTGGCCGCCGTCTATGTGGCCGCTTTCGGCTCCCTCTACGTGCAGATCCCCGGTACCGCGGGGGGAGGGACAGCCGGGGGCCGCGGGGGAGGGCCGGGCAGGGCCGGGATGGGGCTGGGGCGGTCGGGACGGGGTCGGGATGGGGCCGGGGACGTGGCCGGTGGAGCCGGGATGGGGACGGGAGAGTCGGGACAGAGCCAGGACGGAGCTGGGACGGGTCCGGTAGAACCGGGATGGAGCCGGGGCAGAACTGGGAGGAGTCCAATAGAACGGGGATAGAGCTGGAAATGGTCCAGTAGAATCGGGATGGAGCCGGGACGGGTCCGGTAGAACCGGGATAGAAGCAGGGATGGGGCCGGTGGAGGCGGAATGGAGCCGGTACAGAGCCGGGACGGGTCCAGTTGAACCGGGATAGAGCCGGGGATGGGGCAGGTAGAACTGGGATGCAGCCGGGATGGAGCTGGAACGGGGCCAGTAGAACTGGGATAGAACTGGGAGTGGGACCAGTAGAGCCGGGACGTGGCCAGTGGAGTCGGGAGTGGGACTGGTGGAGTTGGGATAAAGCTGGAACGGGGCCGGTGGAGCCGGGACAGAGCCGGGATGGGGCTGACAGACCCCCCCGGGGCTGCAGGGCCGCCCCTGCCGTCCCATTTCCCTCCCCATAACCTGATCTCTCCCTTACTGGGAAGACCAGGAATACTGGGAGCAGCTCCTCTGTCCCCTCCACCCTCCCCAGGGGTCCAGGGGGTGCTCGGGCCCCCTCTGAGCCCCCCAACTCCCCCCTGGGCCCCCCAACCCCCTGCCCACACCTCCGTCCACGTGGCCGGGCTGGATGTGGCAGCTCCTGGGCTGCACTTGGGCTCTTCCCACTGGCTCCCAGTTCCAACTGGGAAGCTGGGATGGGGACAGCCTGGAGCCCCCCAGTCAGCACATCGACGAGCTGCCGCAGGGATGAGGCCGAGGTGCTGCCTGGGGGGCTCCCGGCCGTGCTGCCCCAGTTTTCCTGGGAATGCCTGACTGCCGTTCCCATTCCAGGCCTGTACGGCAGGGAGGGGATCCTGCCGGCCCGCAGGGTGCTGCGGCTCAGCGGGAAGGGGCTGTGGGAGCAGCTCCGGGATTCCCCCACCCTGCTGTGGCTCAGCCCGCGGCTGGGGCTGGACACGGAGCAGGGCATGGAGCTGCTGTGCCTGGTGGGGATCCTGGCGTCCTTCGGAGCCCTGCTGTGCGATTCCATGCGGGATTGCCTGGTCTTCGCCCTGCTCCGGGTGCTCTACCTGTCCCTCTACCAGGTGAGGGGCTGGGGGGGTCCCTGGAGGGGGGTGGCACCGTCCTGTGAGCTCCTGGCGTGCTCAGATTCCCTCGTGGAGCTGGGGAAGGGGTTGGGAGATACAGTCGGGGAATCAGGGAATGGTTTGGGTGGGAAGGGACTTTAAATCCCACCCCAATCCAGCCCCCAGGGGCAGGGACACCTTCCACTGGCTCAGGTTGCTGCAGCCTGGCCTTGGACACTCCCAGGGATCCAGAGGGAGCCACAGCTTCTCTGGGAGATTCATTCCAGCCCCTCCCCACCCTCCCAGCCAGGAATTCCTTCCCCATATCCCATCCAACCCTGCCCTCTGGCACTGGGAAGCCATTCCCTGTGTCCTGTCCCTCTATCCCTTGTTCCAAGTCCCTCTCCAGCTCTGGGCCGTGTTGGACAGGGCTTGGAGCTACCTGGTCCAGTGGAAGGTATCCCTGCCCATGGCAGGGGTTTGGAATGGGATGGGATTTAAGGTCTCTTACCACCCAAACCATTCCATGATTCCATGAATCCTCCCTCCTGCCTCCCCGGGAGCTCCAGTGAGTCAGAGCCGGCTGCTGTGGGGGGAGGAGGAGGGTTTATCTTCCCTCTGGAACCAGGGAATTACAGAGGGATAAATCACCCGTGTTTGGCCATCCCCCCTGGGGCAGGGAATCGTCACCTCCCGGGGTGGGGGCTGTCACCCCAGGGAGCAGCTCCCACCCTTTGGAATTGTGTATCCCAGTGTGGCTCTGGCTGTTCCCGGCCCGTTCCCTCCTCACTCCCTTTTAGGGTAATGCTGGAAGCACATCCCTGGAAGCACATCCCTGGAAGCACATCCCTGCTCCTCCCCCGGGCCGGGCTGTGGGCAGGGAACACGCCCAGTGTGGAATGGCCCCCCCGGGACACCCCCCCTTCCCCCCCCTCCCGAGCATTCCCGGGCTGTGATCCCAGTGCTGCCGTTCCCACAGCTCCTTGGGATTGGCCTGGAGCCCCGTGATGGGAAAGGAGCTGGGGGGAGGACGGGAGGGGGGGGTCTGTGCTCGCCACTCTCCATGTGAGGGAGGGTCTGGGGTCAAACCTGCCCCACTCACCCCCCACTCCCTCTCCACAGGTGGGACAGGTCTTCCTGTACTTCCAGTGGTGAGTCAGACCGCCCCTTGGGCCCTCTGGGGGGGCTGTGGGGGGCTTGGAGCTGGGGGAGATTTCCTGCACCCCCCGCAGCCCCCAGGGTGGGGGGCACAGCAGGATGGGGGCTCTGGGTGCTGGGCAGGGGGCACAAGGGGGTGGGGGACTTTGGGGACCACAGTGGGGGGGCACAGCAGGACAGGGGCTCTGGTGACCAGGGCAAGGGTCATAGTGGTGTGGGGGGCTCTGGGGACCGGGATGGAGACTCTGGGGGTCAGGGATGGGGACTTGGCAGGACAGGGGCTCTGGGGACCAGGGCAAGGGGCATAGTGGTGTAGGGGGCTCTGGGGACTGGGATGGGGGTTTGGCAGGACAGGGGCTCTGGGGACCAGGGCAGGGGGTGTGGGGGGCTCTTGGGATCAGGGGGGATATGGGGGGCTCTGGGGGACAGAGCCAGGGGGCACAGTGGGACAGGGGGGCACAACGAGCTGGGGTCCCCAGCCCCATGTGTGGGGGGATCTGTCTCCCCCGAGGGGAGCAGGGCAGGCCCTGAGGGGTGTGTGGCACTGGGGGGTTCAGCTCTGTCCTCCCCCCCCAGGGACAGCCTGCTGCTGGAAACGGGGTTCCTGGCCGTGCTCGTGGCCCCCCTGCGCCTGCTGAGGGGGGGGTCCCCCTCCTGGAGACCCCACGACCCCATCACCTTCTGGGGGGTGCGGTGGCTCCTCTTCCGCCTCATGTTCGCCTCGGGGGTCGTGAAGCTGAGCAGCCGCTGCCCCACCTGGTGGGGGCTCACAGGTGAGGGGGTGGGTTTGGGGGCTCACAGGTGAGAAGGGTGGGTTTGGGGGGCTCACAGGTCAGGGGGGTGGGTTTGTGGGGGGCTCACAGGTGAGGGGGTGGGTTTGGGAGCTTACAGGTGAGGGGGTGGGTTTGGGGGCTCACAGGTGAGGGGGTGGGTTTGGGGGGCTCACAGGTCAGGGGGGCTCTCAGGTGAGGAGGGTGGGTTTGGAGGGCTCAGGTGAGGGGGACTCACAGGTGAGGAGGAGTGGGTTTGTGGGGGGCTCACAGGTCAGGGGTGGGGGTTTGGGGGCTCACAAGTGACGGGGGTGGGTTTGGGGGGCTCACAGGTAGGGGGGGCTCACAGGCAACGGGGGTGGGTTTGGGGGGCTCCAAGTTGGGGGGGCTCACAGGTGAGGGGGGTGGCTTTGCGGGGCTCACAGGTGACGGGGGTGGGTTTGGGGGAGCTCAGGTAAGAGGAGTGGGTTTGGGGGGCTCATGGGGGGGGATTGTGGAGGCTGACAGGTGAGGAGGGTGGGTTTGGGGGGCTCAGGTGAGGGGGGCTCACAGGTGAGGCGGGTTGGGTTTGGGGGGCTCACAGGTGAGGTGGGGTGGGTTTGGGGGCTCACAGGTCAGGGGGGCTCACAGATGAGGAGGAGTGGGTTTGGGGGAGCTCACAAGTGAGGGGAGTGGGTTTGGGGTTTCACAGGTCAAGGGGGCTCACAGGTCAGGGAGGTGGGTTTGGGGGCTCACAGGTGGTGGGGGTGGGTTTGGGGGGCTCAGGTGAGGGAGTCTCAGAGGTGAGGCGGGGTGGGTTTGGGGGGCTCACAGGTCAGGAGGGCTCACAGGTCAGGGAGGTGGGTTTGTGGAGGGCTCACAGGTGAGGGGGTGGATTTGGGGGCTCACACATGAGGGGCTGCAGGTCTGGGGGGGCACAGCCGTGCCCCCACACTCGAGGGGATGGCAGCCCCTGCCCCAGGCCGTGCCCCCCGGGCAGCCCTGTGCTCTGGGGAGCTGGGCCCTGCTCCGTGGGGGCCGCCCCCGCCCTGAGCCCCCCGTGCCCCCAGCGCTGACGTACCACTACGAGACGCAGTGCATCCCCACGCCGGGGGCCTGGCTCGCCCACCAGCTGCCCGTGTGGTTCCAGAAGCTCAGCGTGGTGGCCACCTACGTCATCGAGGTGGCCGTGCCCGTGCTCTTCTTCGCGCCCCTGCGCCACCTGCGCCTCTTCGCCTTCTACTGCCAGGTGGGGAGGGGGCACGGAGGGACCCCCGGGGTGGGGGGGCACAGAGGGGCTCACCGGGGCTCGGGGTGGGCTCCTGGCTGTGGGGGTGCTGGGAGAGGGGGTGGTTGTGCCACTGATGGTGGAGGGGGTGGTGCCCAGTGCCCTCTGCTCTCCAGCCCCATGACCCCCTCAGCTCTGTGACCCCCGGGACCCCCTTATGCCACACCTCGTGCTGGGGGGTCCTGGGAGGGCTCCCCAGGGGCTGGGGGGTGGCTCCTCGCTCTGTGGGCACTGGGGCATGGGGTGGCCATGGTGCTGCTGGTGGTGTTGGGGTGCCCAGTGTCCTCTGCCCCCCAGCCCTGTGACCCCCTTGAGCCCCCCCTCATGCAGGGGTGTCTCCAGGGGGACTCCCCTCGGGCAGGGGGTTGGCTCCTCACTCTGTGGGCACTGGGACAGGGGGTGGCTGTGCTGCTGCTGGAGGGGTGTCCAGTGTCCTCTACCCTCTGTCTCCATGACCCCCCAACCCCCCTCTCATGCTGGGGGGTGCCCAGGGGGTCTCCCCAGAGGCTGGGGGTCAGCTCCTCACTCTGCTGTCACTGGGAGATGGGATGGTGGTGCTGGTGGTGCTGGTGGGGTGCCCAGTTTTCTTTGCCCCCCCAGCCGTGCCCCCCCAGCCCTGTGACCCCCCACCCTGTCCCTGCTCCCCCCCAGGTCCTGCTGCAGGTGCTCATCATCCTCACGGGTAACTACAACTTCTTCAATGCCCTCACCATCGTCCTGACCTTCTCCCTGCTGGATGAGGAGCACGTGGGGCGCTGGCTGGGGCGCCCCAAGAAGCGGCAGGGCAGCGGTGAGACCCCCAGGACCCCTGGTTGGGGGGGGCAGGTCGTTTCTGGGGTGGGGAGGGGACAGGGGACAGGTGATGTTGTGGCTCCACTGTGGGAGCTGCTGCCAGCACAGCCCCTCCCCACCCCCAGGGTGGGGGGCTGCGACCATGGGAGACCCTGGGAGGGCTCCAGGGGGTTGGGGGGGTTCCCAACCCAACTCTGAGCCCCCCAACCCTCCCAGCCTGGCCCCCCAGCCTGGGCTCTGTGCTGGCCACGCTGCTGGAGCTCAACACCTACGGGCTCCTGCTCTACTGGACCGTGCAGTACTTCGGCCTGGAGATCAACTGGGACAAGAAGCTGCTGGACTCTAAAGTGGGTACGTCCAGGGGGGGCTACTGACCCCTCAGCCCCCACCCTGGGGGGCTGGAGAAGCCCCTCCCTGATGCCACAGCTTTCCCTTGGCTCCAGCCTTCACCTACCACGAGTTCACGACGTGGCTGCGGACGGTGACGCTGCCGCTGGTGGGGGTGGCCTTCCTGTCCCTGTCCTGGGAGATCCTGCTGGCCATGTACCGGTGGGTGTCAGGGTGCCCTGAGGGTGTGGGGGACCCCTGGGTGCTGGGGGAACTGTGGGGTGGCTCTAGGAGCTGGAAAGGAGGTGATGCAGCTCCGGGAGTTGGGAGTGTTGGAGCAGTCAAGCACAGCATGGGGGAGGCTCTGAACCCCTCAGCTCACAGCTGGAACCCCCCCAGACTGGGGGGTGGTGCCTCTTGGTCCCCTTAATGCCCCATTTCTCCCCCCCAGCTGTGCCTGTGTCCGTGGATGCTTCTGGAAGCTCTGGGCCACCCTCCAGTGGGCCATCATGGCCACGGCCACCGTCAGCTTGTTTGCCGTCAGCCTGGTGAGGGGTCGGGGGGGTCGGGGGGCTCCGGGGGACCCCCCCGGGCCACGGTGACAGACCCCTCCTGCCCCTGCCAGGTGCCCTTCACCTACATCGAGCACGAGTCCAACGGGAAGCTGTGGCCTGGCATCCACCGGCTGTTCGGGGCGGTGGAGCGGTTCCAGGTGGTGAATTCCTACGGGCTGTTCCGCAGGATGACAGGGGTCGGGGGGCGGCCCGAGGTGGTGCTGGAGGGCAGCTACGACGGGCACAGCTGGACGGTGAGTGCGGGGCGGGCACGGGGTCGGGGTGGGCATGGGGGTGGGAGCCAAACCGTCCCCCAGCACTGCCAAGGCCAGCGCTGACCCGTGTCCCCAAGTGCCACATCCACAGGGCTTTTCAATCCCTCCAGGAATGGTGACCCCACCGCTGCCTTGGGCAGCCCCTTCCCATGTCTGACAGTCCCTTCCGGGAAGGAATGTTCCCAATATCCAACCTAAACCTCCCCTGGCACAGTTTGAGGCCGTTTCCTCTTGTCCTGTCACTTGTTTCCTGGTTTTAGAGCCACCCCCAGGTCCTTTTCCTGCCGGGCGGTTTTCCTACCACTCTTTCCCACATTCCCCCATTTCCCCCTGGAATGCTGCCCGGGGCTGTGAGGTGTCCCTGTCACAGAATCCCGGGATGTTTGGATGGGAAAGGACCTTACAGACCACCCAGTTCCACCCCGTGCCGTGGGCCACCTTCCCCTGGAAGCTTCCCACTGGCTCATTCCCCTCTGGAGCCCCCAGGGTGGGCACTGGTGACCCTCGGGGTGGGTAGGGGGGCTCCAGATCCCGATGCCAGCCGCTCCCATCCCGCAGGAGATCGAGTTCATGTACAAGCCCGGGAACGTGAGCGCGGCGCCGGCCGTGGTGGCCCCACACCAGCCCCGCCTGGACTGGCAGCTCTGGTTCGCTGCCCTGGGGCACCACCACAGCAGCCCCTGGTTCAGCGCCCTGGTGCTGCGGCTGCTGCAGGGCCAGCGTGACGGTGAGGGCAAGGGGGGCACGGGGGGCACAGGGCGGGGGGCTCGGGGGGCTCTGGGGACGGATCGGGGTGTCCCCGTGGCGGTCGGGGTGTCCTCACGGTGGGCTGTGGTGTTGTCCCCCTGCAGCACTTCGGGGTGTGTCCCTGCGGTGGTTTGGGATGTCCCCCCGCAGCAGCAGTTTGGGGTGTCCCTGTGGCAGTTTGGGGTGTCCCTGTGGCAGTTTTGGGTGTCCCCACAGTGATTTTGTGTGTCCCAGCAGTTTTGGGTGTCCCAGCAGTTTTGGGTGTCCCTGCAGTAGTTTGGGGGGTCCCTGTGGCAGTTTGGGATGTCCCTGTGGCAGTTTGGGGTGTCCCTGTGGCAGTTTGGGGTATTGCTGCAGTGGTTTTGGGTGTCCCAGCAGTTTGGGGTGTCCCTGTAGCAGTTTGGGGTGTTGCTGCAGGGTTTTGTGTGTCCCAGCAGTTTGGGGTGTCCCTGTGGCAGTTTTGGGTATCCCAGCAGTTTGGGGTGTCCCTGTGGCAGTTTTGGGTGTTCCCACAGTAGTTTTGAGTGTCCCTGCAGTGGTTTAGGGTGTCCCTGTGGCAGTTTGGGTTGTCCCCACAGTGGTTTTGGGTGTCCCTGCAGTAGTTTGGGGTGTTGCTGCAGTGGTTTTGGGTATCCCAGCAGTTTGGGGTGTCCCTGTGGCAGTTTTGGGTATCCCAGCAGTTTGGGGTGTCCCTGTGGCAGTTTTGGGTATCCCAGCAGTTTGGGGTGTCCCTGTGGCAGTTTTGGGTGTTCCCACAGTAGTTTTGGCTGTCCCTGTAGTGGTTTAGGGTGTCCCTGTGGCAGTTGGGTTGTCCCTGTGGCAGTTTGGGGTGTCCCCACAGTGGTTTTCAGTGTCCCAGCGGTTTGGATTGTCCCTACAGTGGTTTTCAGTGTCCCTCCAGTAGTTTGGGGTGTTGCTGCAGTGATTTTGGGTGTCCCAGCAGTTTGGGGTGTCTCTGTGGCAGTTTGGGGTGTCCCTGCAGTTTGTTGGGGCATCCCCTGACAGAATTTCAGGGTGTCCCCATGGAGGTTCGGAGTTGTCTCTCTTTTGGTTTGGGGGGTCCCTGTGGTGGTTTGGGGTGTCCCCCTGCAGCAGTTTCGGGTGCCAGCGTTTTGGTTGCCCGGCAGTGATCCGGCTGGTGCAGGTGGACGAGTCCCGGTACCCGTTCAGCGCCCGCCCGCCCACCTTCCTGCGGGCCCAGCTCTACAAGTACTGGTTCACGGGCCCCTCGGAGGGCAGGTGAGCGGGGACGGGGCCCCCTGCACCCCAAACCCCCGCCGGGGGTGGGATGTGGGGGCTCAGCTGAGCTGCCCCTCCCCAGCCCGGGCCCAGCGCCATGGTGGCGGCGGCAGCACGTCCAGGAGTTCTTCCCCACCGTGTCCCTGGGAGACCCCACGCTGGAGAGCCTGCTCAGCCAGCACGGCCTCAAGGTGGGTGTGGGGGGCCTTGAACCCCCTCCCTGGGCCCTGACCCCCTTCCTTCCATGCTGCTGATCCCCCTGCCTTGATCCTGAACCCCCTCCCTCGGCTCTACCCTCCTCCCTGGGCCCTGCCCCCCTTCCTTCCATGCCCCTGATCCCCCTGCCTTGATCCTGAACCCCATTTCTGGGCCCTGAACCCCCTCCCTTCAACACCCCCAATCCCCCTTCCCTGGCCCCTTAGCTCCCTCCCTGGCCCCTGACCCCCTTCTTTCATCCCCCCACCTGGCCCCTGACCCCCCTACTTCACCCTTGACCCCCCTTCCTGGCCCCTGAGCCCCCTTTCTCACCCCTGATGCCCCTGCCTTACTCCTGACCTTCTCCATGGCCCCTGATCCCCCTTCCCTCACCTTCCCAGGCTCCCAACCTCCCATCCCTCATCTCTCACTCTCTCCCTGACCCCAACTCCCCTTCCCCTTCCCCCCTCTGCCCTCCCCATCTCTTCCCTTGCCCCTGACACCCCTTGACTTCCTTCCCTCACCCCCAACACCCTTCCCTAACCTTGATCCCCCTCCTTGGCCCCTGACCCCCCCTTCCCTCACCCCTGACCTCCTCCCATCCCCTTCCCTCACCCCCAACCGCTCTCCCTCACCCCTGACCCCCCTACCTCCCTCCCTGCCCCCTTCCCTGCCCCCTTCCCACATTCCCTGGCGCTGACCCCCCGTCTCCCGGCAGGACAAGCCCCCGCTGCGGCGCCGGTCGGAGGCGGCCCTGCCGTGGCTCCTGGGCTGGGTTCGGGGCCTGGCCCGGCCCTTCTCGGGCCCCGCCGTGCTCTGGACCCTCTACCTGGTGGCCGCCACCGTGGGGGTGCTGCGGGCCCTGGGCCCCCGGGCACGGGGGGGGGCCCCCCCTGCCCGCCACAAGGCCCGGGGGGAGCGGGGGGAGCGCAACGGGGTGCGGGGAGAGGGGCGGGGCCGGGCGGGGGGCGAGGGCCACGGGGAGGGGCGGCCCGGCCCCAAGAAGAAGAAGTAGTGCCCGCAGCCCCCTGCCCGTGTGCCAGCCCCGGGGGGGGCCTGGGTGGGGAGCTCAGTTGGGCCCCACCCCGGGGGGCTCCCGGTGTTCCCCCCCCAGTGCCTTCAGCACGGTGTGGCCATGCGGGGGGGACCCTCCCCACTGCCTTGGGGACCCCTCCCTGCGGCCTGGGGACCACTGGGGACCCTTCCCCACTGCCCAGGGAGCCCTTGGGGACCCCTCCCTGCGGCCTGGGGACCACTGGGGACCCCTCCCCACTGCCCAGGGACCCCTTGGGGACTCCTCCCTGCGGCCTGGGGACCACTGGGGACCCCTCCCCACTGCCCAGGGACCCCTTGGGGACCCCTCCCTGCGGCCTGGGGACCGCTGGGGACCCCTCCCCACTGCCCAGGGACCCCTTGGGGACCCCTCCCTGTGGTTTGGGGACCGCTGGGGACCCCTCCCCGTTGCCCAGGGATCTCTTGGAGACCCCCCCCTGCTGCTTGGGGAGCACTCCCTGCAGCCCAGGGACTGCCGGGGACCCCTCCCCACTGCCCAGGAAGCCCTTGGGGACCCCTCCCCACAGCCTGGGGAGCGCTGGGGACCCCTCCCCACTGCTTGGGAACCCCTCTGGGCTCCACGAGGGCAGGGGGGTTCGATGGGGCTGGGGGTGCTCAGCACAGATGGGGGGCTCCTTGCCAGCAGGATGGAGCAGGTTGGGCAGTGCCAACCCTCCTCCTTACCCTGCCCAACCCCTCAGGTCCCCCCCGGGCAGTTTGGGGTGGCTGCCCCCCGTGCCCCCCACCCCGGTGGGCTCTGCCCATCCCACGCTTCCCCCCCCGGCTCAGCCCCAGGCTCAGAGGTCCAGAGGTTTCCTATAATTTTCTAAATAAAGCCTTTGACATTCCAGCCCCACGGCTCTCCTGGGATTTGGGGGGGCTCCTGTCCTGCCCCCCCCATGCCTGGGGTGACCCCCTGTGAGAGGGGAGAGGTGACTGGCCCGGGGGGTGCGGCACAAGCAGGTTTATTGTGGAGCCCCCACAGTGGGGTCTGGGGGAGGTGCTGGGTGCTGCTGCGGGTGAGGGGCCCGGTGGGGTCCCAGCGGGGTGGAGGGTGGTCCTGGCAGGTGTGGGGGTCACCAGCAGAGCTGCCCCGGGCAGTACTTGTCGATGAGCGACTGGTAGTACCCGCGGAGCTGCTGCACGTCGGGCAGGTCCTCCTGCTTGGTGTACAGGTCGAACTTGCTGTGGGAGCACAAGGGGGGGTCAGGCCGGGGGTGCACCATCCCCCCCACCTCCCAGAGCCCCGGGGGGCTCAGCTGAGCCTCCAGTGCCCCCCGGGCACGCACTTGAGCTCCCGGACCCAGGGCAGCATCCTCCGGTCCTCCTCGGAGCAGAGGTGCCCGTAGTCCCCGTGCGCGTGCCAGGGGTAGAAGGAGTGGAAGCGAATCATGTAGAAGGCCTGGGGGGGGATAGGGACGTGCCAGCTGGGTTTGGGGGGCCCCACCCCGCACCCCCGAACCCCCACGGGGGGTCCCTTGTCCCCCCACGTGCCCCCTGGTCTGAGCTCACCTCCTTGGGCAGGGCGAACTTGTTGAACTTCATCACTTGGTACATGTACTCTGGGGAGGGGGCAGCGTGTGGGGAGGGGCTGGACCCCCACCGGGGGGGCACCCCGAGAGGGGCAGCCCCCCCTGAAAGCCACAGCTTCCCCCGGGGAGCTGCAGCCCCCACCCCACGGCAAAGGGGGCAGTGTGGGGGGCAGCACGGCCCCCCTGGGGGGTCAGTGCCCCGTTTGGGGGTGGGGGCCCCTTCCCCGAGGAGGGGACGCCTCCGGCCCCCCCGACTCACCATCGTGGCCCCAGGACATGAGCACGTTCTCCAGCCCACAGCCAGGTTGGTACATCCCACACTCGGTGCTGGGGATGGAGTGGGGTGGGGGGTGAGGGGCTGGACCCCCCCTCTGGACCCCAGCCGGGCCCTGGGGTGCAGCCCCCACCCCCAGCACCCCCCGGGCTCACCTGTAGCGGGGGTCCTTGGTGTCGGGGTTGTCGTGGAAGGTGGAGTCCCCATAGACCACCGAGCTCTGCACCTTGCAGCCCACCGGGAAGGTGTCCCCCACCACCGCCCACTGCGGGGGGGCACGGGGGTCACAGCGGCCCCCGGAGGGTTCCCCCAACGCGGGGGGCTCCCCCGTGCCCCCTCCCCACCATCCCACTCACCTGGGGCTCCCCGAAGAGCACCAGCACCTTCCCCAGGTCGTGCAGGAGCCCCACGAGGTGGAACCAGTCTGGAGGTGAGTGGGGTCGTCACCCCCCGGGACGGGACCCTGCGGGGGTGGGAGGGGACAGAGGGGGGGGGTGGCCGTACCTTTGTCGGGGTGTGCCCGGCGGATCCCCTCGGCCGTCTGGAAGGCGTGGAAGGAGTTGGGGAAATCCACGTCGGGGTCCGACTCGTCCACCAGCTGGTCCAGCAGCTCCAGCGCCTCCATCACGCTCATCCTCCGCAGGGAGCACGGCCCGTACTGGGCTCTCTGGGGACACCCGGCTTTGGGGACACCGAGGCACCCCCCGGGGCCCCCCGTGGGGCTGGGGGTGTGGGTGCCCCTCAGTACCCCCCCCCCAAAAGGGCTGGGATGGGGCACCGGGGCTGGATTTGGGGTGCAGGGTGGGAGGGCTGTGACACCCCCCTGCTGTGGGGACCCCAGGGGCGACAGGCCGGCCCTGGGGGGACAGGGTGACCCTCGGGGGGACACAGGGTGATCGAGGGGACACAGGGTGAGCGGGGGTGACACAAGGTGAGCAGGGGGCTCCCACCTTCCTGCGGACGAAGTCCACGGTCTGGTGTGTGTGCATGAGCAGGTACGTGTGGTACACGCGGTCGATCAGCTTCCCCTCCTGTGGGGCAGCAGGGGAGGCACGGGGGGGTCAGGGGGGTCCGGGGAGCAGGGGGAGCTCCCCAGTGTCCCCCCAGCCCAGCCTGGCATGGCAGAGACCCCCAGGGCTCTCCCAGCTGCTCCCAGCCCAGGGTGGGACCCCCAGTGTGACCACTGGGGACAGACGGAGACACAGGGACTCACTGTGGGACCCCTGGCACCCACGGGACCCCCAGCACTCACCTCACACCATAGGACCCCCAGGACCCTTATGCAGGCCCCCCCTGACACCCCACCCGGTTTTGGGCCCCCCCCTGAGCCCCCCTCCCCACGTGGGGTCCCCTGGGACCCCCCAAACTCACCGTGTAGTTCCTGAACTCGGACTTGTCCTTGCCGGGTTTGGGCTCCTCAGAGGGGTCAGGGCCCTGAGGGGTGACAGGGGGGGCTCAGGGGTCCTGTCCTGTCCCCCAGCCAGGGACAGGGGACAGGCAGAGGGGACTCAGGGGTCCCATCCTGCCCTCTGGCTTCAGCACCGTGGGACAGGACAAGGGGTCAGGGACCGGCGGTCAGGGACAAGGGGACAGCGGCGCCAAGGGAAGACCTGGACACACGGGGTCACCTGGTGCTGTGCGGGGTCACAGGGTCACACGGTGTCACACAGTGTCACACAGTGTCACACAGTGTCACACAGTGTCACAGACCATCAGAGTCACAGTGTCCCACAAAATCACCCATTGTCACACACTGTCACACACATTGTCACACATTGTCTCACACTATCACACCCATTGTCACCCATTGTCACCCATTGTCACACGCTGTCACACACTGTCACACACACACATTGTCACACAGTCAAACACTGTCACATTGTCACACACTCTCACGGTGTCCCACACTGTCACACACTGTTCCCCCAAGGCACAGAGGGGACCCAGGGGTGCTGCCCCTGATCCCGAGGTGGGTCCCAGCCCAGGGTGCCACTGGGTGGGGGCAGCAGCTCTGGACCCTGTGGGGGTCCCTGCACAGCCCCAGGGGTGCTGCTGGACCCCCCCAGACCCTGCAGCCCCCCAGGGCTGGCACTGACCCCCCACCATTGCCTGGTGGGGAGAGAGCAGCTCCCCGTGGTTGTGGGATCCCCCTCCCGCTGGGGGGTCACCATTGGGCTGGGACCCCCTCAGGGTGGTGTCCCCTGGGTGTGGTCCCCCATGGCACTGGGACCCCCTCAGGGTGGTGTCCCCACGGGGCAGGTCCCTCATGGGGTGACACCACCACTGCAGGGAGGATGTCGCTGAGGGGTCTCCTCTGCCCCCCAGATTTGGGGTGACACAGGTAGGTCTGTCCCACCCCTAAATGTGGGGTGACACACTGTGTCTGCCCCCCAGGTTTGGGGTGCTGGGGCTGACCCCAAATGTGGGGTGACACAGCCGTGCCTGCCCCCCAGGTAAGTGGCCCCGGCCCCCCCTGCCCGCACTCACCTCCTGGAGGCTCCTCATGGTGCCTCGGGGGGGCTCACAAGCTGCTGGGCGGCCGCGGGACCCCCGGTTTTGTGCTGGGGGGCGGCGCGGGGGGGCCCCACCCGGCCCGGCGGGGACAATCGGTGACCAGTTAACCCGCCCCGGTTAATGTTTGACCCCGCGCCCGGCTGGGGGGCTGCGGCTCCCGGGGGGGGGGGGGCTGGGGGACCCCCGGCCCGGCCCCGAGCTGGGGACACCCTCCCCGACATGGGGACCCCCGGGCTGGGCCCCCCCGGCCCCGCTGCCCGCGGTGACCCCTCGGTGGGGGCACAGAGTGACCTCCGGGGACACGGGGAGCAGAACCGGCCCCGGGGCCAAGGGGCACTTGGGGGGGGACTGGGGGGCACAGGGGGGGGGCAGCGGCCTGATGTGGCACCCACCACGTGGCCACGGGGACCCCGAGTGCCCGAGGGGGCATCGCGGGGGGCGGGCAGGGGCGTGACAGGGCACGGACACGGCCGGGCACGGGAGTGTCCCCTCCGGGGCCCGCACGTGTGCGCGGGGGTGACACGCACACGTGTGCGGGAGGGTGTTGCTGTCCCCGCTGTCCCCACGCCTGTCCCCCGCGGGGGTGACACGCACACGTGTGCGGGAGGGTGTTGCTGTTCCCGCTGTCCCCACGCCTGTCCCCCGCGGGGGTGACACGCACACGTGTGCCGGAGGGTGTTGCTGTTCCCGCTGTCCCCACGCCTGTCCCCGCACCCCTGCGGGTGCCGTCACCCTCGTCCATCGCCCTCCGTCCCCAGGACCCACCCCTGGCCACGGCAGCCCCTCGCCCCCCGCCCGCCCCCCGTGCCCGATCCCCCCGGGAACACCGCGCTCCATTCCAGGCTCCTCCTCACTCGCTTTATTCCACACAGACCAGGATTCCCGGCGGGAAGCAGCGACGCTCCGCGATGCGCGACACGATCGGGTCAGGCACCCGCCGGGCACCCGGGGGAGGGGGCGAGGGGGTGACGGTCCCCACGCGCCCCTCGGGTCCCCCCCTGCCCCTTCGCTGGAGCCTCCTGGGACACCCGTGGGAACGACGTGGCTCCAGGTGGCACCCGTGGGGTCCTGTCCTGGGGCCTCCCGTGACACCGAGGGGATCCTGTGACACCCGTGGAATGGGTACAGCTCCAGGTGACCCCCCCGTCCCAGGAACCTCATGAGACACCCTGTTCCAGACCCCCCCCCGTGGCACCCCTGGCCCAGGGACATCCTGGGAAATCCATGGGACACCCCATCCCGCCCTGGGAAGGAGGAGAGGGGGACCCAGGGCAGCACCCCTGGGTGTCACCCACACACCCACCCGGGGCTGCTGAGGGCTGGGGGCTCCAGGGAATAGGGGTGCTCTGGGGGATTGGGATGGTCCTGGAGGATTGGGGTGTTCCTGAGGGATTAGGGGTGCTTGGGGGGGACTGGAGTTCTCCCAGGGAATTGGGGTGTTCCTGAGGGATTAGAGGTGCTTGGGGGGGACTGGGGTGCTCCTGGGGATTGGGTTGCTCTAAGGGGCCAGGTGTGCTCTGTAGTGGGGTTGGGGTGCTCTGTGGTGGGGCTGGGAGTGCTCCTGGGGGGCTGGGGTGCTCCTGGGGGGCTGGCCAAGTTGCTCCCAGGATGGGGCTTTGGGACGGTGACCTGGGGTCACACGTCCCTGTCCCACCAGGCCACAGGGTGCCACTGGGCCCCTGGGGTGACACCAGCACTGCAGGGTGACAGAGATACCCGGGGTTCCCTCATGTCCATGGGCCTCCCCCCCGTGCCAGCACCCACTGAGCCCGTGGGGACACGATGTGTCACCAGCAGGACAGGGGGTGTCCCCGAGGGTGAGCCAGGGGACCGGGGGGGGGGACAGGGCAGGGACAGGAGCAGCCGTCTCACCCTGGGCAGGCCCGGGGAACCGGGGGGAGGACAAGGGGTGCTGGGGGTGCCCTGGGGGTGTCACGGGAGTGCTCTGGGGGTGTCACGGGGGGTGTGTCCGTGCGTGCCGTGGCAGGCACTGGATTGCTGAGTCAGCGGGACCGCGGCCGGGGGGAGCGTGGCCGGGGGGTCTTGCACAAGGCGCCGGCGCTGCTGCGCTCAGCGGGATCCCCGGTGGCCCTTGGACCCGCCCCGGATGGACCGGCCACTGCCAGACACCGCGGGTCACCACGGGCCACCACCAGGGGCCACCCTGAGCCACCAAGAGTCACTACGGGCCACCACCAGTCACCGTGGGCCACTGCTGGTCACTGTGGGCCACGGCTGGCCACCACAGGTGACCTTGGTCACCACGGGCCACCATCACTCAGCGATGGGCCACCTCGGGCCACCGCCAGCTCCTGCGGGGCATCACAGCCCACCATGGACCACCGCTGGCCACCATCTCCCAGCCCCGGGTCCTCTCTTCTCCCTGGGGTCTGCTCAGGAGGTTCTCAAGGCAGGAGCCCCCCGAGGACCCCCCCAGCCCCCGGCGTGGCCTCGGGCGGCCGGTGCGGAGGAGCCCAGCCGCGTGTGCCCGTGGAAGCGCTTTAGTGGGTGCCGCGGGGCAGGGCGGGGGGCGCGGGGCCCCCTCCCCGCTCAGCCGTAGCTGTGGGGGCTGTTGGGGTTCATGGGGGACGAGTCCCGGCGCCCCGACTGGCCCCGCAGCTGCCACAGGCGGTGGCTCAGGTTCTGCACCTGGCACGTGCCCAGCACGCAGCCCACCCGCACCGGGTGCCCCCCGGTGTGCCGCCGGGGCCGGGGGTCCCGCCGTCGGTCGTGCCGCAGGAGGAGGCGCTGGACGCGCCACGGGGGCCGCCGGCGGGCGAGCAGTCTGTGCCGGGGGGCCGGGAGGGCACCGCGCCGGGGGGCGACCCACTGGCCGTGCCGGGGGGCCGGGGGTCGGTGCCGAGGGTTCGGGGGTCGGTGCCGAGGGTCCGGGGGTCGGTGCCGCGGGGTCCTGACGGGCGGCGGCAGCAGCGCGTGGGGCTCGGGGCCAGGGGGGTCCCCGAGAAGAGAAGGGAAAAGCTCCGGGGGTCTCCGGGCCGGCGAGTCCCTGCAAGAGAGAAGGGGCAGCGTCGTCGGGGGGGCAGCGCTGTGGCACCCGGGGAGGGGGGGGTGGCACCGGGACAGAGCGGGAGAACGGCGGGGACGCGGGGGCACCGCGTGTGCCCGGGGCTGCCAGAGGAGGAGGAGGAGGAGGAGGAAAAGGAGGAGGAGGCGGCAGCCAGGGCAGGGGAGCCGATACCTGCAGCCACACACGTACTGCCAGCGCGGGCACACGCGTGTGCCAACACACGCACTCTGTAACCACACACACACACACGTGTGTGCCAACACACACACGCACCGTAACCACACACACACACTGTGTAACCCCCCCCCACACACACACATCCCAGCACTCGCACACTCCATAACCCCACACACCCTCCTGCCCCCCCCATTTGCCACCCAC
The DNA here is from genome assembly GCF_009829145.1 of Chiroxiphia lanceolata. Taxonomy (NCBI): domain Eukaryota; kingdom Metazoa; phylum Chordata; class Aves; order Passeriformes; family Pipridae; genus Chiroxiphia; species Chiroxiphia lanceolata. The sequence continues at coordinate 466,198 of NC_045641.1, read as the reverse complement.
CCCGTTCCCACGGCCTCTGCCCCAGCGCCCACGTGCCCCGACTGTGGCACCCACGCCTGTGCTCCGGGCACCCACGCGGGGCTCTGGCCTCAGGGCACCCCCACGGCGGCTCAGAGCCCCCCTCACCCCTGCAGTACCCCTGTGCCTGAGTGCCCCCCCTTGCTGGCACCCTCTTGCCCTCATACCTCAGTGCCCCCTCCTAAGGCCCCTCTTGCCTCAGTGCCCTGCTCCTGGGGGTCCCCGAGCCTCAGGGGACCCCATCCCCACCCCACACCACCCCACAGCCTTTGTGGGGGTCGGGGTCCCCCCGGTCCCACCCTCATCCGTTGCCCTGGCAGGGCCCCCCCTCCCAGGAACTGGCAGATCCCTCGGGAGCAGCCGGGGATCCCCAGGGCGCCGGGATCAGCCCAGACCCGCCCCTGGAGCAGCGGCAGGAACACACATGTACAGCGGGCACACACACACACACACGTACAGCATGTACACACACACGTACAGAGTGCACACACACACACATGTACAGCGTGCACACACACACACATGTACAGCATGCACACATGCATGTACAGCGTGCACACACACACACATACAGAGAGCACACACACACACACACACATATACAGCAGGCACACACACGCATGTACAGCATGCACACACACATACACGTACAGAGTGCACACACACACGTACAGTGTGCACACACACACATGCATACACATACACACACGCATACACACACATAGTGTGCACACACACACAAACATACACACATACACACACGTACAGTGTGCACACATGCACACATACACACACACATGCACACACACACGTACAGAGTGCGCACACACATGCACACACACACACACATACACACACACACACACGTACAGAGTGCACATACACACACACATACACACATACAGTGTGCACACACATACACACACACGCACACACATGTACAGTGTGCACACACACACACACACATGTACAGTGTGTGCACACACACACACACATGTACAGTGTGCGCACACACACACACACACACATGTACAGTGTGCACACACACACACACACACACACATGAGGGGGTTCTGTCCCAACCCGAGGTGCCCCTTTAGCCAGGGGGTCCCATCACCCCATGACCCCCTCCCCGGGCCCCCCCAGACTGGCACAGGCAGCCCTCGAGCTCTGCCCCGATCTCCATCTCTGTCCCAATTCTCAGTCACCCCTCCCACCCGCACCCCCAGACGTCCCGTGGCCCCGGTGCCCCCAGCCCGCAGCCCCCATCGCGGGGCTCCAGGACCCTGCTGCCCCTCCCGCCCCCATGTCCCTCGGTCCCCGCGGGCAGGGGTGGGGGCCCGGCAGGAGACGGTGCCCGGGGGACCCCCAGACTCCCCCCCCGGGCAGCAGCGGGGGCGGCGGCAGACGGGGAGGGTGCGGGGCTGGCTCCGGGGCAGGGGGTGCGGGGCCGACCCGGGCAGGGGTGCGGGAGGCGGGTGCGGGTGCAGGGAGGGTGCGGGAAAGGGAAAGGGGGGGCAGTCGCCCCGGGCAGGGTGCGGGCAGGGGACACGGACCCGTTCCGGGCAGGGGGTGCGGGCAGGGTGCTGGCAAGGATGCGGGCAGGGGGTGCGGGCAGGTGTCCGGGCAGGGGGTTCGAACAACAGGCAGGAGTTCGGGCAGGGCTTCGGGCAGGGGATACAGGTGGGCAGGGGTCCGGGCAGGGGGTCGAGCGGGGGGCGCGGGCAAGGGTTTCAAGCAGGGGTCCGCGGAGGGGGTGTGGGCGGGCGGGGGGTTCGATCAGAGGATCGGGCATGGGGTTCAGGCAGGGGATTCGGGCAGGGGGTCGGGCAGGGTCCCTCACCTGAGGGGCGGCAGGGCCCGGCCGCGGGGCAGCTCCAGCAGACACAGCGCGAAGCTGACGCAACCCAGCGCCAGCGGGGCCGGGGCTCGCATGGCCCCACGGGCCGCGACGGGGCGGCGGCGGCTGCGGGAGAGACGGGGCGGGGGGCTCGGGGGGGCTCGGCGCGGGGGTCGCGCTGGGGTCCGGTGGGGCCCCGCCCCTTCTGTCTGTCCGGCCTCCGCTCCGCTCCCTCCCCGTCCCGCAGCCCGGGGGCGGTGTGGGGTCCCGGCGGTACCTGGCCGGGATCGGGGTCGGGGTGCGGTGGGGTCCGGTCGGTCCCTGTTCGGCACTGTCTCTCTCCGCCCCGGCCCAGGTTAAATATCGCCGGGGCCGGCGGGCGGGAGGAGCCGAGCGGTCGGGAGGGGCCGCGGGCGGGGGCAGCCCCGCACCGCCCCTGGCTCCGCACCGGCCTCGGACGCCCGGCCGAGCACCGGCCGAGCACCGGCCGCGCACCTTCCCCGGCCCCGCAACTCCCCCCAGCCCCTCCCTCATGCCCCCGGCCCCTCGTCCCCTCACTGCCTCCGCACCTTCCTCGTCCCCGCACCGGCTCCGCAAACTTTCCAGGCCCCTCACCCGCACTGGCCCCGCACCTTCCCTGGCCCTGCACGGCCCCCGGCCCCGCTCCGGCCTCGCCCCTCTCAGCCCCGGGACGGTCCCGCACCGTCCCCCGTCCCTCACCGGCTCCGCGCTCCCCCCGGTACCTCTCGGTCCCGCATCATGCCCTGCCCCGCTCCGGCCTCGCTGCCCCGCACCCGCCGCTGCCCTGGGACCCTCCCGGCGCTGGGCTGGGGTGGGCTGGGGCAGGGGGAGCGCTCCCGGGGGCTGGGGTGGGCTGGGGCCAGGGGAGCGCTCCTGGGGCTGGGATGGGCTAGGCTGGGCTGGGGGGGCCACGCGGGGGTAGCGCAGTGGGGCTGGGCTGGGGCTCTTGGGGGGCTCTGGGTACCCCCCACCGCCCGGCGGGGGCAGGCAGGCGGTGCCCGGTGCCACGTCGTGCTGTGCCCTGCCAAGCCCGTCTCCCTCCTGGCACCGGCGGGCAGCGGCCCCCCCCGACCCCCCCACTGCCCTGCCGGGGAGGGCAGAGCCCCCCGGCTCCGTCGCTGTTCCCCACACTCGGGGGGCAAACCCGGGCTGGGGTCGGGACTGCACCCCCTGCCCTGCCCAGTGCGGCCCCGTGCCCCCAGTTCGGGCAGCCCCTTCTGCCCCCACGGTGCCCTCGGGGGGCAGCACCGCGCCCCCCCCTCGTTCTCCCAGGGCTGATTCCATGTTTTTAAGTATCACATGGGGCCCTGTAGAACAGTTAAGGAATGTAAATCCGCGGGGATCAGACCAGTCCCACTCCCGCCGGGAAGCAGCTCCCCCAAACTGGGGGTTGTGGGGTGTCCGGGGGTGGCAGGAGCTGGGGGGCTCCTGGGGGGCTGCTCCTTGAGCCGAGCAGCAGGGGAGGGGTCCCCACAGCCCCCCTCACTGGGAGCCCTCGCCAGAACCCCCAGCTCCTGCTCCGGGATGGGGTCTGGGTGTTCCCGGTGGGAACGGGGCGAGGAGCCCCCAGCACCGCAGGGTGCCCAGGCCGGGGTCCGGACCCCAGGGTGGGGGTACCCACTCCCCCCGCCACGGCCTCCCCAGGCCGAGGGGCCGGGGGCCTCCGCGTGCTCCGAATCGCTGGGATTCTTCCGCATTATCGGGACACAAAGGCTTCACACACCGCGCCCGGTGCGGGGGGATTTGGGGCAGCACCTGATCGGGGGGCGGTGGGGACCGGGCGAGGGGCAGCGGGACAGAGCTCCTGAGCGGGGCGGTGGGCACGGCCGTCCTCAGCGCCGCGACCCCCGGCTCCCGCGCGGCTCCCGGCGGGAATTTCTGAGGCATTCCCGGCTCTTCCGCTGGTTTGTTGTTGGATTATCCCGGCGAAAGAGAAACCTGGCTCAGAACAACCCGGAGAGCTGCGGGGGGTGGGGATGGGGGGGCGCGGGGCACCCGCTGCCGTGGGCCCCCCGACCCCCTCGTCCCCTGCCCTGAGCCCCCCGTGGTGTCCCCACGGCCGTGCCCGGGGGATGTCACCCTGTGAGGGCTGGGCAGGGATGTCACGGGGTGACATGTCACCCGGCACGGCTCTGGCACAGCACCTGCGCCCCAAAGGAGACCCCGGCAGTGCCGTGCTGGGGGTCCCGCCTGGGGGTCCCCTCCCGGGCCCCCGTGTGTGTCCCCGTGCGGGGCAGTGCCAGCCGCTGTCACCGCAGGGACAAATCCACGGGGTCAATGTCACCAAACGAGCCCGCATGCGAGAAGGGGGCTCTTGGAATACGGCCGGGGTGCAGCCGAGCCCCCCGATCCCACAGCAGGGGCAGAGCCCGTCCCTCTGCCCTCCTCCTCCTCGGGGGTCACCGCTCCCGGGGCGCTGGGAAGGACCCCGGGTCCTGCCGTGCTGGATCTCCCGCCGGCTCACGGACACCTCGGCTTCGGGTGTCCTGACGGAGCCACACCGGGAGCAGCTGCCCCTCGGCCACCCCGTCCCTCCCTGGGGCCCGGCATCCCGCTCCCATTCCCATTCCCTATTCCTCTCTCTTTCCCTTTCTCTTTCGCTCTCCCTTTCTCTCTCTCTGGCTCCCAGCCCTGGGAACCCATGAGAAGCTTTAATTACCTTAATTGCCTCCTGGCTGGGGCCCCGGGGGAGGGCGGGGTTTGAGAGCAGAACCCGCAGCCCCGCTCGGGTGACCCGCTCCCCAAAAAGCGCCTTTGGGCGCTGCTGCGGGGGAGGGGGTGGGCTGCGCCCCCGGCGTGGCCCGTGTGGCTCGGAGGGACGGGGGGCAGAGCCAGGACCCCCAGGTAGGGCAGTACCCCATACCGGGGGGCCGGGACCCCCTCTGAGCCCGCCGGGACCCCCGTGGCCGGTCCCCGGCACCCCCGCAGACGGGCACGGCTCCGGAGCCTTGTCCCGCCGGGAGAGCCGGGCAGGAGCTGCTCCGGGACACCGGGATTCGCGTGACAGCCGCGGGAACAGCCGGGAACAGCCCGGAGAGGGGACAGACGCGTCCTCCAGCCTGAAAGCACGCGAGTGTCCCCAGGGTCCCCAAGGGTCCACGGTGTCCTCACTATCTCCAGCATCCTCAGGATTCCCGGTGTCCCCAGCACCTCCAGGATCCCCAAAATCCCCCGTGTCCCCAGTGTCCTTAGGGTCCCCAGTGGCTCCAGCATCCTTCAGATCCCCAGTATCCCCAGGGTCTCCAGTGTCCCCAGCACCTCGAGGATCCCCAGGGTCTCCAGTGTCCCCAGTGATCTGGGGCTGTCCCCACCCCCAGGGACACGGTGGGCAGGGAGCAGGGGCTGCCCCCAGAGCCCAGAGCCCCCTCAGTCACAGCCGTGCTGGCAGCAGCTCATGCCCAGCCCCACGAGGGTCCCGGGCACGCGGCACAACGGGGGTCAGCACATGCCTTGGGTCCCCGTGCCCATGGCCCTGTTTCTGTCCCCACCCCTGTGCCCAGTGCCACAGGGCTCCTGCTGCCACAGTGGGTCCCACACAGCCCCTGTTCCTGTGTCACCACTGCCACCATAACCCGTGGGTGGGCAGGACCGCGGCCCTCACAGCCAGCACAGATCCCTGTGGTGCTGATCCCTGCGGTGCCAATGCCCCCAATGTCCCCATGCCCCTTCCACCCTGGCACAGGGCAGGTCACACCCCACACACCTCTCACCCCTGGGCACTTCCAGGGCAGCTCAGTCCGGTTTCCTCATTCCCACCCTCTGGCATTGCTCCAGTCCCATGTCCTGGCTGTCACCCTGTGCCAGCTGCCCATCCTTTGGGCTGTCCCCAGCCTGTCACCCTGTGCCAGCTGCCCATCCTTCAGGCTGTCCCCAGCCTGTCACCCTGCCGGTGATCCAACAGTTACCTTGGCACATCCCTGTGTCGCCCTCCCATGGGATTGCACCCGGAGCCCCACCCTGACCCTCGTGTCCTCCTTGGCCACACAGACTGCACTCCATTGCCTCCAAGCCAGGATCTGGCCATGGTTCCAGTTCCAGCAGGTGCCCACCAGTCCCGCAGCCCTGGCACTGCTGGCAGGGCAGGAGTTTGCCCATGGCAGCACCTGGCCCTGTGCGTGGGGACACAGGGATGTGGGATGTGGGGACATGGGGACATGACACCATCCTGGTGCCAGACCCCCACCCGGCCCCATGGAGCAGGCAGGCAGCCCTTGGCACGGCACATGGCACTTGGCACGTGGCACAGGGACACCTGCAGTCACTGGCCAGCACTGTCCCAGCACCGGGGACCCCCGGCATCCTCAGGAATCCCCCCGTGCTGTGGGACTGCGGCCTTTCCTGGCTGAGCTCTGCCTGGGAGGGGCACCAGCCCGGTGTGGGGGAGCGGGGGGCTCTGCGGGGCCCCCGTGGTGGTGCCTGGGCTGTGGCAGCAGTGCTGGGGATGGTGCCCCTGGCACGGAGGTGAACACGTCCCGACACCGCACATGTCCCGACACGCGGCCGGTGACGGCGGGGCAGGAGGTGCAAGGGCCGGGCGGGATTGCATCACACCCGGGGAGGGGGTTCAGGGGGAACCCCCACTCTGGGGGGGCTGCTGGGGCCGGCTGGGCACCCCAGGCACCCCTCCCAGCCCGGGGGACCCCAAGGCCGGGGGTGGGCAGTGCCCGGTGCCGCTGCAGCCCGTGGGGTTGGCACGGCCAGGCCGTGGCCGGGTCACTCAACCCGGACCCCCAGTGCCCCTCGGGGGGCCGAGGCCGGGAGGGGCCGAGCTGCCCCCCCACCCCGCACGCACCCCACGTCCCGCTCCCGCGTGGGAGTGGGAATGGGGATTTTCCCGGATGAATCATGCCCGGCTGTGCCCCGGCGTGTGCCCGTGACCCCGTGCCCCAGGACGGGCACGACCGGGGGGAGCTGAGTGCAGGGGCCTGCCCGGGACCCCCCAGGCACCTTCCTGACCCTGGCACAGGTGAGCTCCGGGGCACGGGGGCGGCTGCTGCCATGGGGTGGGGTGGGGTGGGGTGGGATGGGATGGGATGGGACGGGATGGGACGGGATGGGATGGGATGGGATGGGATGGGATGGGACGGGACGGGATGGGATGGGATGGGATGGGATGGGATGGGATGGGATGGGATGGGATGGGATGGGACGGGATGGGATGGGACAGGATGGTGATGGGATGGGATGGAATGGGATGGGATGGGATGGGATGGGATGGGATGGGATGGGATGGGATGGGATGGGACGGGATGGGACGGGATGGGATGGGATGGGATGGGATGGGATGGGATGGTGGCAGGATGGTGACCCTGCCACTGCAGCCGCTGCTCCGAGCCGGTGCCACCAGGGCTGTGCCAGGGCTCACTGCCACCTCGGCCCCCCCTGCGTAGCCCCGTCCCTGTCCCCAGAGGGCTCGTGCAGGTGTGGCTGCCCAGGGACACGTGTCCTGGTGGGAGCCACCGGGGCGAGGGATGGCGAGGACAGATCCCAGTGCCCGGGGGAACTGGCGCCCATTGGACACGTGCTGCCCATTGGCATCGGGGCCGCTCCTGCTCTCCAAAGGCTGATCCCGGCTCCAGCCGCCCCGGAGGGCACCGGCCTGGGCACTGCATCCCCATGGGCCCCCCAACCCGACCCCCACAGCATGTCTGGCTGTCCGGGCAGGGAGGGGCTGCACAGCCCCCACCGTGTGGGTGCTGGGACCCCATGGGATGGGGGCATCATGTGCAGGGTCCCGGCCCGGTGGGGGGTTGCACAGCTGCGGGGGTGCTTCTTTGCCTCTTGGGGGGGGTCCTCACCTGTGGGGTGATTCCCGGGGGGCTGTGGGGAATCGGGGATCATGCACAGCTGAGGGGTCCCTGCACACGCGTGTGCACGCACCGGGGGGGCGTCCCCTCACACCTGGGGGGCTCCTCCCTCACCGGGGGGTTCCCCGCGCACACGAATCCACGCACACACCTGAGGTGTCCGGGCGCATCTAAGGGGTCCCCACACCCCTGTCTGTGCACACACGGGGGGGCCCCGCAGCCCTGTCCGTGCACACCTGGGGGGTCCCGGCACATCTGGGGGGGCCCTGCACCCCTGTCCGTGCACATCTGGGGGGTCCTGGCACATCTGGGGGTCCCCGCACCCCTGTCCGTGCACATCTGGGGGATCCCGGCACACCTGGGGGGTCCCCGCACCCCTGTCCGTGCACATCTGGGGGGTCCCGGCACATCTGGGGGGTCCCCGCAGCCCTGTCCGTGCACATCTGGGGGATCTCGGCACACCTGGGGGGTCCCTGCACCCCCGTCCCCGCCCCCCGAGGGATCCCCCCGCCCCCTCCGGGGAAGCCCCGCGCCCGGCCCCGCCCCCGCCCCTTCTGGCCCCGCCCATCCCGCCCTCAGCCAATGGAACGCGCGGCTCTTCCCTCCCGCAGCCAATGGGGCGCCGCGGCCCGCCCCCGGCGGCGGCGGGCGGCGGCGCAGGCGCGGTGCGCGCGGGGCCAAGATGGCGGCGGCGGCGGGCGGTGGGCGCGGGCGGGCGGCGGCGCCCTGAGGAGCCGAGCGGGGCCCAGCGCGGGCCCGGGTCCGGCCCGGGGCGCGCCCGCCATGGCCCGCCTGGCCGACTACTTCGTGCTCGTGGGATACGATCCCGGCAAGCGCGGTGAGCGGCGCGGGGACGCGGCGGTGGCGGCGGCGGTGGCGGCGGCGGCGGGGGGGCCGGGCCCGCGCGGGGCCGCCTGGGGCGGCGGTGCCGGGTCGGGGGTGCGGGGCCGGGCCGAGGCTGCGCGGTCGGGGATGCGGGGAGAGCCCGGGCCGGGTCTGCGGGACCGGCCCAGGAGCGCGGGGTCTGGTCGGAGGTGCGGGGTCTGCCCGGCCCGGGAGCGCAGGGGTCGGGCCGGGGATGCGGGGTCTGCCCAGCCCGGGGGTGCGGGGCTGACCCGGGGCTCTGGGGCCGGTGCCGGGCCGGCAGCGCTCAGCCCCCGCCCCCGGCCCGGCCCCGAGCCCCCCGTGCAGCCCCTCTCCGCAGACCCCGCGGGAGCTCCCCTCGCCCGGTTCGGCGGGTTCTCGGTGTTTTCAGAGGCTGCTCCCCCCGCCCTCCCCCGCTGTCGCCGAGCTGTCACCGCTCCGGAAACATCGGCTGGGCCTGGGGGCGGAGGGCGGGCACTGCTGCCCCTCGGGGGGGCTCCCGGCCCCGCTGCCCCGGGCATCCACAGCCCCTTGGACAGGGTGTTGTGCTCCCAGTCCCGCTCCCCTCGGATATCCACATCCCTCCGGGATGCTCCCAGCCCTGTTCCCCTGGGATCCACAGCCCCCCCAGGCAGGTCCCCGTGCCCAGCCCGGTGCCCCAGCGGCTCTTGACCCCCACATGTGTCGGGCACCTCATCCCTGTGTCCTCTCCCACTTCCCTTCTCTCCCTCAGCTGCTGTCATTGGTGGGTTTGGTCGTGGGGTGTCCCTTGTCTGGGACCTGGGGACCTCTGTCCCTTGTATTTCCTTGTGCCATCCTGCCCCCGACAGCTTTTGGTTAAAATGAGCTTTGGGGGTGTCCTAAAGGAGGTGAAGTGACCCCAGACCAGGATTTGTTGCAGAACTGCCCCCTGAGCATCCCTTCCCACCTGGCACGTTCCCAGGCGGAGCAGCCGTGGGCTGGGGCTGTTCCAGGCCTGTGCTTGGAGCTGGGAGGGGAATCCTCGCTCTGCCCAGGGTTTGGCTGTCGTGGGCTGCTGGGGAGGCTGGGCTTGGGTCACATCCCGGGGTTTGCAGTGCTCCATGGGGATCCCAGCACCCTCCAGGGCATCCGGGGGTTCCCTCTGGAAAGCAGGAGCCGTGGGGAGCGCGGGAATGCTGGAGACCTGGAGGGCTGGACCAGAGCTTGGGGTTCTCTGAGGGGTTTCTGATCATGTGCTGGATTATTATTATTATTATTATTAATGTTTCCCCTCAGTGTCCCAACGTCCCTTGGCATCGGGATGGGCAGGAGCTGCTCTCCCTGGCACCCTGGGGTGGGCCCATCCCTGTGGTGGGAGGGCTGTGGGGGGTGGCTGTTCCACCTGGGAATGGATTCCGTGTCCTGTCAGGAGCGAGTGCGGGGCTGGGGCCGTGCCGGGCACTTGTACCCCCTTTGCTTTGCTTCCAAGTGCTTCCTCTGAGCGTTTCCTCCTGCCCCTCCTTCCTCATCTCCTCTCCTCCTCCTGGTGGTTTGGAGGGGTTGGTGTCTGGTGGGGTGGAGGGACCTGGGGTTCCTCGGACCCAGAGTTCCTTCAGCCTGGTTTTCCTTGTCTTGATACCCAAAACCTGCGTTTCTGAGGGAACAACAAATGCCCCACGTGTGCCTGGGGTCGCTGGGGACTTTTTTGGGGGAGAGGGATGATGCTGTGAGGTGAAGTGGTGGCTGCAGTGGACCAAAAGAAAGAGAGGAGGTTTAGGCTGCGTTTTGGGAGGGAATTGCTGGCTGGGAGGGTGGGGAGGCCCTGGCACAGTTGCTCAGAGAAGCTGTGGCTGCCCCTGGATCCCTGGAAGTGTCCAAGGCCAGGTTGGATTGGACAGGGCTTGGAGCAACCTGGGCTGGTGGAAGGTGTCCCTGCCCATGGCAGGGGTGGGGCTGGATGGGCTTTAAGGTCCCTTCCCACCCAAACCATTCCATGATTCCAGACAGTGGGAAGGGAAGAGTTCACACTTAGTGAATCGTGTTCCTCTTTATTTTGGGTTATTTCCTCCTTATTGACTTTATTTTGGGCTTAACTCCCCTCTGCAGGGAGGGGATGGATCCAGGATGTGGTGGGGAGGGGATGGGTCCAGGATGCCATGGGAAGGGAGGGGACAGGTCCAGAACACCAGCCCAAGCCTCCTCACTGCTGGGATGGCACTCACCTCTCCGGGCTGAGGCTCCAGGAGTCACATCATCCTCTGTCCTGGGCAGTGACAGCCCAAGCAAAGCCCTTCCCCTCCCAGCTGGGAGGTGTCCAAGCTCTCCTGTGTCCCCAGGGATGTGCCAAGCCCCAGGGCCTGTCCCCAGGGGTGCAGAGATGGACCCACTCTGCTCCTGTGGTTTTTGGGCCCACTGTGGCAGCTCTCCCTGAGCACTGCTCTGTTTTCCTGCTCCCCCTCCCAGCTGAGATAACGTGGGAGGAAGGGCAGCCGCTCATCTGCCGGTGACTAATTGCTGTACAGCTTGGGTTGGTCCTGCAGGGCCGTGGGCTGGGCACGATGGTGTGCCAGGATGGGGCAGGATGGTGTGCCAGGATGGGGCAGGATGGTGTGCCAGGATGGGGCAGGATGGTGTGCCAGGATGGGGCATGGTGGTGTGCCAAGATGGGCAGGGGGCTGTGACAGGATGGGCAGGGGGCTGTGCCAGGATGGGGCAGGATGGTGTGCCAGGATGGGGCAGGATGGTGTGCCAGGATGGGGCAGGATGGTGTGCCCATATAGGGCAGGGGGCTGTGCCAGGATGGGGCAAGGGGCTGCACCAGGGTGGGCATCTCCCCACCACCTGTAAACAAAACCAGGCTGAGGAATTGGGGGAAATGGGGGGGGTTGAGCTGCACAGGGGCTGGAGGGGCCCCTCAGTGCAGCCCCGGTGCTGAGCCCAGGGGTTGTGTGCCAGGGGGGATCGTGGTCGGGCAGGGCCATGTTTGCAGTGGGGGCTGGGAAAGGGGAAGGTCTGGTGGGTGGTGGGACCTGAGGTGGCTCTGCAGCATCTCCAGAGGTGGAATCCCAGGATGATTTGGGTGGGAAAGGACCTTAAAGCTCATCCAGTGCCACCCCCTGCCATGGGCAGGGACACCTTCCACCAGCCCAGGTTGCTCCAAGCCCCATCCAACCTGGCCTTGGACACTTCCAGGGATCCAGGGGCAGCCACAGCTTCTCTGGGCAACCTAGGCCAGGTCCTCCCCACCCTCCCAGCCAGCAATTCCTTCCCCATATCCCATCCATCCCTGCCCTCTGGCAGTGGGAAGCCATTCCCTGTGTCCTGTCCCTCCATCCCTTGTCCCCAGTCCCTCTCCAGCTCTCCTGGAGCCCCGTTATGCACTGGAGCCCTGTCTCCTCTCCCAGCCTGTCCCCATGGGATGTTCTCGTGGCTCAGCACACTTTGTGGGATCAAAACCGAAAGTAGAGCCGGGCTGGAGCGGGAGGGAGGTTTTTCAGCACAGCCAGGGGGTCAGGGGGGCACTGGGTGCTGCTGGGGGACCCTGGCATGTCCAAGGGGCTTCCTGGGGTGGAGCTTTGCCTTCCTGGAGGGGCCCAGCCCCCCGTGAGCGGGGCTGTGGTGCAGGGCTGTGACCACGTCCTGCTGCTCTGGAGGCAGCAGAGCAGGGCTCTTTAACCCTCTGGATGTGTGGCTGGGGCTGTGCAGCCACTCTGCTCCCGGCCTGGCCAGGCTCCTCTGCCTGCACGGGCTGCCTGGAGCCACGGGGGCCTGGGGACGTGTCCGGGGCACACCAGGGGACAACCTGTCACCAATGTCCCTGTGTCCCTCAGCTGTGCCCTACAGCCAGCCCGGGGGGAGAGGGGCTCCAGGGAAAAGTGTGGAGCTAAATGTGTGGAGCTGAACGCTCCCAGCAGTGGGAATGGGATCCCTTCCTGCCGGTGTCTGTTTGGCTGTGTGGTGATTGTGCACATTATTCTCTGTAAATGGATGTTTTTAATTCTCTTGGCTCTTCCCGATGCTGCAGACAGATGACAGCTTTCCAGAGCTGGGATTGTGCTGGCTTTTGCCTCGGGATCCAAGGGAATGACAGCTTTCCAGAGCTGGGATTGTGCTGGCTTCTGCCCCAGGATCCAAGGGAATGACAGCTTTCCAGAGCTGGGATTGTGCTGGCTTTTGCCTCGGGATCCGAGGGGTTTTCTCTGTGCATCCCCCCTGGCCTGGGAGTCCAGGACAGCTTGATTCCAAGTGGTGTTTAACGTGGCTGGAGGCCTTGTTTAGGATAGGGAGCACTGGACAGGCACGGCCTCTTCCTGGGGGAATTAGGACTCAAACAAACAAAATCCAGGGATTTCAGATCCGTGCGTTTCTGGATGAGCCACTGAGGATCCACTGCTGTGCCCGTGTCCCAGCCCATCCTGGCCCCAGCACTCACAGGCTGCTCCAGAGTCTGACCAACCCTCTGAGGTTCTCCTGGGGGATTTAAGCTGCCAGAGGGCAGGGTCAGATGGGAGATTGGGAAGGAATTCCTGGCTGGGAGGGTGGGGAGGCCCTGGCACAGGTTGCCCAGAGAAGCTGTGGCTACCCCTGGATCCCTGGAAGTGTCCAAGGCCAGGTTGGAGCAACCTGGGCTGGTGGAAGGTGTCCCTGCCCATGGCAGGGGGTGGCACTGGATGGGCTTAAAGGTCCCTTCCCACTCCATGACTCTGCAATTCCTGCTGCTCTCTCTGCTCCATGCCCAGGCCCGAGAGCCCGGGCAGGTGCTGCTGTGGGGGTGGGTGGTGCTGAGGCTGCTCCCAGGTTTCCTGGAGCCGGGAGGCCACAGTGGTTTCCCATTTCCACGCCTGGCACCATGTCTGTGGTGCCCTGCTGGAACAGCTCCCCCATGCCTGGGGCTGGGGCACGGCCCCTCTGCCCTCTGTGGGCTCCCTGTCACAGGCAGCTGCTCTGTGAGGTGGCAGGTTTTGGGGGGCACTGTGAGGAGCGGGGACATGTCTGGGGTGAGAGCAGCTCCTCGGGCTCTCCCTGGATCTGGTTCCCGGGGGGAGAAGCTGCAGTGGATGCTCTGGGCAGGGCAGGGCTCTCAGGGCTCCTCCTGCTGCTGCCCCGCCCGTGTTTGGGGTGGATTTGCAGCCCCTGGTGCCGCGGGAGCCCCGGGGGAGGGGGGAGGTGGCCGTGTCACCCCTGTGCTGTGGCCAGTGACTCATGGGTGTGACTCAGCCCAGGCTCCGGGGACCGGCAAAGCCCCCCCGAGGAAAAGCCACCCGGGGTTGGCACCAGGGATGGAGCTGTTTGCTGGGTCAATATTTGGAGAGGCAGAGAGTGGATGGGAATGGCTGTGCCACGTGCAGAGCTGCTCCTGGCTGCTGGGAAGGTGAGGAGGTGGCAAGGAGAGGTCCAGAGGAGGCTGTGGAGATGAGTGGAGAGATGGAGCATCTCTCCTATGAGGAATGGCTGGGACAATTGGGATTGTTCAGCCTGGAGAAGAGAAGGCTCCAGGGAGAGCTGAGAGCCCCTTGCAGGGCCTGAAGGGGCTCCAGGAGAGCTGGAGAGGGACTGGGGACAAGGGATGGAGGGACAGGACACAGGGAATGGCTTCCCAGTGCCAGAGGGCAGGGATAGATGGGATATTGGGAAGGAATTGCTGGCTGGGAGGGTGGGGAGGCCCTGGCCCAGGTTGCCCAGAGAAGCTGTGGCTGCCCCTGGATCCCTGGAAGTGTCCAAGACCAGGTTGGACGGGGCTTGGAGCAACCTGGGCTGGTGGAAGGTGTCCCTGCCCATGGCAGGGGTGGCAGTGGATGGGCTTTAAGGTCCCTCCCATCCCAAATCACTCCATGATTCCAGGATTCTCTGTGCAGCCACTGGATACCTATGGAAAGGGTCACCCCTCTCCTACCAGCCCCCACAGCATCCAGCTGCTTCCAGCTGTGGCTCCTCCAATCCCAAATGCTCCATTAATACTTGTCCACCTTCTCTTTGAACCCCTGTCTGTGCAGAGCAGCTCCCTATGCTCCAGGACAGGTCCCAGGAGTTGGATACCTGCTGGTGGCAGGGATTTGGAGCTTCCCTGTGCCAGCCCAGCTCTGGTGGACAGGGGTCAGTCCAGCAGGGCCCGTCTGTGCTGGGGCTGAGCCCTTCCAGCTTCACCCAGGGGGAACAGGAGAGGTGGATCTTGGAATCACCAGAGGATTGTGTTGGAAAATGCCTCAGAGCCCATCGAGTCCAACCATTCCCAGCTCTGCCAAGGCCACCCCTGCCCCGTGTCCCCAAGTGCCACATCCACGGGGCTTTGAAATCCCTCCAGGGATGGGGACTCCTCCCTGCCCTGGCAGCTGTGCCAAGGCTGGACAGCTCTTTAGATTGAATATTGGGAAGGTTTCTCCCCCTTTGGAGGGAACATTCCCATGTCTGGCTGGATCTCCTTGCCTGAAGTTCCTGCTGCTGTGTCCGTGGCCGGTGTTCCTGGTGTGTAACACCCGTGTCACTGCTTTGGGAAGGTGGGTGAGGAGGAAGCACTGACCTAAACCAGGTGTTGCAAACAGATTCTTGACCCTTTTGTAATATTTTATTTGCTGCCAGTGAGAATTCAGCCAGTTTCTCTCTGGTCTCTCACACCCCAGCTCGTGTTGGTCCCCGAATCCGGAGCCTTTCCGTGCGGCAAGTCCCGTTTGCCATTCCCAGCGCTGGGGCGGCAGCTGTGGTTTTATGGATGCTAAAAACACAAACAAACCTCACTTGGCCTGAGGTAAAAACGTGCCCTGGAGCTTCCTGGGCTGCAGGAGGAGGAGTTAACCCCAAACCCCCTTGGGTGTGGTTCCCTGTGATCCCTGGGGGATCAGGGGCTGATCCGGGGGATCGGAGGGATGAGCTGGGGGTGCTTTTCTTCCCCCTCTCCCCAGGATCTGGTGTCTGCTCCTCTCTGTGGCTCCGACCTTCCTGACCACTGAATACTCCTGTTGTGGCAGAGCAGAGCTCTGGGAGCCTGCAGGCCTCAGGGCAGGGAATTCCTGCTCCTAGGAATGTGCCTTTCCCATATCCAGAGCATGGTTGTCCTTTCCAGGTTGGCAGCTGGTCCCAGGGGAGGCCTGGTGGGTTTGGGGACTGGTGGGACCCTCTGAGAGAATTTGGTGACTGGTGGGACCCTCTGAGTGGGTCGGGGGACCGGTGGGACCCCCTGAGAGGATTTGGGGACCCTCTGAGAGGGTTGGGGGCCTGGTTTTTGGGAGCAGGCAGTGGATGGAGGTCGGGGCCTGTGGAAAGCAGCAGTGAGGGCCCTCCCTCTCCCCTCCTCCCGCACCAATTCCAGTGTTTTTTTGTTGCTGGAGCGGCTCAAAGTGCCACGTGTCCCTTTGCCGGGAGCAGCCGCACGTTTGGCAGCTCCGGCTGCCTCGTCACCGGGGTCGGGAGCGTCTTGCACGTTATTTTTGTGTCTCTGGGCTCTGTGGGATGGAGATGATGCAGCAGGGGGGTTTTTGGGGAGGAAGAGCGGAGCGTGGCTGCGTGTCTGCAGCAGAGGTGTTTTTGTGGGTAGCTGGAGGAAGTGGAGCAAAGCAGCTTCTCCGGGTGCTGTGCAGCGTCTTCCTCCCAGCGCCGAGCTCTGAGCTGTGCTGATGGCCCAGATAAGGCTCTTCTCAGTCTGACACAGTCACACCCTGCCCGGGCAGGGGCTGGGGGCAGGACTGGGGCTGGGCACAAATCACCCTGCCCAGGCTCACCCAGCTCCTGAGCCCAGGAATCTCAGCCTGGGGGGCTCCGGGGGCTCAGCTCTGCAGCCAGAGGGGAGCAACAACAGCCTCCTGAGAGCCTCCAAGGCCTCAAGTGCAGGGAAGGGAAGGGTCTGGAGCAACAGGAGGGGCTGAGGGAGCTGGGGGGGGCTCAGCCTGGAGCAAATGAGGCTCAGGGGGGACCTTCTGGCTCTGCAAGTCCCTGCCAGGAGGGGGGAGCCGGGAGGGTCGGGCTCTGCTCCCAGGGAACAAGGGACAGGAGGAGAGGGAACGGCCTCAGGCTGTGCCAGGGGAGGTTCCTGGGAAAATTCCTTCCTGGAAAGGGCTTTCCAGCCCTGGCACAGCTGCCAGGGCAGTGGTAGTGTCCCCATCCCTGGAAGGATTTCCAAGCTATGTGGATGTGACAAGGTGGGGACATGGGTTGGGGTGGCTTTGGCAGTGCTGGGGAACTTGGATTTGATGGGCTCAGAGGCCTTTTCCATCCCAAACAATTCCGTGATTCCAAGTCAGCTCCACTCCAAAACTCTGGTAATGTTGCTCTTTTAGGGTGGGAAAAACCTCTGCCCTCCCTTTAGGCCCCTTGCCCTAATCTTTGGGGTTTTGGTTTAAATACCTGCAGTCACACATCCAGTGTTTGGGAACCCAGACATGCACCTGTTAAGTGAGACCTGGAAAACCCTGCAGTGAATTCCAGGCAGGATGGGAAGTGCCAGGTGTGTGGTTATCTCCTGTGGGGTTTTCAGCTGTGTCCTTCACTGGGGTGAAGTTGGGAATGCACCTCTCCCAGGGGAGGGAAGGAGCCTGAACCCCGGCAGGCGATGCTGCTCCAGCCACCCCAATCCCAGCCATCCCTCCTGCATGGCCGGGGCACTCCAGGGGCTGTGGGGGCACAGGGGTGGGGCACAGCTGTGGGAACACTGTCCTGCCCTCCCTGGAACACAGCAGCTCTGTTTGGATGGAGCCAAGGACAATTGTTCACTTCAGCCTCTCCCGCCGGAGCCGCTCCGGCTCTGGCCGTGTCACGGGCTGGATTTAGGGATGAGCACAGCCGTGGCTCTCGTGGCTTCACACATCCTCCGGGACGGAGGGGATGAGCCCTTGGGAGCCAGCAGGGTGCTGGGAAGCTGCTGGGCTGGCACAGCACAGCTTCCTGTGGACAGGCAGGTGATCAGAAAGGAGAGGGCTAAGCTCCTGGACGGGATAAGGGCGAGCTCGGCTCCCGGTCAGGAAGGAGGTCAGACGGTGTGTGGGACCAGGGATGGACTGTGCCGACTCCTTCCTCATGGGAGGAGTGAGATCCCAGCTGATCCCTGCAGGAATTACCTGCAGGAGCTGAAATGTCCTGTCTGGTGATGTGTCAGGAATTGCAGGGATGAGAATCCCCCGGTGACGTTGGGAAAGCTGAGGAAGGAGGTCTGTACAATTCCTGCTCTCTCCAAGTCCCTGACAGGAGGGTGGAGCCAGGGGGCCCTGCCCGGTGGAGCAGAGGGGGACAGTGGCCCTGCAGACAATCCTGGGGTGTCCCAAAGCCGTTCCCTGTCTCTCCTAACCTGGCTCCTCCCTTCCCAGCAGAGCGGGACTCTCCTTGGGGGACTTCTCAATTAAACTTATTAAACTTCGTGTTCCTCCCTCTCTGGCTTCGGCCTCTCTGGGTTCCTCTCGGTTCTCCTGACTCAGATCCATGTTTTCACTTCGTATATTCTTTCCCTCCCTATTTGGGCAGGTTTTGGCCACGTTTGGAGGCTGCTCTGCTCGTGTCACACATGATCTGCATCCACGCAGTTTCCCTCTCTTCGTGCCATCCCTGTTTTCCTTTTCCCTCCCCAAGTCCTGGCGATGGAGTCACTTCCCCGTCCCCTTCAGCAGAGGGTGGGAGTGTTGATTCTTCTGCTTGGTTATTCTTTTGACCTGAATTTTTCTTGACAACTCTCGTGTCACACGAGGACCTTCCACGAGTGTTACATCTCTTGGAAATTCCTCTCCATCGAGGATGTTTGGATTCTGCAGGTTTTTTAAATGCTGGTGCACGAGCTTGAGGTGTTTGGGTTTTGTGTCTGCTCAGAAGGAGCTGTTCAAGGAGCAGCTCCAAGAGCTGCTTGAGCTCCTTCACTAGTCCCTATCCCTGGAAGTGTCCAAGGCCAGGTTGGATAGGGCTTGGAGCAACCTGGGCTAGTGGAAGGTGTGGCACTGGATGGGCTTTAAGGTCCCTTCCCACCCAAACCATCCCACGGTTCCCTGATTATGATCTTGGCCTTTTCAGAGGAGTTTTCCCCCGAGAAAAAGCGGCTCCTTTTTCCCTGAAGGCCCTTCCCAAGCATCCCTGTATCCCTGTGCCCACGAGGGATCCGGGTGGCGCCGGGCCAAGGAGGAGGAGTGTGATCTGTCATCCCAGACCCCCTGGGCACGCGGGGATGAATCGGCAGCGCCGGGAACGCAGCCACGGGAGCCCGGTGGGGAGAAGTCATGAGACAGGCACAGGGGCTGGGATCCTCTGAGTCACGGCTGGGGGAAAGCTGTTCCCGGCTCCGCAGGCCGTAGGAAGCGCGGTGGGAAGCTGAGGGAGCAGCTGGGAGCTGAGGAAGGGAGGAGTGATGGTGGGCTGGGGGCAGCTCCTCCAGCCTGGATTCTCTGGCTTTCACCATAAAAGGCGCCACTTTCCTTCACACCCCGTGGGTTTGGGAGGTGTTTGTGAGCTGTGGAGTGCAAAGGGAGAAGGGAATTCTGAGGAGGGAGGTCTGGAGAGGGCCTGGGGCTCGTTCTCGGGTGGGGCCTGCAGGGATGTGGGACTGGGAGATGGGGGGTGATGGATTGGGTGCTTTGGGGCTGTGGGGTTGGAAGTCCTGCCCAAGGAGGCAGTTTCAGTTTGGGAGGTGAAGGGCTGCCTGTGACCCAGTGGGAGCCCTGGATGCAGCTCCAGGAGGAAAAACATCCTCGTGGAGTTATTGAAACAAACAGAAAACCCCCAACCCCCCCCAAATTCAAACCCTCCAAACAACCCCACCTGCCCCAGAACAGTGCCAGTGCTTGTCCTGGTGTTGGCAGCCCATGGGAAGTGAACACGTCCTTGTTAAAGGTTTAATTGAGGAATTTAACCCCAACTGGTCTGTGATTCCCGGGAATGCTGCACATTCCTGGGAAGGCAGCACATCTGCTCTGCTTCCCTGCTCCAGGAGAAGCATGGCACCGTGGGGAGAGCGAGGATGGGGACCCCAAAAGCGGTGGGGAAGGATGGAGGTGACAGGACAGAATTCCTGGGGAGGCAAGGGAAGGGAAGGGCAGGAAGGGCACCTGTGGCTCCCCAGGGCAGCACCCTGGGGACTTGCTGAGGTGTCCCCAACTGCTGTGTCAGGCTTGGGACCCCTTCCCTGTGCCCTTCCAGCTGGGGGGGCAAGGCTGCTGTGGGATCTGCAGATCTTTGCCAGATGGAGACACTGCCGGCGCCCAAGTAAATCCCGGGATTTGCCGGGGTTTCCTGGCGGCCGGCTGAGACAGAGGGGCTGGAGGTGGTGCTGGGATGGGGAGTGTGGGAGGGGCTGGGGGGGGTCAGCCCTGGTCAGGGACCCCCAGAGAGGGGGGAGAGGGGCTCTGGATTGCTCCTGCCAGGGTCACAGCCCCCTCAGGAGAACAGTGTCATGGAATCCTGGAATGGGCTGGGTGGGAAGGGACCTTAAAGCCCATCCAGTGCCACCCCTGCCATGGGCAGGGACACCTTCCACTGGCCCAGGTTGCTCCAACCTGGCCTTGGACACTTCCAGGGATCCAGGGGCAGCCACAGCTTCTCTGGGCACCCTGTGCCAGGGCCTGCCCACCCTCCCAGGATGTTGTCACTACAAACAAAGGTCAGGAGTGGGTGGAGGGGCAGTCGGGGTTTGCTGAGCACGGGGGACCCTTGTGTAGGCACAGTGAGGAGCTGCCCTGGTGTGGAGCTGCCCTGGGGGTGTGTCCCTGCTGTGTCCCTGCTGTGTCCCTGCTGTGTCCCTGCTGTGTCCCTGCTGTCCCTCACCTGACTCCAGCAGCTGCACCTGAGCCCCCTCGTGCAGGTCATTTGTTTGTCTGGTTGGTTGGTTGTTTTTAATGGAATCACAGAATTGTTTGGAAAAGCCCTTGGAGCCCATCGAGTCCAACCCTCCCCAGCACTGCCAAGGCCACCCCTGACCCACGTCCCCAAGTGCCACATCCACAGGGCTTTGAAGTCCCTCCAGGGATGGGGAGTCCATCCCTGCCCTCGGCAGCCCCTGCCAAGGCCTCACCACCCTTTCCAGCAACAAATTCCTCCTCAGCCCCAACCTGACCCTCCCCTGGCACAGCCTGAGGCCGTTTCCCCTTGGCCTGTCCCTTGTTCCCTGGCAGCAGAGCCCGACCCCCCCTGGCTCCCCCCTCCTGTCAGGGACTTGCAGAGCCAGAAGGTCCCCCCTGAGCCTCCTTTGCTCCAGGATGAGTCCCCCCAGCTCCCTCAGCCCCGCCTGCTGCTCCAACCCCTTCCCCAGAGCTCCCTGGCAGTGTCCAGGGGGATCTGCTGCCTCTCCGTGTTGCCTCAGGGGCAGGAGGGATCCGGGGCCTCAAAGGTGTGGAAACATCCCTGCAGCACCAGGTGCGAGTGTTGGGAGCAGAGCTGGGATGTTGGCACACAGGAATTCCTGGGATAACCTGGGATAAGTCCTCCTGAGCCCTTTAGAGCTCGTCTGGGGGATGGTGGCAGTGTCACCTGTGTCACTGACACAGCGAGCTCATCTCTGGGCTGGTTTCCCCTCGGCTGCACTGCCAGAGGGGACGGGGCTGGAGCCAGGCTGGGAGAGCTGGGGGGGTTCCCCTGGAGAAGAGAAGGCTCCAGGGAGAGCTGAGAGCCCCTTGCAGGGCCTGAAGGGGCTCCAGGAGAGCTGGAGAGGGACTGGGGACAAGGAGTCGAGGGACAGGACACAGGGAATGGCTTCCCTGTTCAGCCTTCCCGTTCTCAGTCTCTGAAATCATTTCAATGTGATTATTTTGCATTATTTTGCTTGGCTCTGCCACTTCATCCCAGCCCATGAGGACTTTGGGGTGCATGGAATTTTCCATGTGCTGGGGTGGCTGGAAAGAGCTTGGAAAAAGGGGGATGAGATGGGAGTGTCGTCGTGTACCACCCCAAAAGCAAAATCCTGTCTCCTTGCCCCGGCGTTGGGAAAAAGGAGGATGAGGAAGGGGCTCTGGAGGAGCAGGGAGAGTAGGAAGCTGCTCACAGCTCTTGGATCTCTTCCCAGAAATGCTTGCTGGAAAACGTGGACTCTCCTCCCCAGGTCTGGAGGGAGAGACACGGAGGTGGTGGGTTCATCCCAGCTCTGGCTCTGCTGTGGGATGTGGGGAATGGGGAGGTGGTGGGCTCATCCCAGCTCCTGCTCTAGCCTGGGCTGGGTGGGATGTGGGGAATGGGCAGGCAGTGGGCTCCTCCAGTGCTGTTCCACTGCTCCATGTCTCATTTTGGACAGCTTTGGGTCTGATTTGGGGCGTTGTTCCCATTGGTGACTTCCCAGATGGTGCAAATATTCCCATCCTGGGCCTCCGGAGTGGGAGTCCCTTTCTGAGCACCCAAACCACCTGGGCACGGGGATTTTGGCTCTGGCAGGAGCCAAATCCCTCTGGGGCCTGACTTCACCGGAGTCACCTTTGGGCCAACCTGTTTTCCTCCAGTCTGTTGGGATAAACCATGCATTCCCATCCCTGGGGGTTCCAGCAGGACTCCTCGTGTTCCCAGCGGGGCTGGAAGGCCGGTCCCGTGCAGGCCTGGGATTTGTCTGTGGGATTTATCCCCAGCCCCGTGTGCCCACACACATCCCGGCCCTCCAGTGGGATTATCCCGAGCTCTGTGTGTCTCCCTGAGCTCCTTTGGAGCTGCCGAGGCCGTTCCTGCCCCGGGGGGGCTCGGGGGGTGCGCGAGGGGTCCCTCACGTCCTTCCTCCTGGGCTCTGTCCGCGCAGCCGGCTCGGTTTAGCTTTGCCTTGATCCAGGGCCAAGTTTGGAATACTCAAGATGTATTTTCCAACTTTCCTGGCCCTTGATGTGGTTTTTTTTTTTTTGGTCTTTTGGGTGTTTTTCCCCGGGATTGGTCTGTCTGGAACCAGCTGTCCGGGCTGTGTTGTCCAAAATCCCCAGTGGGACGAGGTCATTGCGAATATTGCTCAGTATTCCTGAAAATCCGAGCGGGACAGGAAGCTGATGTTGGAGAACACGTTGGAATTTTCTGTGGTTCTCTCAAATTTATCGCTAATTCCGACTCTATTTATATTTTTAATTGGTTTGTTACTCGTTTCTCTGTGACCTTTGGTGGTGCCTGAGTTGGTTTTGCGCTCACACGACTCTCCGTGTGTCGGGTTTGGGGTTGTTTGTTTGGCTGTTGAACGTTGTCAGGGTTGTTTTTTGTCCAGCTTGGTGAGTCCCGGGCGATGTTTTCCATCCCTGTGGCTGAACGGGGGGTCACTCACTTGGTTGAGGTTTTGGAAAAACCTAAGCCTGCACCATAGATGGAATTTAGCTGGGTCAGATTCCAAGGTTTTCTGCCTTTTTGGGAGACCGGGGTCTGGCTGTGGTGGAAGTGAAGCTGTTTGGGGGCAGAGGGGCGGCTGTGCCATGATCAGTGTTCTGAAGAGAAGGCTCCAGGGAGAGCTGAGAGCCCCTTGCAGGGCCTAAAGGGGCTCCAGGAGAGCTGGAGAGGGACTGGGGACAAGGGATGGAGGGACAGGACACAGGGAATGGCTTCCCAGTGCCAGAGGGCAGGGTCAGATGGGATATTGGGAAGGAACTGCTGGCTGGGAGGGTGGGGAGGTTCTGGCCCAGGTTGCCCAGAGAAGCTGTGGCTGCCCCTGGATCCCTGGAAGTGTCCAAGGCCAGGTTGGATGGGGCTGGAGCAACCTGGGCTGGTGGAAGGTGTCCCTGCCCATGGCAGGGGGTTGGAAAACATGGTCTCTAAGGTCCCTCCCATCCCAAACCATTCCACGATTCCATGATTCTCAGTTTTTCTGGCAGAACAGCAGCAGGGATGAACGTTTGCCACCTCAAGTCTGAGCAGTTATTCCAGGGCTGGAAGCTCCGTGTGTGTGGAGTGTGGAATGTGCCAGGCATCTCAGTGAAGTGCACTCCTGCTCCAGCTGGAGTTCTCCTCTGCTCCTTTTGGGATGGGGAATTCTCTGCTGTCCCTTCCCCTGAGAGCACAGTGTTCCCCCTCCCGGGGGCTGAGCCCTGGCATGAGCAGCAAATGTCACCCTGGGCTGGGACTCCCGGGGTTTGTGCCCATCCTCACATGTTCTCCAGAGGCTGGGCCAGCTCTTCCTGCCTTAAGGAATGAAAATGTGATGTTGTGGCTGTTCCTGGAGTTTCTGGATTGTGTGCCTGGCACAGGGCACCAGTCAGACACGGGCCCTGCCAGCCATCCTGTGTGGGTGCAGAGCATGGCAGGAGCTCGTGGTGCTGAGCTGGATCCAGGGATTCACAGAATCGTGGAATTCCTGAGGCTGGAAAAGCCCTCCCAGCCCATGGATCCACCCTGGGCCCCATCCCCACCTTGGCCCCCAGCCCAGAGCACTGAGTGCCACGGCCAGGCCTTCCTGGGACACCTCCAGGGCTGGGGACTTATCCAAGGATTTCAGTTGAGTTCTTTTTTGAAGTGTGGGATTTTAGGCTTGTGGAGATGGGGGAGCTCCTCAAGGCATGTGGAAGTTTTCCAGCCTTGTCCTCTGCTCTCCAGGATCCACCTGTAGGGAGGTACCCAGGTGTGGAGCCACCCTGGGACTGTGGGACCTGCCCCGGCTCTGTTGGTTTTGGGTGGAGGAGGAGGAGGTTTGTGCTCCCTTCCCGTCAGGATCTGAGCAGTGTTTCCTTGTCCTTCCCGGCACACAGAGCCTCTGCCACCGACAGGGGTGCCGGATGTGCCTCGGGTTCAGGGAATCATGGAATGCTTTGGGTGGGAACTTCAACACCACCCAGTCACACCTTGCCACGGGCAGGGACACTTTCCACTGTCCCAGGTCTCTCCAGCTCCATCCAGCCTGGCCTTGGACACTTCCAGGGATCCAGGGGCAGCCACAGCTTCTCTGGGCAACCTGGGCCAGGGCCTCCCCACCCTCCCAGCCAGGAATTCCTTCCCCATATCCCATCTAAGTCTCCTGTCTTTAGCTAAAATCCCTGGGATAATCCGGGAAGAGCCTCATGCCCTGCTGATCCTCAGGAGCCAGCCTGGGATCACCGGTCCCAGCTCCTGGCACAGCCGGAGCCGAGCGGGGTCGGCAGCTGGGACTGGGCTTGGGATTGGGCTGGGAGCAGCTCCAGGTGCCTGGAATATCCTGAACTGTCAGGGACCCCCAAGGACCATCCAGTCCAGCCCCTGGCCCTGCCCAGGATACCCCAGCAATCCCCCCCTGTGCCTCGGAGCCGTGCCTGTTCCCTGGGGGGAATTCCCTGTTCAGTGCCCACCCCCCTCTGGGGGAAGGGCCTCTCCTCTGGTGCCGGTGCCATCCCTGCCCACCTCCCTGACCTCCTGCACACTTCCCAGATAATCTGTGTGTGGAGGGCGAGCTGGGTTTGGGGGATCTGGCTGTTGGTGGGGTCGGTCAGGAGCTGTAGCAGGAGCTGCCAGGGACAGGCTAATCCCAGTAATCCCCTGGCTGTGCTCAGGGCTGGTGGCGCTGGGATTCCCATCTCCCTGCTCATTCCCAAGGATTAGAGGTGAGAAGCCATCCCGGGTCACGGGGGCAGGAGTGGGACTGTGGCTGGGCTCTGTCTCCCTGTGCCGTGGGATTTGGGGGCAGCAGGGGTGGGATTTGGGGTAGCAGGGGTCAGCATTCCCAGGCCTGGGCAGGGCATGGCTCCTCTCCAGGCTGTGGGATCATGGCACGGCTCCTCTCCAGGCTGTGGGATCAGGGCATGGCTCCTCTCCAGGCTGTGGGGTCAGGGCATGGCTCCTCTCCAGGCTGTGGGGTCAGGTTGGAGGGAAACTCTGTGTCCCGGCACTGCTGGTGCTCTGTGGGACAGGAGCTGCTGCCCTGGAACCACAATGGGCTTCACCTGCTCAGAACTTCCCCTGGCTGGCGGGGAAATGCCGAGGAGGAAGCTGAAGGCTCGAGGGGGAGAATCACTTCCCCACCCTGGAGCAGTCTGTGATCAGTTTGATGGGGTTTCAGTTCCCCTTGGCATCAGCCCCTTCCCCCTCTGGGCTGGGCTGGCTCACTCTGAGAGGTTCCTGTGGGAGCTGCCTCGCTCCTACTGCACCCTTCCCACTGCCCTGGGACAGTCACATCCCTGGGGAGGGTCCTCCCTCACCGAGGGGATTCCCTTCTGCAGCACAAATCCTGTGAGGAGCGGCCGAGGGAGCTGGGGGGGCTCATCCTGGAGCAAAGGAGGCTCAGGGGGGACCTTCTGGCTCTGCAAGTCCCTGCCAGGAGGGGGGAGCTGGGGGGGGTCGGGCTCTGCTGCCAGGGAACAAGGGACAGGCCAAGGGGAAACGGCCTCAGGCTGGGCCAGGGGAGGGTCAGGTTGGGGCTGAGGAGGAATTTGTTGCTGGAAAGGGTGGTGAGGCCTTGGCAGGGGCTGCCCAGGGAGGTTTGGAGTCGCTGGACTCAGTGATCTCAGAGGGCTGTTCCCCTGTGTTCACAGAATCATGGAATCAGTAAGGTTGGAAAAGCCATTGGGTTCAACCATTGGGTCCAACCGTCCCCAGCTCTGCCAAGGCCACCACTGACCATGTCCCCAAGTGCCACATCCACAGGGCTTGGAAATCCCTCCAGGGATGGGGACTCCCCCCTGCCCTGGGCAGCCCCTTCCAATGCCTGACCACCCTTTCCAGGAGGAATTTTCCTGACCCTCCTCTGGTACAACTTGAGGCCGTTTCCTCTTGTCCTGTCCCTTGTTCCCTGGGAACAGAGCCTGACCCCCAACCCCCCTTCCCCCTCCTCCTGTTGGGGAGTTGGAGAATGTTGGGATCATTTCCTCCATTCCAGCACTCAACAGGAGTCCCTTGGTAGCTCCAGCGCTGCCGACCCGGCTGAGGCCCCTGTGGAATCTGACCTGATTCCCACTCCTGTATCCCAGATCTGGCAGTTTGTGTTGTTGTCCCTCCCTGCCCAGTTTCCCCTCTGGATGTACCACACTCCAGTGGCAGCTCCGGCCCTTCAGCCGCCTCCTGAGTGGGACACTGGGAACAAAAGCTCCTTCTGCGGCTGTGGGAGATGTTGATCCTGGCAGGCTCTGGGTGGAAATGATCTCTGTGGGGTCGAGACAAACTGAGCCAGTGCTTAGATCATTCCTTCTTCCCTGGCAGGATGGAGTGGGGAGGGACTTGGGCACCCGTGTGTGATCCGTGAGGAACAGCCCGGGCTGGGATTTGGATTTTTGGGGTTTCCCTCTGTCCTTGGCTGCCCTGCAGGGAACTGCCTGGCACAGACAGGAGAGGGGCTGGCACTGAGCCCTTTTGTCCTGGAATTGAAGCTGGTTCCATTCTCTGCTGTGTCTGGGGCTGGATCTTGCTCCTGCTGTCCCTCTGCATGTGTTTGCCAGTTGGGAACAGCTCTGCTCTGGAGCCAGGCTGGGAGAGCTGGGGGGGTTCCCCTGGAGAAGAGAAGGCTCCAGGGAGAGCTGAGAGCCCCTTGCAGGGCCTAAAGGGGCTCCAGGAGAGCTGGAGAGGGACTGGGGACAAGGGATGGAGGGACAGGACACAGGGAATGGCTTCCCAGTGCCAGAGGACAGGGAGAGATGGGATATTGGGAAGGAATTGCTGGCTGGGAGGGTGGCACAGGTTGTCCAGAGCATCTGTGGCTGCCTCTGGATCCCTGGAAGTGTCTAAGGCCAGGTTGGAGCAACCTGGGCTGGTGGAAGGTGTCCCTGCCCATGGCAGGGGTGGCACTGGATGGGCTTTAAGGTCCTTTCCAACCTAAACCATTCCATAATTCCCACATGTTTTTCCCTGCAGTTTCCCCCCCAGCTGGTTGTCAGGACCCACCATCAAACACATCCTGCTCCCTCCCAGCTCCATCCTGTCCCTCCTGGGGCCCTTTTCCCTCTGCTCTGCTCATGTGCTCTGGGAAATGTGTTGGAAATGAGTTTAAAAGGTGATGCCTAATGGGAAAATGCTCTGGATGACTGGAAAAGAGGCCTAAAGGTGCTGATTAAGGAAGAGGCAGTAATTAATGAGGTGGGTGGGTGGCAGTGCCAGCCTGGCATGGGAGGGATCCCAGCAGCAAGGGTGGAAGGGAACAGCCAGAGCTGGGGCAGGCTGGGACCCCCCAGGGCAGGAGGGGCTGTGGGAGGGGGATCCCAAGGGATCAGTGGGTTCCCAGGGCAGGAGGGGCTGTGGGAGGGGGGTCCTGAGGGATCAGTGGGTTCCCAGGGCAGGAGGGGCTGTGGGAGGGGGGTCCTGAGGGATCAGTGGGTTCCCAGGGCAGGAGGGGCTGTGGGAGGGGGGTCCTGAGGGATCAGTGGGTTCCCAGGGCAGGAGGGGCTGTGGGAGGGGGATCCCAAGGGATCAGTGGGTTCCCAGGGCAGGAGGGGCTGTGGGAGGGGGATCCCAAGGGATCAGTGGGTTCCCAGGGCAGGAGGGGCTGTGGGAGGGGGATCCCAAGGGATCAGTGGGTTCCCAGGGCAGGAGAGGCTGTGGGAGCAGCCCGGGCTGTTTTTAGGCCGTGGGTAAATGTTGGTAGCCCTGTAATTATGCCCCGGGGTGCCAGTGCAGGGGGGTGATGGCTCCCCTGGGAAGCAACTGGAATTTGGCATCAGGTAAAAATAGAAGAGGTTCCTCCCCCAAACGCTTTTAGCAGCTCTGACCACACGGAGCCGCGGCCGGACACGACCATGGAGCTCCGGATGGACATTGGGATCCTCATCCCGGGGAACTGAGCCACAGCACCCACCCCAGGCCAGGGCATGGAGTCAGAGTCATGGAATGGGTTGGGCAGGAAGGGACCTTAAAGCCCATCCAGCCCCACCCCTGCCATGGGCAGGGACACCTTCTACCAGCCCAGGTTGCTCCAAGCCCCATCCAACCTGGCCTTGGACACTTCCAGGGATCCAGGGGCAGCCACAGCTTCTCTGGGCAACCTGGGCCAGGGCCTCCCCACCCTCCCAGCCAGGAATTCCTTCCCAATATCCCATCTGTCCCTGCCCTCTGGCACTGGGAAGCCATTCCCTGTGTCCTGTCCCTCCATCCCTTGTCCAAAGCCCCATTCCACCTGGCAAACAGGATTCTCCAGGAACTTTCACTGAAATGATGAATTTTGAGTTGTGCTTTGTACTGATTTGGGATTTTCAGTCCCAAACCCACCCAGGCTGTGCAGTCTGAGCTGGGCAAAGCTGTTTTCCATGAGGTTTGGGTCAGGGAGAGCCATGCTGTGCTTCCAGGAGTGGGATGGGGGATCTGTGTCCACTCATCCCCTGCCCCAGGGTGTGAGGCCGTCAACTCCATGGTGGGCACCAGCCTGAGCAGCAGGGAGGCACCAGGGCAGGGTCAGGTTGGATACTGGGAAAATTCCTTCTGGAAAGAGCTGTCCAGCCCTGGCACAGCTGCCCAGGGCAGGGCAGAGTCCCCATCCCTGGGGGGATTTCAAAGACCCTGTGGATGTGGCACCTGGGGACAGGGGTCAGTGGTGGCCTTGGCAGTGGTGGGGGAGAGTTGGACTCGATGGGCTCAGAGGGATTTTCCAGCCTAAATGATTCCGTGTTTCCACACAGCTTCCATCTCTCCAGATCACTCCTGGTCCCTCTTGGTTTGAAGGAACCCCCTTGGACAACCACCCCACTTTCTCCCAGGCACTGTCACCTGGACGTTTTTTATGGAATCCCAGAGGATTTGGGGTCTGAAGGGACCTTTAAAGGTCACCTGGGGTCCCCTAAAGCAGCTCCTGGGCCCTCCGCTTGTCACAGTTCTCCTGGAGGGCTCCTCCAAGGGGATCTCCGGCTCCAGCCCTGGGCTGGAAGAGCCGTGGGGCCCAGCCCCGTGTGAGGGGTGGTTTGGGGGCCCTGGGGCCGTGTCACCCCAGGGGTTTGTGGAAGGTTTCCTGTCCCAGCAGTGGCTCCGGTGGCAGCTGCGGAGCCTTATCCGTGTCCTGCTGCCAGGCCCCCTCCGGGCCCGCAGCGCTTTCCTGGGACGAGCTCTCGGAAACAGGCGGGTTTTTTTTTTGTTTAATTACTTCCTCTTCTGCCTTAATGTTTCTAAAGATAAACACAGCTCTCCCTTGGCACCAGATCAAGGAACAGCCGGGCTGTGCCAGGGACTCCGCTCCGTACGGGAATGTGCCGTGTCCGCTCTGCAGCCCCGCTGGAGCCGGTGGGAAATCTGTCACCCCCTGCCAGGGCAGGACTGATTCCACAGGGAGCTGTTCCCTCCTTCACCGAGCGTTCCCAGATCCCGGGATCTTCCCTGACCCGCTGGGGCGTGTGTTGAGTGTCATCCCGAAAGCGCCGTGTGTGGGCAGGAGCAGCATCCGCTGCGTGGGGACGTCCGAGTGGATCTTCCCGCGGGATCCGGGGCGGTGGGAGAGGGGAGAACCCCACATTCCACGGGCCCACGGGGGTTTTCCAGCCAGAGGGGTTTGCCAGCATTCCCGATCCCGTGAGTCCGCACCTCCAGGTCCCGGCAGGGTACCTGGCGCTGCCCCGGGGGTCCAACACAGCCAGGGGAGATGGGATCTCTCTGACACTTCTCATCCTTAATTTCAGAGGGATTAGGAAGAGGTTTGAGGAATAATGACAGCTCAGGGCCAGGGCTGGTGTGACAGAGCAGTGAGAGCCCTGCAAGGAGGATCAACTCTGTCCTCTCTTTCACCTGCTTCATTTAACTGCCTGTAAACACCTCGTCATCGTGGGGCTCATCCAGAGCCTCACGTGGGAGTGCCGGAATTGCCCTGCCGGGAACGAGAGCCCTGGAATTGCCGTGCTGGGAATGTGCCCTGGTCCCAGCACCCCGTGCCAGCCGGGCAGTGCCATCCCCGCTGAGTCTGCTCGAGGATGTTGTAACTGGAAGTGAGTGACCCCGGGGTGGAGGGCTCTGCCTCCTCTGGGAAGCGTTGGGTGGCTGGAAGGAGTGTTTCCAGCCGGGAGCTGGTTGGGATTGCATTGCATGCAGACACTGCTTCGGCCCGAGCTGTTTGTGTCTGATCGTTATCGGCCTGTTTACAGAGTCAGGCACGTCCTCACACATCGCCGGGGCCATCACTAAACACGGAATGAGGCTGCCTGGCCTTAATTTACCCCCTTTTTTTTAGCTGTGGTCAGGACAGGAGTTGGTGTTCCCGGTGTGACTTGTCTCTTTGCAGAGAGTTTTGCCCCGAATCCCATCCAAGGCCCGCTGGCAGAGCCGAAGGGGTCGGTGTCACCCTGATCCTGCCCTGCCCACCCACAGCCACCTGGAGTTCCTGCTGCCTGGGAAAGGGTGTTGTCCCTGCCCAAGCGCCTTGTCCCGTGGAATTGCACTAAAACCTGGAGAGAGGAGCACGAGTGGGTTGTTATTCCTTGGGATTGTTCACTCACCTGCTGTGCTGGGTTGTTATTCCTTGGGATTATTCACTCACCTGCCGTGCTGTCCCTGTGCCAGGGGCATGTCCCTGTGCCCACAGCAGGGATGTGGCCTTGGGGGCAGCCGGAGGGGACAGTGGGATTCCAGTAAGTGCCATCTCAGGAGGAATTTGTTGCTGGAAAGGGTGGTGAGGCCTTGGCAGGGGCTGCCCAGGGAGGTTTGGAGTGCCCATCCCTGGAGGTGTCCCAGGAAGGCCTGGCCGTGGCACTCAGTGCTCTGGGCTGGGGGCCAAGGTGGGGATGGGGCCCAGGGTGGATCCATGGGCTGGGAGGGCTTTTCCAACCTCAGGGATTCTGGGATTCATGGACACAATGCAGCAAAGTCCCTCCTCACACCGGTGGGTGGCACAGGGAGCTGCCAGCACCCACCATTGGTGCTGGTGGGGTCTGGGCTGTCCCCCCCCGTGCCAGGGGGACACTGCTCGTGGCCAGGTGTGGGGACAAGGGCTGTCCCCTCTCTCACCCTGGGCTGGGTGGGCTTTCCCCAGAGGCAGCCGTGGGGCCGTGGTGTGGCCGGAGCAGCGGGACAGCCCCAGCCCTCACACAGGCCTTTTGTTCCCCTCCATAGCAAAGCCATTCTTGGTGCTCCTTTCGGGAATACGTAAGGAGGGAACAGTGCCTGCATTGTCCCGGGGCAGACACTCGCAGTGTTGTTCTGGGCCAGCCCTGTGCTGGGGCTGGGGGGGCTCTGGGGTGGGGATGACTCCGTCCCTGCTCCGGCCTTATTCCTGTCCTGTTAATCCCCCAGAGCTTCTCCGGCCCTCCGTGAGGGAGGAGCTGGAACATCCCGGCTCTGCCCTCCCTCCGGTGTTGGCTCCCGGGGAACAGGAGGGCTGAGCGGTGCTCCGGCCGTCCGGGACACCTCTGAGCATCATGGAATGCTTTGGGTGGGAAGGGACCTTAAAGCCCCCTCAGTGCCACGTCCTGCCACGGGCAGGGACACCTTCCACTAGCCCAGGTTGCTCCAAGCCCTGTCCAACCTTTGGCACTTGGGATGGGGCCCGTCCCACCCCGTGGCCCCGCTCAGCCGGTGGTTGATGCAATCGCTCCCACATCTTACAGGGCATTTCCCAGGCCGTGGCGGGGCTGCCTCGGGGTTACGTGGATCTACGTGGATCTACGTGGATCCTGCCCCATTCCAGGAGCTCCATTAGTGACCTGCTGGGGCTGGGCCTCGTTGGCCTCTGCTGGAGCAGCTCCGGCTGTTTGGGGTTGTGGCGTCGGCACCGAGCGCTCTTGGCAGGAGCTCCTGGCCCCGGGCAGGCTGTGTGGCCTCGTGCCCGGTGCCTTTGCAAGGAGCCACCTCAGCGACTCCAGGCAGGGCTTTGGAGCACGAAGGGTTTCAGGGTGCTTCAAAACTGCTAAATTTGTCAGTGATTTCTGCGCTGAGGCAGCGAGAAGCTCTCGGCTAATGGTGATTCAAAGCAGGGATGAGGCTGGAAAATCACCGGTGGTGTGAAATGAACATTTTTGAAATAATTTAATGTGTCTGAAGTAACTGAATGTTTCTGAAGTGACCCCCCCCACCCTCTCCTGGCCAAGCTGACACCTTTGGAGCTGGTGACACAGCTGGGGGGAGGGAAGGGTGAAGCACATCTTGCTCCTGTGGTGAGGACTTAGAAGAACCACAGGATCATGGAATGGTTTGGGTGGGAAGGGACCTTAAAGCCCATCCAGTGTCCATTATCCTGGGTTGCTCCAAGCCCTGTCCAACCTGCCCTTGGACACTTCCAGGGATGGGGCAGCCAATGCTGAGCTGTGTTGGCTGAGCTTTGTGTTCCCCTGGATGATATCATCCCGAATTTCCGAGGTTTGGGCTGTGGGAGTCGTGTCTGAGCCTGCAGAGGCCCCCCTGTTCCTGGGCACTGGTGGTCCCGTGCCGTGGTGTCGGTCACTGGGAGTGGGGGGTGTTGGGTGGGAGGGGTGGGACAGGACTCCTGAACAAGGAAAAACTTTGCCTCAAACCCACATGCAAACTCCTCTCTCTGTGCTCTCCATCACCCCCGGCTCTGCAGGGAAGGACCAGGGAAGCTGCAGCACGGCTGGTTCCTCGCTGGCCAGGCCCCGTGGTGTCCCTGGGGCAGGACCTGGCTGTGGGACCGGGATGGGCTGGGCCACGGGGAGCATTCCAGGGAAGGTGGAACCTCTCTGTGGGGTCCAGGAACGCTCCAGACCCCGGAGATGGAGCCCTGGCTCTGTCTGTGCGTGGTGTTGGGGCTGAGCTGCCGTTGTCACATCATTTAAGGGGCGCTGGGAGCGAGGGGAGCGCCGGGAGCCGCTGGCGTGGCCGTGACCCCTGTCCGTGACCCCCGGCCGTGGCAGGGGCCGTTCCCGCCGTGCCAGCGCTCCCGGCGGGGTCATCCTGCGGCTGAGAGTTTAACTTTGTGCTTATTTAGAACTTCCTGCACTGCAATAACATCCCGTAAACTTCCCAGTGCAGCCGGTGGGGACGGGGACAGGGGCGGGGACAGGCTCCCCCAGGTGTCACCCCGGGCCTGCCGGAGCAGGAAGGAAAACAGGGAGCCAAGCAGCTGCGTGGAGGCCGAGGTTCACAGGCACACGTGCTTTCCCAGGAATCTCGGCCGGGAAAGCAGGAGAATGGATGGGGCAGGTCCAGTTCCCCCTGGCAGGAAGGGACGCGCCGATCCCACAGCCCGATACGGCCCTGCCTGTGCTGAATGCTGGGAAGTGGGAAGGCTGGGATCAGGCTGCCCGAGGAGCAGCTGAGGGAAGCACCGGGAGGTTGTCCAGGATCCCTGAGTCAGGCTGTTTGTTGGTGACAGTCCCTAAAATCAGGATGTACCTGCCTGCAGGTGGCTGAATGGTGTGGGAGCACTTGGCTCTGGGAAAACCCCAGGAGTCAAGTTTCCCTTGGCTCTCTACAGCTCTTGGAATGAGCCCAGAAACACCCCCCCTGCTGTGTCCTGGGCAGGGCAGGGGGGGATTCTGCCCCTCTGCCCCCTCAGGGGAGACCCCTCCCTCCTGCAGAGCTGCTCCAGCCCTGAGAACAACAGCAGGAGGACGTGGAGCTGCTGGAGAGAGTCCAGAGGAGGGCACGGAGCTGCTCCCAGGGCTGGAGCCCCTCTGCTCTGGAGCCAGGCTGGGAGAGCTGGGGGGGTTCCCCTGGAGAAGAGAAGGCTCCAGGGAGAGCTGAGAGCCCCTGGCAGGGCCTAAAAGGGCTCCAGGAGAGCTGGAGAGGGACTGGGGACAAGGGATAGAGGGACAGGACACAGGGAATGGCTTCCCAGTGCCAGAGGGCAGGGAGAGATGGGATATTGGGAAGGAATTGCTGGCTGGGAGGGTGGGGAGAGACTGGAGTGGATTTCCCAGAGCATCTGTGGCTGCCCCTGGATCCCTGGAAGTGTCCAAGGCCAGGTTGGAGGGGGCTTGGAGCAACCTGGGCCGGTGGGAGGTGTCCCTGCCCATGGCAGGGGTGGCACTGGATGGTCTCTAAGGTCCCTTTCCCACCCAACCCATTCCATGCCTCTGGGGTCTTGTATCTGTTTCCCCTGTGCCCGTGGATGTGCCAGCGGAGCCGCGTGCGCTCGTGGCAGGACTGGGGTGAGCTGATGTGGAGGGCACAGCTTGGAGCCATCAGAGCCATAGTCCTGACCCGTGGATCTAAAGGGATTTTCCTGACGGGAGCTTGAGCCGGGCCCTTGGCCCCGGGAGCAGGAGCCCTTGCCCAGGGTGTGAGGAGCAGGGCTGTGGTGTGGGAGCGCACGGGGCTGTGGTGTGGGAGCACGAGGCTGCGGGTCTGGTTAACCCCGTCCCTGTCTCTGTGTCTGCCCAGCTTGGCTCTGGCCTTTCCATTTTGGGCCTTGGGCTATAAATGGCACCTTTCCTGCTGCCCTGTCCTGCTAAATCCAGCTGTGGCTGCCGGGCGGGAGCGGGGCCCTGGGGACGCGGCCGCGCTCCCAAAATAACCCTTTGGGGCTGCGCTGCTCCTGTTCCCGGCCCCAAGGGCTGTTCCCTGGCCAGGACCCGGCTCCCAAATCCAGCAGGCGTGGGAGAGGCCCTGGGTGGTCCCCTGGATGATGCAGTGGATGTGATAATCCCTCAGCAGCTCTGGAAGGGGCTGGAGTAGCCGCCCTTTCTCCTTCATGGGCTGCCTGTGTTCATGGCTGTGCCAGAATCCTCGGGATCTCTGATCCCCAGCTTGATCCATGAGCAGTGTCATCGCTGGGAGGACGTGTCCAGTGTGGAAGTGCCTCCCCAGCCTGGCAGCTCCTGGAGGTGGCTCAGCTGTCACCTCAGGCTGTCCAAGGAGCTTCTGCCCCTGGAGCCCTTTCCATGCTGTCTGGGCCCACTCCGTTGGGAAACAGCAGGATTTAGTGTTTGGGTCGGTGTGGGCTGGGGGGCAGGTGAGGGTGGGAGTGCTCCCAGTGCTCCCAGTGCTCCCAGTGCTCCCTGCACAGCGTGGCACCACAAAGCCATGGGGCAGCAGGAGCTGCAGGGAAGCCAAAGGCAAAGCCGAGGACAGGATGAGGTTGTTTGGGAAAGGCCGAGTGCCAGGCTGGAGATAAGGAGCAGGGAATTGCCGCTGGACCCGGGGTGTGTGATCCCTGTCGGGTGTGTGATCCCTGTCATGTGATCCCTGTTGGGGTGTGTGATCCCTGTCGGGTGTGTGATCCCTGTCGGGTGTGTGATCCCTGTCCATGTGTGTGATCCCTGTCGAGGTGTGTGATCCCTGTCGAGGTGTGTGATCCCTGTCAGGTGTGTGATCCCTGTCCATGTGTGTGATCCCTGTTGGGGTGTGTGATCCCTGTCCATGTGTGTGATCCCTGTCAGGGTGTGTGATCCCTGTCCATGTGTGTGATCCCTGTCCATGTGTGTGATCCCTGTCCATGTGTGTGATCCCTGTCAGGGTGTGTGATCCCTGTCCATGTGTGTGATCCCTGTTGGGGTGTGTGATCCCTGTCAGGTGTGTGATCCCTGTTGGGGGGTGTGTATGATCCCTGTCCATGTGTGTGATCCCTGTTGGGGTGTGTGATCCCTGTCAGGTGTGTGATCCCTGTTGGGGTGTGTGTGTGATCCCTGTCCATGTATGTGATCCCTGTTGGGGGGTGTGTGTGATCCCTGTCCATGTGTGTGATCCCTGTCCATGTGCGTGATTCCTGTCAGGTGTGTGATCCCTGTTGGGGTGTGTGATCCCTGTCAGGTGTGTGATTCCTGTTGGGGGGTGTGTGTGATCCCTGTCAGGTGTGTGATCCCTGTCCGTGTGTGTGATCCCTGTCAGGTGTGTGATCCCTGTGGGGTGTGTGATCCCTGTCCGTGTGTGTGATCCCTGTCCATGTGTGTGATCCCTGTCAGGTGTGTGATCCCTGTCAGGGTGTTTGATTCCTGTTGGGGGGTGTGTGTGATCCCTGTCAGGTGTCTGATCCCTGTTGGTGTCACGAGGGAGGAGGCCTGGCCTGGAACGTGACCGGAGGTGCTGCCCCGCGGCCCTCGTGCTCCTCAGATAACACACCTGGAGCTGTTTGCTCCCGGATCCCTTGGAACTGCC
The DNA here is from genome assembly GCF_009829145.1 of Chiroxiphia lanceolata. NCBI lineage: Eukaryota > Metazoa > Chordata > Aves > Passeriformes > Pipridae > Chiroxiphia > Chiroxiphia lanceolata. The sequence continues at coordinate 429,934 of NC_045641.1, read as the reverse complement.
GCCATTCCCTGCTGGGGTGGGCAGTGCCACCGTGCCTGTGGGATGAGCTGGGGTCTCTCCTGTGCTGCCTGTGTCCGTGGAGGGCTGAGGTGGTGCTGGAACATCCCAGTGCTGCTTCCAGCCTGGCATTCCTGGAGGTGGCTGTGCCAACGGGGGTTCCTGCTGCCTGCTCTCTAATCCCAGTGTTGCTTCCAGCCTGGCATTCCCGGGGGCTGGCACTCCTCTAATCCCTCTCTTGTCTCTACAGGGAGCGGGGATGGACAGGGACAGATCCTCCAGCGCTTCCCGGAGAAGGACTGGGAGGACAACCCCTTCCCACAGGGCATCGAGCTGGTGAGTCACTGTCCCTGGGGACCCTGGGGTGACACCGGGGTGGGTGACACGGGGACACATCCCACAGGGTCTGATGGGGGGAGGGGTTCCCACCTGCCCCCAGTGCAGCTCCAGCTCCAGAACACTCTGGAAACAGTGGGATCCAGCGTGCTGGCTCCTCTCCCTGCCTCTGTGCTCCCCTTCCTCCTCCGGGATCAGCTGCTGGGGGTGCTGGAATGTTTCCTGGAGGAGCCAGGGATGCAGCCTCAGGAGCGTGGTCAGGCCTTTCCCTGTGCCTTGCCCCTTCCAAGCAGGGGGAATCCCGAGGAGCTGCTGGGGCCTGGATCCCTCCCAGTGCTCCGGACACAGTCACCAGCTGTCACCAGAGTCCTTTGGGATCAGCTCAGTGCCAGGTCGTTCCCAGAACGTGGCACACCCAGCTGGATGTGGTGCTTCATGGGATCCTCCAAACCAGGAGAGTGGGATTGTTCCCCTTGGTTGCTAAATTGGAATGGAAGCTCTTCCCAAGTCCTGTGCTGTGCCCTGGTGCTCTGAGGACCCCAAGGGAGAGGAGCTGGAGCTCCACTGCCAGCGACAGGACAGACCCCAGACTGAGCCCCCCCGGGGGCTGCTCCGCTCCTCTCTGCACTTTGTGGAATCATGGAATCATTTAGGTTGGAAAATCCCTCTGGGCCCATTGAGTCCAGCAGTCCCCCTGCAGTGCCAAGGCCACCAGTGACCCCTGTCCCCAAGTGCCACATCCCCAGGGTTTTGAAATCTCTCCAGGGTGGGAACTCCCTCCCTGCCCTGGGCAGCTGTGCCAGGGCTGGACAGCTTCCCGTTGGCACTGGGATCAGTGGGAGCAACTGGCTCCTCTTCCCACTGGGATTGACAGTGTCCAGCCCCTCTTTCCATCGCGTGTTCCCCAAAACTCCAGCACGATTCCGGAGTTTTCTGGGCTGTTTTGTGTGAGGCAAAAATACACATTATTCTTCTGGTCCGAGTTTCCTGGTGTCTGCAGGGACTTGGGAACGGTCCCAAACAGGAGGAAAGCTGCTTTTTTCCCAGGGGTCAAACCGTCCAGCCAAAAAATCCCTGGAATTTAAACAATTGGAGCCCTGTCCTGTTGGGAGCCAGGGGTGGCTCCAGGGCTTCCCACAAGCTCTCCGAGGTGTCCCGGGGGAGCAGCACGCGGGGCTGAGCCGAGGGCAGCTCCCGAAAATCCGAGGGAGCCCATCGTGGGGGATTGGGTGGGACGTGACATTGCGGTCGCAGCTGGTTCTTTTTAGCAGCTTTTTTGGGGAGAAAAGGCTTTCTGGGGTGTCAGGGAGCTGCAATTTGTAGCTTCTGGCCTTGCGCGGCGCCCGACAGCAATTCCAAACAGAAACATCTCGTGTTGACGGAGCCGGTTCCTCTGGGGACACACACAGGATGTGGCCGTGTCCCTGCCACAGCTCCTCCCTCCCTGCCCAGAGCTCTCTCCTCCAGAGCCCCTGGAGCTGCCTGGAGTGGGCATTCCCAGGGGAGCAGCGGGAGAACCGAGGGATCCTGGTGGCAGTGGCTGCCCCGGCCCCGAGCGAGGTGTGCGATGGGAGCGGAGATTCCTGTAAATCCGGGGCCTCCGTGTGCTCCAGGGAGGGTCAGGGCCATTCCCACTCTCCCTTCTGGATCCTTCCCGTGGTGCTGGGCCTCCTGTCCTTCCATGCCGTGATCCCACAGCTCTGCCTGACATGGCACAGGATTTTCCGTGTCCTGGGGCGGCTCTGGGGTGGTTTTGGCACCCACTGGGTGCGCCCAGGCCTCCAGATCTGTTCCACCTCTGGCAGCACAACCAAGCCAGCATTCCAGACATCCAGCTTCCAGTGCCTAAGGGAGCTCTAAGAGAGCTGGAGAGGGACTTTGGATAAGAACCTGGAGGGACTGTGGCTGCCCCATCCCTGGAAGCGTTCCAGGCTGGGTGGGATGGGGCTTGGAGCAACTTGGACTAGTGGAAGGTGTCCACGTGGAAGGGGATGAGCTTTGAGGTGTGGATGTGACTCAATCTGTTGGACTTGGTGAAATTCCCTTTTAATTGTGTGTCATGTTTTTTGCTGAAGCTGGAAAATACTTAAGGTTTTGGAAAATTATTGAGGGGAAGAGGAGACAGGGAAGTAGTGGATTCCCCATCCCTGGAGGAATTTAAAAGCCATGTAGATGTGGCACTTGGCTGGGAGGGTGGGGAGGCCCTGGCACAGGGTGCCCAGAGAAGCTGTGGCTGCCCCTGGATCCCTGGAAGTGTCCAAGGCCAGGCTGGATGGGGCTGGAGCAACCTGGGCTGGTGGAAGGTGTCCCTGCCCATGGCAGAGGTGGCACTGGATGGGCTTTAAGGTCCCTTCCCACCCAGACTGTGCTGGGACTCTGTGATCTGTGACCCAACAGCAAATTCCTGGGGGGCAGCAGCTCCGTGGGCTTTGGGCTCCTCATTCCTGCGATGCCCAGGAGATGTTTGTGCTGAGCTGGGAGCTCGTGGTGGAGCCCAGTGAGGGGGGAACTGTTGTGTGGGGACAGTGACACCGTGTGCTCACCCCCGTGGCTGCTGAGCCAAACCTTCCTGCGGCAGGAGCACCGGGATGGAGAGCTCCCAGACATGGGTTTACAGGGGCACCCCTGGCAGAGCCTGGGAAGCAGTTTCTGGGGTGCCTTTGCCTGCCCTCCCATCCTGGGTGTCTGGGTAGATCCAAACTCCTGCCCCGTGGCCAGTGTCCAGCTCTTACCAGGGAGGAGAGGAGGTTCCATGTGCACCATGAGCACAGGGAGTGGTGAACAGCTGGAAAACTCACCAGGTGGGAACTTGGGTTCCTGAGGGTCTGGGCTGGGGCAGTGACTCCTCGTGTGTTGGGCCCCGTGGCCGGTCTGGCCCTGGTGCCACCTCGTTCTTGTCCTCGGGTTTGCTCAAGTCCCTTGTCCTCAGCATGGCCCCGGAAGGAGCCGAGCTGTCCCGCGCCCAGGGAGCTCCCAGCACTGCCGGGAATTTTCCACAGGGCTGAGGAAATGCGGAAAAACCCCTCGAGACTTGGAAACCTGGGGGAGTCCTGGGGCCGCTGGCTGGAATTACCCCCGGCCCTGGGAGGGGGTTTGGGAAGTCCCAGTGGCAGGTCCAGCGGGGTTGGGAGGTGGTGGCACAGCCAAGGGCAGTGTGTGCCCAGGGGAGCAGTGCCACCTCCTGGAGCCACCCCGGTGCCCATGTCCTGTGTGTGCCCAGGGGAGCGGTGCCACCTCCTGGAGCCACCCCGGTGCCCATGTCCTGCGTGTCCCCAGCAGTGCAGGATCACCTTTCCTTCCTGACCTTGTGGTGCCAACGTGTGGTTGCCTGGCACCGTGGTGGGCTGGAGTTGTGCAGAGCCTGGGGGGCTCAGTGCCTTGGTAGGCCTGGGGGTCTGTGCAGAGCCTGGGGGACCGTGCAGAGTTGGGGGGCTTGGTGCCAGGGGGGCTGCAGAGCTGTGCAGAGCCCAGCAGGTGAGGGGGACTCAGTGCCAGGTGCCAGCAGCCCCTGGCCCAGCCAAGCCCCTCACAGCCCCTGTGCTGGGGTTCCTGTGGTTGTGGGCAGGGTGCCCATCCTGGCCGAGGTCTCCCATCACCCTTTCTTCCCGCTTGGGTTTCTCCAGGCAGCTCCAGCTGTCCCTACAGAGAGGAGGGGATGGCACTGGCCCTGGGAGGGGGTTTGGGAAGTCCCAGAAGCCGGTCCAGGGTGTTGGGAGGGTGTCTGAGGTGCAGTGAGTGAGGGGAGGGGGGCTCTGCCCGGTGCTCTCCCCATTCCCAGATCACGGAGCTGCCCTTCCCTGCAATGTGGTGCCACACCGAGCTCCCTGTTCCCGGGATCCAGGGCCGGTGGGGTTGGGGTTTGCTCTCACCCCCTCCAGGGGTGCAGGGGTTGAGGGGCAGTGGTTGGCAGCCCCTCTGACCCCAGCCCTCCTTCCCCACAGTTCTGCCAGCCCAGCGGCTGGCAGCTCTTCCCGGAGAGGAATCCCCCCACCTTCTTCGTGGCCGTGCTGACCGACATCAACTCGGAGCGGCACTACTGCGCCTGCTTCACCTTCTGGGAGGCCGTGGAGAGCCCGCAGGTGCTGGGGGCACTGGGATGGGGGCAGCAGTGCTGGGGGGAGGCATCCCACTGCCACTGGCCCTGGCCAGTGGTTCCTGCCTTCCCTGTGCCACAGGAATCCGGGGATGGGTGGGAGTGGTGGGCAGCAGCACTGGTAGAGAAGCATCGGGCTTCCATTGGCTCTGGCCAGTGGTTCCTGCCTTCCCTGTGCCACAGGAAGCTGGGGGTGGGTGGGAAGGGTGGTCAGCAGCACTGGGGGAAGCATCCAGCTGCATTTAGCTCTGGCCAGTGGTTCCTGCCTTCCCTGTGCCAGGGGGATCCGTGGCTGGGTGGGAAGGGGGGTCAGCAGCAGAAAAGCAGTGGTTCCTGACTTCCCTGTGCCGGAGGAATCTGGACCCTGGCTCTGGGATCTTGGGAGAGGGAAGAGCACCCTTTAACCCCGTGCCCTGGCTGGTGTGTGTCTCCCCAGCCCCAGAGCCACCCCAGGAATGGTGAGGGCGAGGAGGGGGAGGAGGAGCCGTCGTCTCCCGTCCAACCTGCCCAGCTCTTCGCTCCCAAGAGCCTGGTGCTGGTGTCCCGGCTGGACCACGCCGAAGTGTTCAGGGTGAGTCCGGGATGGGGGAACCGGGATCCTGCTCGGGGAGCAGTGCTGGGAAAGGCTTCCTGACTCTGGGAGTGAGGGCTGCAGGAACAGCCTGGCACAGCACCCGTGGGAGCGAGGCCTGTTCCCATCCTGCCCTTTGCATCCGGAGCCGGGCCCAGTTGTGCTGACCCTGAACGGCCACGGGACACGGAGCCAGGGCCCCCCCGTGCCAGCTGGACCCACCTGGTTCATGGAACACAGGGAGGAACAGCCTGTTCCTGCAGAGTGTTGGTCTCTGCCAGCTGTGTTTGTGTGAAGGTGCTGCATTGTGTGCCTGGGAAGGGTTTGGGAGGGCTGGGGCTGGGAGCTGGGCTGTATCCATGGGGATGGGGCTGGGAGAGCTGGGGGGGTTCACCTGGAGAAGAGAAGGCTCCAAGGAGAGCTGAGAGCCCCTTCCAGGGCCTAAAGGGGCTCCAGGAGAGCTGGAGAGGGACCTGGGACAAGGCATGGAGGGACAGGCCAAGGAGGAATGGCTTCCCAGTGCCAGAGGGCAGGGTTGGATGGGATATTGGGAAGGAATTGCTGGCTGGGAGGGTGGGCAGGCCCTGGCCCAGGTTGCCCAGAGAAGCTGTGGAAGGAACCTACAGCAACCACCCAGGGCTGACCAGAGTCAAAGTGTGTTGTCAGGGGCATTGCCCAGATTTTGGGAACCTCGGCCAACCCTGCTGGGAAAGGGTCTCCTGCCCATCCCTTCCTTGGAGTATTTGTAGACTGGGAGTGCTGGGGGGCTGGAGAGCCCAGGTGTTCCCAGCCACTCTGCTCATGGAGCTGTGGGAAGCCCCTGCTGCTCCAAGGGGGTCAGTGTGGGGATGGGGATGTGCTGCTGACTGGAAGCAAACAGAGCCTGTGCCGAATATCCCATCCCTGTGGACGAGGAGGAGGAAGACCTGGAGCACTGCACCTGGGATTGGCAATCCCAGGGTGTGTTTGGCTGGGGACAAGCCCTGGGAGCCCCTCCAGGGGATGGGGTACCACGCTGGAGGGTCTCCCCAGCTCCCAGCCCTGCTCATCTGTGCCCTGCTCCCCCCTCCAGAACAGCCTGGGGTTGATCTACACCATCTACGTGGACGGGCTGAGCGTGTCCTTGGAGAACGTCATCGGGAACCTCCTCACCTGCACCATCCCCATCACGGGGGGAGCACAGGTGGGTGTCCTGCCCCTCCCTCTCCCTCTCCCTCCCTCTCTGTGCCCTTCCCTCTCCCTCTCCATGCTCTTCCCTCTCCCTCTCCATGCTCTGCCCCCTCAGCAGCTCTGTCAGAGCCAGGCCTGGGGTCCTGCTCAGCTGGGCTCTGGGTTTGCTGTGCTGGGTGAGCTGAGTGGGACCCGTGGGCAGGGCCTGGCTCCGTGCCCTGCTGCCTTCCCAAGTGCTTTGGAGCACAAACACCAAATTTCCGTGACGTGGAGCCGCTCAGCTGAGCAGGTCCTGCTGCTTGGCTGCACTGCACTTCCCATCCCAGCCAGTGGTCCTGGCTCCTGCTCCCTTGGGAAGGAGACCGGGGGCTCCACCACCAGCTGACGTGGGTGCTGCTCCGTCTGTGCAAACACAGTCCATGGGCCGTGGTCACTCCTGCACTCCTGGCTCCAGTTGCCCGGAGAGCTGCTCGGGGCCGAGTGGTCACGGGCCATCTGTGAGAGCAGGGCTGGGGCAGCTGCAGGGACACGGGCCAGGGAGGGCCAGTGATGCCAGACGGGCAGCCTGCAGCTCTCCTCGGAGCACTGGGCTGTTCCTGGGCCTGGGCCTGTGCCCGTGCCTGGTCCTGTGCCCATGCCTGGCCGGCGTCTCTGCTGGACAGGGCCTGTGCCCAGAGCTGAGGCCATCACACCCCCTGCCCCTCTCAGAGCCGAGTGTCCCTCCAGCAGCCTCCTCCTGCTCCAGGCAGCCCAGCTGGGCTCAGCAGATGGGACAGGGGGGGTCAGCTGAAGCTGCCTTGGGGATGGCACAGAGGGAGAGCCCAGCTGGACCCCCTGGCAGGTGATTGGGGACAGCAGCGCGATGCCCTGGGGCTTTCCTGCCATGGTGACACCTCAAATGTCACCAGGGAGGTGTGCTTGTCTCCCCTTTCAGCTGAGCTCCTCTTCCTCCAGCACAAAGTGACATTAATTATCCCACATCCAAGTGGGGGAGTCTTGGCAAGGCTGGAACAGCACCAGAGTGCACTGGGACAGCACCAGAGGGCACTGGGACAGCACCATGGGGCACTGGGACAGCACCAGAGTGCACTGGGGCAGCAGCAGAGGGCACTGGGACAGCACCATGGGGCACTGGGATGACACCAGAGGGCACTGGGACAGCACCACAGGGCACTGGGACAGCACCAGAGGGCATTGGGACAGCACCACAGACCCCCAGTGCCTCCAGACAGGGGTCTCCTTCCCCCTGTGCCCGTGACCCTGAGGGGGGTGTCCTTCCTGCCCCCGTGTCTGAGCAGGTTTTTGGGCAGGAGCCCCTGGAGCTGCCGTAGGTTTGGGGCTCCCTCTGAGCAACCAGAGCGCTGCAGATCCCGGGAGAGCCCGGCACTGCTCCCGGTGTCTGCAGAGAGGGATGGAGCCAGGACTGTCCAGTTCTCCGGAGAGGAGAGCGGGGTGCTGCCCACTGCCAGGGCACAGGGGCTGTGCCAGGCACCCTGGGTTTGCAATCCAATCCCGTGGGATCTGCCCGGATCCGGTTCCTCCCCGGCGGGACGAGGAGGGCTGGCCGGAGCAGGGCGGCTTCTGCAGCCGCTGTGGCTCGCTGGGTTTGGCTCAGATCCATCCCCCCAGCTGGGGCAGGACCGCTCTGTGCTGTGGGAACAGGGACTGTGTGACAGGGGGGACAGTTTGGTGGCACTTCCCTTCCCTTCCCGTGCTTTACCCGTTCTCCTGCCGTGTCCAAGGCTCTTTCCCAGTGCTGTAGCCATGGCTTTCACTCCATGTCTGTGTTTGTGTATGTGGGCTCCTCTCTGAGCATTGTCCCTGCTCGTGGCTGTCTCTGCCCGTGTCCGTGTCCCCCTTGTCCGGTTGTCCCTTGTCCGTGTGTCCTAACTGACTGTGCTCTCTGTCTGTCCCACCTCAGCCTGACGCGGACGACGAAGCAGCGGTACGAACTTCTTTTCTTTCCCACATTTCTTTCCCACATTTCTTTCCCACCTTGGGGTCTGTCCCCTCGTTAACAGCCTCTCTGTTAATTGCTCTGAGTGTGGCCCACCCAGGCCCGTGTCCTGGTGGTCTCAGGGCACCCTGGGGTGTCTGTGTCCGTGTGTGTCCCGGGACGTGTCCCTGGGCTCCGGGAAGGGGCTGCATTCCTGGCTGGCTCATCTGCCTCTCTGTGTGTTCTGGGGGTTGTGAAAGCTGGGCTGGAGGAGCAGGTCAGGGGTCTGGCTCTGCTCGGCCATGGCCCCGTCCAACACTGGATTTTGGGGCTGTTCCTGGTGGGATCTGGGAGCTCTTGTGGCTGCGGGGAGGTGGCGAAACCTGCTATTGCGGGAGTGTGTTCCCTGGAGAGGTGTGGAAAAAGGAGGAGAAGGGCCAGAGCTCCGCTCCTGCCCCAGCCCCTGCAGCCTCGAGGGAGCCTTGGGATGTGTAAGCGTCCCTGTGCCAACTGGGAATGGGTTCAGTCTGGGAATGATAAGCGGTGTTGGGGAAGAAGCAATGAGCCTGTGCCCCATCTGTCTGTCCCTTCACCGGGAGGCAGCAGGGCCTGCTCCTGCTGCCAGAGAGACTGTGGAGCTGGAGCTGCTCCTTGGTACAGCAGGGCTGGGTTGGCACAGACAGGGGAACTGCTCCCCTTGGGTCCAAGGGCCTGGAGAGCCCCCGTGGCTCTGGAGAGCTCTGGAGTCCTGGGGAGCCGTAGTGTCCCACATCCCCGTGCGGATCTGGGGACTGCCGGGATGTCACTGGTGCTGGCCAGGAATATTGGAACAGGTGCCCTTCCTCCCCTCAGCCCGTGGACCCAGTCAAACACCCAAGGGGTTCAGTGGCATCATCCTCTTCCTTCTTTCCTCTTCCTTCTTCCCTCTTTTCTCTTCCCTCTTCCCGCAGCAGCCGTGCTCCAGCCGTGCTGGGGGCGGGGGCTGTGCCAGGGGTGCCCTGTCCCCTGCACCGGGGGGGTTTGGCTGCCCCTGCCTTGCCCTCGTGCCATCCGGGGTGATCCCGGTGACCGGGTGTGTGTTCCCTTGCAGAGGACGATCTCCCTGGGGGCAGGGGACAGGCAGGTGATCCAGACTCCCATCAACGACTCGCTCCCCGTCAGCAGCTGCAGCGTGGCCCTGCTGTTCCGCCAGCTCGGTGAGACCCGTCCCCACCCTGCCATGACCTCGGGGTCCCTGCAGGTCATTCCCACCTGGCTTGTGGCTCCAGAGCCTCCCCGGACCCTTTCCCAGGGGGGTGGGATGCGGGGCAGGAGTCATGAGGAGCAGCCTGGGTGCAGGAGGAGAACCCAGAGCTGGTGTTGGCCTTGTGCCTCCCAGTAAAGGACTGGGGCAGCCCGGGAGCAGTGGGAGCATCTCTGGGAAGAGGGACTTCCCTGGGTGACCCGGGAGTGGCTCTTTGGGGGATGCTGAGCTCCTCTCTCGGGCAGGGTGTGGGGATGGGGAGTGGTCTCCAGCCCTGGGGGGCGGGTCAGGGGTCTCTGGAGGGGTGCAGGAGGGGTCCCCCCGTTTCTGAGTGCCCTCCCGTGCCCTGCCCAGGCATCACCAACGTGCTGTTCCTGTTCTGCGCGGCGCTGACCGAGCACAAGATCCTGTTCCTCTCCAGCAGTTACCAGAGGCTGACAGACGCCTGCCGGGCTCTCCTGGCTCTCATGTTCCCCCTCAAGTACAGGTGAGGGGTCCCTGAGCCCCCGACCCTCCACCCTGTGCCAGCTCTCCTGCCTCCCAGTGTGACTGGGCAGTCTCCCAGCCCTGCCTCCCTCCTCTCCAGGCAGGATGGGCTGAGCTGGGAAATGTTTTCCCTGGTGACCAGGGACAGCACCCAGGGAAGGGCTGGAGCTGTGCCAGGGCAGGGTCAGGCTGGATCTCAGGGAAAGGTTCTTCCCCCAGAGGGTGGTTGGGCACTGACCAGGCTCCCAGGGAATGGGCACAGCACCAAGGCTGCCAGAGCTCCAGGAGGGTTTGGACAACACTCTCAGGGACAGGGTGGGATTGTTGGGGTATCTGTGCAGGGCCAGGAGTTGGATCAATGATCCCTGTGGGTCCCTTCCAGCCCAGGATATTCCGTGATTCCATAAGCAGGAGTGAGGTGTTCCCAGCAGTGTCCCCAGCCCTGTTCCTGGCTGGGGCAGCTCTTGGCAGAGGGAGACAATCCCATCAGAGCATGGGATGTGATCCAGGGCTGTGCAATCACTGCATGGTGCACATGGGAGAGGCCAGAGGTGCTTCTGCCTCCAGAATCCATCCCTTTCCCTTGTCTCAGTGGGATCATATCATAGAATTATGGAATCGTGGAGTCCCAGGAGGGTTTGAGTGGGAAGGGGACCTTAAAGCCCATCCAGTGCCACCCCTGCCATGGGCAGGGACACCTTCCACTAGCCCAGGTTGCTCCAGCCTGGTCTTGGACACTTCCAGGGATCCAGGGGCAGCCACAGCTTCTCTGGGCAACCTGGGCCAGGGCCTGCCCACCCTCCCAGCCAGCAATTCCTTCCCAATATCCCATCTCACCCTGCCCTCTGGCACTGGGAAGCCATTCCCCCTTGTTCTGGCCTTGTCCAGAGTCCCTCTCCATAACACTTCCAGGGATGGGGTGACCACAGCTCCTCTGGGCAAGTGTCCACGAGCCTTCAGGAGCCGTGGGCAGGTGCTGCCCGAGGGACTGGGAGTGCCAGGGGCAGCCTGGGCACACATCCCCCCCTCTGGAGCCGGGATGGGGGCTGGTGCTGGGTGTGGGTGCAGAGCAGGGCCCAGGGGCTGCACTGAGGCTCTCTCTGGTTGCAGTTTCACCTACGTGCCCATCCTGCCTGCCCAGCTCCTGGAGGTGCTGAGCACCCCCACCCCCTTCATCATCGGGGTCCACTCCATCTTCCAGTCGGAGACGCAGGAGCTGGTGAGACACCGTGTTCCCTGTCCCCTGTTCCCTGTTCCCTGTTCCCTGTGCCAGGGGAGGGCTGGGCAGGAGCGGGGGGGGGGACAGCGGGGTTGGGGGACATCAGGCGTCATCCTCGGAGTGCCCGGGGCCACAGACTCTGTGTGCTCAGCTGGGACATCCAGGTGTCCTCATGAGCCCAGTGGGAATGGCTGGGTCCAGTGGGAATGGCTGGGTCCAGTGGGGATGGCTGGATTCAATGGGGATGGCTGGGTCCAGTGGGAATGGCTGGATCCAATGGGAATGGCTGGGTCCAGTGGGGATGGCTGGATCCAGTGGGGATGGCTGGGTCCAGTGGGGATGGCTGGATCCAGTGGGGATGGCTGGATCCAGTGGGGATGGCTGGGTCCAGTGGGGATGGCTGGGTCCAGTGGGGATGGCTGGATCCAGTGGGGATGGCTGGATCCAGTGGGGATGGCTGGGTCCAGTGGGGATGGCTGGATCCAGTGGGGATGGCTGGATCCAGTGGGGATGGCTGGGTCCAGTGGGGATGGCTGGGTCCAGTGGGGATGGCTGGGTCCAGTGGGGATGACTGGATCCAGTGGGAATGGCTGGGCCCCATGGGAATGGCTGGGCCCCACGGGGATGGCTGGGTCCAGTGGGACCTGTGGGCTGTGGGGTTGGGAAGCCAGGCCTCATCCCACCCTGTGCTGCCCTTCCAGCTGGATGTGGTGATCGCGGATCTGGATGGTGGGACCGTGAATGTTCCCGAGTGTGTCCACATCTCCCTGCTCCCCGAGCCCCTGCTCCAGCAGACCCGGGAAGCCCTTTCCATGGTAGGTGCTGCAGCATTCCCTCCATCCCTGAGGTGCTAAAACCCTGGGAATGACACACGTGTCCAGGGAGCTGGGAATGGAGCTGGGGCTCCTCAGAGAGCAGGGTCCACTCCTTGGGCTCCTCCTGATCCTGTCACAGGGACCATTCCCAATCCTGATCCGATGGCTCTGATGTGCAGCAGTGCCAGAGAGCCTCCTTTGCCAAAGGTTTCTGGGAATGGGAATGCTGGCTCCCAGCCCGTGGGCAGGAAGCAGCTGTGGCCCTGCAGCCCTTCTGGCTGTTCCTGTGTTCCCTGTGTGTGCCCAGGGCACTGTGCCCAGCAAACGCTGCAGCTCCAGCTCCTCAGCCCAGGGCACTGGGGAGGAAGGTCTCCCTGGCAGGGCCAGAGGGGCTCCCCCTTCCCTGGGACCCCCACTCTGCCAGCAGTGCTTCCCAAGGAAGGGTCAGACCGTGAGGCTTCCCGTGTCTGATCCCTGATGGTTTGTCTCCAAACCCCTCAGTGCTTTTCCAGGGGGACTGTGGGGTCTCTGGGGAACACTCCTTGGCTTTTCTGGCCGGGAAAGAAGCTGTGTGTGTTCCCTGGGCAGGTCCTGGACCCGGAGCTGGAGGTGGCTGATCTCGCCTTCCTCCCTTCCACCATTTCCGCCTCTTCCCTCAAGATGCAGGTGAGTGGAGCGGGGACCCCTCGTGGGGAGGCCATTCCTGATGGACACCCTGTCTGCCGGGCACCATTCCAGGCCTGTCTCCATCTCGATGTCACTGGCACTGCCCGGGCACCGAGGGCACTGCTCCGAGCCCTGGTTGGAGCCTGCAGTGCCCGTGGGTTCATGGCTGGGCTGGAGGCAGATGTGGAATGTTTGGGCCCTTCAGCAAACCCTGGGGCTGTGAGAGCCCCTTCTCCTCCCTGTGCAGCATCCGGGGGGCAGAGCAGTGAATCCAGGCTGCTGTGCCCCTTTTTCCCTGGAATCCCTGATGTGTTTCCTGCCCTGACCCAATGGCTTGATCCCCTCCCCTCGGCACTGGGGGGAAACTCCTGCCCCGGGAGCCGCCTCATCCACACCCTGTCCCACCTCGCCATGACCACTCCACGAGCAGGGTGTCCTTCCCTTTCCCAGGACAAGGAGATCCGAGCCGTGTTCCTGCGCCTGTTTGCTCAGCTGCTGCAGGGCTATCGCTGGTGCCTGCACATCATCCGCATCCACCCCGAGCCCGTCATCCGCTTCCACAAGGTGTGTGCGGGGCCTGTTCCAGGGGCAGGGCTGGGATGAGTTGGGCTGTGACAGCTGAATCCAAAAAACAATTCTGGGTTTCCAGCCCCGACATCCTTCCCGGGCCCACCTGCATCCCGTGTTTGTCCTTGAGCCTCCCGAGGTCTCTTGGATCGGGCAGCGCTTCCCTGGTCGTGCCCCCAAGTGCTCGGATGCTCCATGGCCATGTCCCTGCTCCTGCAGCCAGGGCAGCTCCCAGGCTCAGGGAGGAGGGAGCCCAGGCCTGGAGCTGGGGTTTTATTGAGACCTTGGCATTGGGGAGAGGACCCCTGGAATCCTGGGGCAGTTCTGGGCCCTCAGACAGGAGAGACCTGGAGGGGCTGGAGCGTGTGCAGGGAAGGGAAGGAAGCTGGGAAGGGTCTGGAGCAGCAGGAGGGGCTGAGGGAGCTGGGGGGGCTCAGCCTGGAGCAAAGGAGGCTCAGGGGGGACCTTCTGGCTCTGCAAGTCCCTGCCAGGAGGGGGGAGCCGGGGGGGGTCGGGCTCTGCGGCCAGGGAACAAGGGACAGGCCAAGGGGAAACGGCCTCAGGCTGGGCCAGGGGAGGCTCAGGTTGGGGCTGAGGAGGAATTTGTTGCTGGAAAGGGTGGTGAGACCTTGGCAGGGGCTGCCCAGGGAGGTTTGGAGTGCCCATCCCTGGAGGTGTCCCAGGAAGGCCTGGTCGTGGCACTCAGTACTCTGGGCTGTTCCTGTACCCCTGAATTCCTGTATCCCTGTGCCCATGTCCCTGTGCCCTTGTGTCCCTGTGTCTTGTGTCCTGTCTCTGCACACTGAGGTGACACTGGTGCTCTTCCCTTGCCACCCGTGTCCTGCTGCTGCAGGCCAGAGGTTCAGGTTTCCGTGCAGACCCTGTCCCCGTGCCCAGCTGGGACAGGGCAGGAGGTGGCACCTTCCGGGGTGTGTGTCCTTGGCTCCGTGTCCCCTCTGCTGACAGCACACGCTCTCCCCCTGCAGGCAGCGTTCCTGGGGCAGCGGGGGCTGACGGAGGACGATTTCCTGACCAAGGTGTTGGAGGGCATGGCCTTCGCCGGCTTCGTCACCGAGCGCGGGGCCCCGTACCGGCCCATCGACCTGTTCGACGAGGTGAGCGGGGCCCCTTCCCGGCCACCCCGGAGCCCCGATGGGATCTGCTGGGACCCTGGGGGCACACGGGGCTGTGGGAAGGGCTCCCCTCAGCTCCTGGGGGCACACGGGGCTGTGGGAAGGGCTCCCCTCAGCTCCTGGGGGCACACGGGGCTGTGGGAAGGGCTCCCCTCAGCTCCTGGGGGCACACGGGGCTGTGGGAAGGGCTCCCCTCAGCTCCTGGGGGCACACGGGGCTGTGGGAAGGGCTCCCCTCAGCTCCTGGGGGCACATGGGGCTGTGGGAAGGGCTCCCCTCAGCTCCGCCTCGTCCCCAGCTCGTGGCGTACGAGGTGAAGCGCATGCGGGCCGAGGAGGGGAACAAGCAGAAGATCCTGCGGCACATCAAGGAGCTGGCGGAGAAGCTGTACAAAAACGTGAGTCCTGCAGCCCCCAGGGCAGCACTGGGAAGGTGCTGGGAGGGTACAGGGTAGGGAAACCCTGGGTCACAGCACTGGTCGCTCTCTCCTCCCTCCGTAAGCTCTTGGGGCATGACCCTCTCCCCCTCTGCACTGTGACCCTGGTGTGAGCTGCTCCCAGGAGAGGGACTCCCTGGCTTTATAGAATCCCAGAATCCCAGAATCCCTGAAGTTAGAAAAGCCCTCTCAGCCCATGGATCCACCCTGGGCCCCATCCCCACCTTGGCCCCCAGCCCAGAGCACTGAGTGCCACGGCCAGGCCTTCCTGGGACACCTCCAGGGATGGGCACTCCAAACCTCCCTGGGCAGCCCCTGCCAAGGCCTCACCACCCTTTCCACCAACAAATTCCTCCTCAGCCCCAACCTGACCCTCCCCTGGCACAACTTGAGGTGTCCAGTGGCACTTGGCCAGCACAGGTCACCTGCCCATGGCACCCTCGGCTGTCTGGGATGGAGCTCCTGAGCAGGGCTTGGCTCTCTGTCCGTGGGGCTGGGCAGCAGGTCCTACTGGCACTGCAGGTTCCTGGGGGCTGTAGAATCCCGCTGGGAGCAGTGGAGGTGGCTGAGGGACACCTCGCTGGGGCTCCCACGCGGGGAGAGGACGTGCTGTGTCCTCAGGCCTGAAAGGAGCTGTCCTTGCCTTGGCAGGAGAACCCCTACCCCGCAGTGACCATGCACAAGGTGCAGAAGCCCACGGAAGGTTGTCACCTGCGGCTCCACCAGAAGCCCTTTCCCCGGCTGGACGAGGGGACGGTGCAGTGGATCATCGACCAGGCCACGGCCAAACTGCAGACGGCCCCTCCGGCCGTGAAGGCCGAGAAGAAGTGCATGGTGCCATCAGGGCCCCCCATCGGTACGTGTGGGTGCTGGGAGGGACAGAGGGACCCTCCTTGGCGTGTCCGAGGGGCCGTGGCAGCAAAACGTGGAGGAGCAGCAGCACCATCCTCCTTAACTCCTGCCCCTCGGGCTGCTCAGAGCGCCCTGGGGTCTGTCAGCACCCTGAGGGGGCACACCCCGGGGTCTCTTGGAGCCCAGACCCTGCCCACAGGGAGCAGGGGGGCACCATGTCCCCCCCCGGGGGTGCAGGTCCTGCCCTGACTGGACTGACGGGATTCTCTTCCCAGCTGCCATCCTGGAGCGCAACGGCAACGCCCTGGCCAACAGCGCCCGGCGCCTGGAGGTGGTCAGGAACTGCATCTCCTACGTCTTCGAGAACAAGATGCTGGAGGCCAAAAAGGTGGGGGGGGTCCTGAGGCTGGGGGGAGGAGAGGGGCGGGTTGCTCTCCTCCGTGGCAGCGTGAGGAGGACATTCCCTGCCCGTGTCCACATCTTTGCTGGTCGGCTTATGTTCATGGAATCATGGAATGCCATGAGGTTGGAAAAGCCCTCGGAGCCCATCGAGTCCAACCATCCCCCAGCTCTGCCAAGGCCACCACTGACCCATATCCCCAAGTGCCACATCCACAGGGCTTTAAAATCCCTCCAGGGATGGGGACTCCCTGGCAGCTGTGCCAGGGCTGGACAGCCCTTTCCAGGAAGGAATTTTCCCCAATATCCAACCTGACCCTCCCCTGGCCCAGCTTGAGGTCGTTTCCCCTTGTCCTGTCCCTTGTTCCCTGGGAGCAGAACCCGACCCCCCCTCAGTAATAGAACCATGGGGTCACTGAGGTTGGAAAATCCCTCTGGGACCTTCGAATCCGACCGTTCCCCAGCACTGCCAAGGCCACCACTGCCCCATGTCGTGTTCCCCCCTGAGCCTGCCCGTGTCCCACAGCTGTTCCCGGCGGTGCTGCGTGCCATGAAGGGCCGGGCCGCCCGGCACTGCCTCACCCAGGAGCTCAACCTGCACGTGCAGCAGAACCGGGCGGTGCTGGACCACCAGCAGTTCGACTTCGTCATCCGCATGATGAACTGCTGCCTGCAGGTGGGACGGGGCTGGCGGGAGCTGCTGCTCCCTCCTGGGAGCGGGGCCAGGCCTGGGAGTGGGGTCCTGGTCCCAGATCCCCCGTCACCCCCGCTCCCTTCCCCAGGACTGCACGGCCATGGACGAACACGGGATCGCCGCCGCGCTCCTGCCGCTGGTCACCGCCTTCTGCAGGGTGAGCTGGGTCAGGGCCCGGCACCTCAGAGTCCCTGGAGAGGGCAGAGGCTGAGGGTGGAAGGGCAGAGGGCCAGGGGGTTGTCCCGTCAGGGCTTCTCAGAGCACAGCTCCTGCCCAAACCTTCCAGCCCCTCACGGGCTCCCGGGGTGGCTGGAACACCTGTGGGAAGGGCACTGCTCTGGAATGCCAGCTTCATCTGTTGCTCTGGAATGTCAGCTTCATCTGTTGCTCTGGAATTCCAGCTTCATCTGTTGCTCTGGAATTCCAGCTTCATCTGTCCGTCAGGGCGGGCCGGGATGAGGTTCTACCTCCTGTAAAACAGTGGCACTGAGGGCTCTGGGTGGGCACTGAGCTGGAGAAGAGTTTTCAAGGAATCCTGGAGGAGCTCTGATGCAGACGTTCCCCCTGCCTGCCCAAGGACTGGGGGCTGTCCCAGCAGGTGGCTAGAGCAGGGATTGCCAGGGAGCAGAGCCTGGCACAAAGGCCACGTTTGTATGGGCCTTTTCCACCTTCTCCATCCACAGAAACTGAGCCCGGGCATCACACAGTTTGCCTACAGCTGCGTGCAGGAGCACGTGGTGTGGACCAACATCCAGTTCTGGGAGGCCATGTTCTACTGCGACGTGCAGAACCACATCCGGGCCCTGTACCTGGACAGCAGCGAGGAGAACCACGCGGAGGAGGTGAGGAGACCGTGACCGAGTCTGGGACGATGAGCAGCTCTTCACAGAGCTCTGCAAGCTGATCGTGGAATCGTGGAATGGCTTGGGTGGGAAGGGACCTTAAAGCCCCTTCCATCCCATGGGCAGGGACACCTTCCACTAGCCCAGGTTGCTCCAAACCCCGTCCAGCCTGGCCTTGGACACTTCCAGGGATCCAGGAGCAGCCACAGATGGTCTGTGCTAGTTGCCTGTTCTGGGCAACCTGCTCAGATGAGAATCAGGGACCTCATCCTGGTTCTGGGAGATTCCTGTGGGAACAGTGGGGTGAAGGCGGGTGGATCTGTCCATGCCAACAACCAACACCTCCCTCCAACCCCTTCAGGAGAGCATGGAGGAGCCCCAGGAAGCCAAGTCCGCCCTGGAGATCGCGTCGGAGCAGCTGCGGCTCTGGCCCACCATGAGCCGGGAGAAGCAGCAGGAGCTGATCCAGAAGGAGGAGAGCACCGTGTTCAGCCAGGCCATCCACTACGCCAACCGCATGAGCTACCTGCTCCTGCCCCTGGACACCAGCAAGAACCGGCTGCTCCGCAGCTCCGGCCTGGGGGACGTCGAGAGCGTCAGCAACAGCTTCGTCACCAACAGGTGAGGGGACACACGGGGGGACACCCGTGATGGGGACGGCAGCTCCTGGGGCACCCCGGTCAGTCACTGCCCTCGGGACACGGGAGATGTCCCTGCTCGCTGCAGGGAGGTTGGACCAGGTGGACTTCAAAGGTCCCTTCCGACCCCAGCCATGCTGGGATCCCAGGATTCTGTCAGGATTGAGGCAGGTTGTGGTGCCCAGGGGGTTTCTGGGAGTGGGAGCTCTCCTGTGTTCCTGTCAGGAGTGGGAGTTTTCCTAGATCCATACCAGGAGTGGGAGTTTTTCTAGATCCATATCAGGAGTGGGAGCTCTCCTGGATCCATATGAGGAGTGGGAGCTCTCCTGTGTTCCTATGAGGACTGGGAGCTCTTCTGGGTCCATATGAGGACTGGGAGCTTTCTTGTGTCCTATGAGGACTGGGAGCTCTTCTGGGTCCATATCAGGAGTGGGAGCTCTCCTGTGTTCCTATGAGGACTGGGAGCTCTTCTGGGTCCATATGAGGACTGGGAGCTTTCCTGTGTTCCTATCAGGACTGGGAGCTGTCCTGGGTCTGTATCAGGAGTGGGAGCTCTGCTGGAGCTCTCCTGCATTCCTACGAGGAGTGGGATCTCTTCTGGGATCCCACCAGGAGTGGAACCTCCCTGGAGCTGCTCCCAGCCCGGGTTGCAGCCAGGCAGGGCTGTTCCAGGTTGACCCTTCCCTGCTCCCCGGGCAGCATCGCCGGGAGCGTGGCCGAGAGCTACGACACCGAGAGCGGCTTCGAGGACGCCGAGAGCTCCGACGTGGCCAACTACGTGGTGAGGTTCATCAACCGCTTCGTGGACAAGGTGTGCACCGAGAGCGGCGTCACCAACGAGCACCTCAAGGGGCTGCACGTCATGATCCCAGGTGGGGACGCCGGGGGTGGGCACGGGGGTCCCGTGGGGAGCAGTGGAGGGCACGGGGTGGGCAGGGCAGGGCTCTGCTCCGGCCTCACCCCCTGCATGTCACAGACATTGTGCAGATGCACATCGAGACCCTGGACGCCGTGCACAGGGAGAGCAAGAGGCTTCCTCCCATCCAGAAGGTATGGGGGTCCCCCTGGGACGGGGCTGGAGCCGTGGGGGGCTGCGGAGACCCCCCTCCCGTGCTCCTCGGGGGCTGAACTCCCCATTGTCCCCCCCAGCCGAAGCTGCTGCGCCCC
Source organism: Chiroxiphia lanceolata (assembly GCF_009829145.1). Lineage (NCBI taxonomy): Eukaryota > Metazoa > Chordata > Aves > Passeriformes > Pipridae > Chiroxiphia > Chiroxiphia lanceolata. The sequence continues at coordinate 410,675 of NC_045641.1, read as the reverse complement.
AACCTGCTGGTGGGGGAGGAGTGTGTGATGGAGGGGCTGCGCGTGTGCCTCATGCCCGACGGGCGCGAGGAGGCTGCCGGGGGCAGCATCGGGGGGCCGCCCCTGCTCCCCGCCGAGGGAGCCATCTTCCTCACCACCTACAGGATCATCTTCAAGGGAACCCCCACCGACCCGCTGGGTGAGGGGATGGGGCACCGCGGCCTCGGGGGGCAGCGGGGATCCCTGGGGAACAGGGGGATGGTTGGGGATCCCTGGGGAACAGCGGGATGGTTGGGGATCCCTGGGGAACAGTGAGAAGGTTGGGGATCCCTGGGGAACAGGGGGATGGTTGGGGATCTCTGGGGAACAGGGGGATGGTTGGGGATCCCTGGGGAGCAGCGGGATGGTTGAGGATCCCTGGGGAACAGTGAGATGGTTGGGGATCCCTGGGGAACAGGGGGATGGTTGAGGATCCCTGGGGAACAGTGAGATGGTTGGGGATCCCTGGGGAACAGGGGGATGGTTGGGGATCCCTGGGGAGCAATGGGATGGTTGGGGATCCCTGGGGAGCAATGGGATGGTTGGGGATCCCTGGGGAACAGTGGGATGGTTGAGGATCCCTGGGGAACAGTGGGATGGTTGGGGATCCCTGGGGAACAGGGGGATGGTTGGGGATCCCTGGGGAGCAATGGGATGGTTGGGGATCCCTGGGGAGCAGCAAAGGGAGGACTTGTCGGTGATCCCTGGGGAGAAAGGGGCTGGTTGGTGAACCTTGGGGAGCAGGGAACTTGTTGGAGATCCTTAGGGAAGAGGGGGCTGGTTAGTGATCCTTAGGGAGCAGGTTGTTGATCCCTGAGGATGAGGGGGCTGGCTGTATCCATCCTGCCCTGTTTCCAGCTACTGTGTCCTGGGGGACTCTGTGGTGGGCACAGCCACCGAGGGTGGCCCAGGGTGGCCCGTCCCTGTCCGTGCCTAGGCAGGGATGAACCTGACCCGTTCCCATCCCTGTGTGCAGTGGGGGAGCAGGTGGTGATCCGGTCCTTCCCCATCGCCTCACTGACCAAAGAGAAGAAGATCAGTATCCAGGCCCAGGCGGATCCGTTCCTCCAGGAGGGTTTGCAGCTGCGCTCGTGCACATTCCAGGTGAGACCCCGGGCTCTGGGGGGCTCTGGGGGGCTGTGGCTGCTCCCTGGCATTGCTCTGTCTCAGCTGGTGAGACCTGTGTGGCTGTGACCTGTGCCCGATGCCCACCTTGTCCCCCAGCCCAGAGCACTGAGTGCCATGTCCAGACCTTCCTTGGACACCTCCAGGGGTGGGCACTCCAAACCTCCCTGGGCAGCCCCTGCCAAGAAGGTGTGAGGCATCCCCACATGGGGCTCCAGGAGGTGGTTCTGCCAAACCTTGTACAGGTCCTGGGGGAGAGAAACACAGCAGGGAGAGATGTCACAGCAAATGGAGTTATTGGGCATTTTACATCTTTGAGAGATGTGTGGGAGAGAGCTCCTAGATTTTCTGGCTGCTCCTGCCGTGCTCAGAGCTGCCTTGACCAGTCACTGGGACACCCTGGAGCACCCTGGAGTCTCCAGGAGGAAAGGGAATGGGACAGAGTAACCAGCACGGAGGGTCAGGCAGGGCAGCCTCCCAACCTGGCCTGTGCCCGCTGCGCTCCCTGCTCCCGACGGGATCCGAGCCCTGCCCCGATCCTTGGGAAGGGTGGGTGACCCCTGGGCCTGCTCCCTGCCATCCCCAGCTGCTGAAGATCGCCTTCGACGAGGAGGTGGCTTCGGACAGCGCCGAGATCTTCCGGAAGCACCTGCACAAGCTGCGCTACCCCCAGCACGTGCGCGGCACCTTCGCCTTCACCGTGGGCCAGTCGCCCAAGCAGGCCATGCAGCCCAAGGCCAAGGAGAAGAACCCCTCGCTCAGGTACCTGTGCTGTGGGGACAGACACGCCTGGGATGGGCCTGATCCTCTGGGACACCTCGGGGCTCCTCCTGGCCCTTCTCCAGCCCCCCAGCTGAGCCACCAAACAGGGACCACTTGGGGAAATGGGGCACAGGGACCTGAGCTGGACATGGCTCCCTGAGCCCACCTTGCTCAGACCTGTCCTCACACAGGATTTCCACTGATTAGAGGTCAGAGAATGCTTTGGGTTGGAAAATCCTGCTGAGCCCATCGAGTCCAACCATCCCCAGCACTGCCAAGGCCACCACTGACCATGTCCCCAAGTGCCACATCCACAGGGCTTGGAAATCCCTCCAGATTGGGGACTCCCCCTGCCCTGGGCAGCTGTGCCAGGGCTGGACAACCCTTTCCATGAAGGAATTTTCCCAATATCCAACCTGACCCTTCCCTGGCACAGCTTGAGGCCATTTCCTCTTGTCCTGCCCCTTGTTCCCTGGGAGCAGAGCCCTTCCTGTCAGGGAGCTGTAGGGTGAAGAGCTGTAGGATGTCCCCTGTCCTGCAGAGGATGGGTCACATTGGGACCCAGGAGTTTGCTGCACTGGCATCCCCAGCCCTGCTGAGGAGGTGTCCCATGGGGGAGGTTCCAGTGGGCTGGGTGACTTGGAAATATGATCCTGCAGTGCTTGGGTGACCTGGGGACATGATCCTACAGTGCTGGGTAACTTGGAGACATGATCCTGCAGTGCTGGGTGACCTGGGGACACAGTCCTGAAGCACTGGGTGACTTGGGAACATGATCATGCAGTGCTGGGTGGCTCAGACACACAGTTCTGCAGTGCTGGGTGACTCGGGGACACGGTGCTGCAGTGCTGGGTGACTTGGGGACACGGTGCTGCAGTGCTGGGTGACTTGGGGACACGGTGCTCCTGCTATGAGTGACTTGGGAATGCAGTGCTGCAGTGCTGGGTGACTTGAGGACATGGTCCTGCAGTGCTGGGTGACTCAGGGACACAGTGCTCCTGCACTGGGTGGCTCAGGGTCGTGGTACTGCAGTGCTGGGTGACTTGGGACATGGTGCTGCGGTGCTGAGTGGCTCAGGGACATGGTCCTGCAGTGTGGGGTGGCTCGGGGACATGGTCCCACAGTGTGGGGTGGCTCAAGGACATGGTCCTACAGTGTGGGGTGGCTCAGGGACATGGTCCTGCAGGGCTGGATGACTTGAGGACACGGTCCTGCAGTGTGGGGTGGCTCAGGGACGTGGTCCTGCAGTGTGGGGTGGCTCAGGGACGTGGTCCTGCAGTGTGGGGTGGCTCAGGGATGTGGTCCTGCAGTGTGGGGTGGCTCAGGGATATGGTCCTGCAATGTGGGGTGGCTCAGGGACGTGGTCCTGCAGTGCTGGGTGACTCAACAGTGCAGTGCTCCTGCTCTGGGTGGCTCAGGACCACAGTGCTCCTGCACTGGGTGACATGGGGACATGGTGCTGCAGGGCTGGGTGACGTGGGGACATGGTGCTGCAGGGCTGGGTGGCTCAGGGGAGCAGTGCTGGGTGACCTGGGGACATGGTCCTGCAGCGCTGGGTGGCCGCTCTCGCTGTGCCCTGTGCCCTAAGCGTGTCGGTGTTTGTGACAGCTCCCAGCAGGTGACCCATCTGTTCCAGGGCCTGGCAGGGGGGGTGCTGTCCCTCGGGCACCTCGGCCATCCCAGCACGTAAGCTGCCTCCGGCCTGGGCGGGCGCTTCCGAGGTGGCGGCTCCGGCTCAGCCCTCCCTGCTCCCAGGGCTCCCTCTCCCTGCTCTGCATGTGGCTGTCCCTCGGGAATGCCCTTTCCCGGGCTGCCGGGTGTGGGGTCTCTCACCATCGCATCCTCTGGTGCTCCCTGGCACTGCTGGGTCGCAGGAGCTGTGCCTGTACCACTGACCCCGGGGGTTTCCAGAGCTCTGGCCTGTGCCCCGTCTCAGAACTTTATCTGGGTTTGTGACATGAGCCTTGTCACCCTTCCCAGTGCAATCCAGTGCCTCCACTGTCTGCAAGTCTTGTCCCTCCAGTTAGGAAGCTCTCCCGTTCCCAGCCTCTGTTCCTGAGCTTGTTCCCAGGACAGTGTTCCTTCTCAGTCCCGAGGCTTTCCCTCCCTTGGTACTTGTAGGGAGCATTGGGACTCCCTCACTGTCCACTTTGCAGAGCAAAACAAGGCACCTCCTGGTCTCCTTTTAGCCCCCACCTTGAGAGGAGGAAATCCCAGGAATCTTAGCATCAGTGTGGCTCTTGTCCTGGGCTGGACAGGACTCCTTCCCTGGCTCATGGATATCCCACATCCCCTGGGCTGGATGTGGCTCCTTCCCTGGCTGATGGATATCCCACATCCCCTGGGCTGGATGTGGCCCCTTCCCTGTATCCCACATCTCCTTTATTTCCCCCCTTGGAGCCCAGGACTCACCGAGATGGTGACAAGGCCGAGGCCCTGCGTGTGGTGAGGCTGTTCCTGCCTTCAGGAATTCCTGCCCTCTGGAGCTCTGTGGGGCAGAGCCTGTTCTGACCACACAGCCCAATCCCTGTGGGTTTGGCAGCTCTCCCTTCCCGAATTTCCCCAAGTGCCTCGGGAGCACCTGAGCCCAGCTTTGCTCTCCCTGTTCCTGCTGTGCCATCAAGGTCACTCCCAGGGAGGAGCAGCCCTGCACCCAGGATGGGCTGGCAGGGACCCCCTGCTCCATGTGGTGGATCCCCAGGTCCTTGCTGTGGATCCCCTGATCCCAGCAGCAGATCCCTTGGTTCCTGCCATGGATTCCTGATCCCAGTAGTGGATCCCCAGGTCCCTGTTGTGGATCCTCTGATCCCAGTGGTGGATCCCCAGGTTCCTGCCATGGATTCCTGATCCCAGTGGTGGGTCCCCAGGTCCCTGTTGTGGATCCCCTGATCCCAGCAGCAGATCCCCTGGTTCCTGCCATGGATCCCCTGGTCCCTGTGGCAGATTCCCTGGGCACTGTGGTGGTTTCCCTGGTCCCTGTCATCGATCCCCTGGGCCCTACCATTGATCCTATGATCCCAGCAGCAGATCCCCTGGTGATGGATCCTGACCCCTGCAGTGGATTCCGTGGCCCCTGTGGCAGATCCCCTGTCCCTGCCACGAGCTGGAGCCCTGTTCCTCTGGGATGAGCTGTGGTGGCTCCAATGTGGAGGACACTGTTAGTACTGGGATGAGGCTGGATCCCCTCGGATCCGGAGGGGCTCTGCCCCCGCCCTGGTGCCCCCAGGGCCGAGGTGCTGGCAGGTGACACGTCCCCTCCCACATGGCAGTGACTGAGCGGGGCCGGGGCTGCTCCTGTCGCTGCTTTGCTGGGTGACAGTGTTGTCTCTGACCCTCTGGGCTCCTCTGGCCCTGCTGGCTCTGGTCACACCCGGGCAGGAGGTGTCACTGGGCTCAAGGCCCTGTCTGGTTTCCCAGGACGCTCTCCAAGAACCTGGTGAAGAACGCCAAGAAGACCATCGGCCGGCAGTACGTGACACGCAAGAAGTACACGCCGCCCGCCTGGGAGCAGCGCGGCAGCCAGCACTTCCCTGAGGACAACGAGGACGAGATCTCAGGTGGGGAACGCCCCGCGCAGGGGTGGGAGCATCGTCCACCGGGGAGAAGCCCCTTGTTCCGAGGGGAGCAGGGTGGGAGATCCCTGGTGCAGAGCACTGCCCCCACGGGACCCTCTCCCCGCTCCCGACAGCCCCAGCTCTTGGCTGCTGGTGGTGCCCAGTCAGAGCTCAACCTGCTTCCAACACAGAGGGAGGAGGGAGGTCTTTGGGCAGTGTCTTTGGCTCCTCAAGTGGAAAATCATGGATTTGAGGTGCAGGAGGGCAGGTGAGGGTGGACAGAAGAGCTGGACTGGTTTAGGAGCAGCGAGAGACTGGAAGGGACAGGAGCCCTGTGTGTGGAAGTTTAGAACCTGCCCAGGTGGGAAGCCTGGAGGAGGTGTGGTGGATGGGATTTAGGGTTTCCATGGGGGATCCAGTCCCAGTTCTGCCCAGCTCTCTGGTTTCAGGTGAGGGAGCCAGGAGGCAGCTCAGTCCCTGTCCTGCCCCTGCGGGTTTGGAGATGCCTCCATCCCATCCCATCCCATCCCATCCCATCCCATCCCATCCCATCCCATCCCATCCCATCCCATCCCATCCCATCCCACCCCACCCCACCCCATCCCATCCCATCCCACCCCATCCCTCTCCTCCACGGTGGGACACCATGTGTCCATGCCGAGCGTGTCCCCAGACCCCAACTTGTCCCCGCAGTGTCCGAAGACATGGACAGAAGCACTTTGACCCCCAGCACCACCATGAGGCCCTCGGACAAGATGACCAACGCGCACGTGGTGGAGCGTGCCTGCTGCCGGGACTACCAGCGGCTGGGGCTGGGCACGCTGAGCAGCAGCCTGACCCGCTCCAAGAACGAGCCCTTCCGCATCTCCACCGTCAACCGCATGTATGCCATCTGCCGCAGGTGAGCTGGGCCCGGGGGGTCCCGCCGCCCCAGGGGGTCCTTCCCGCCCCAGGGGGTCCTTCCTGCCCCATGGGACCCTGCTGAGCCCCGCTGTGTCCCGCAGCTACCCCGGGCTGCTCATCGTGCCGCAGAGCATCCCGGACAACACCATCCAGCGCATCTCCCGCTGCTACCGCCAGAACCGCTTCCCGGTGGTGTGCTGGAGGAACTCCCGCACCAAGGCCGTGCTGCTCCGCTCGGGGGGGCTCCACGGCAAGGGCGTCGTCGGCCTCTTCAAGTCCCAGAACGCCCCGACCGCAGGTGCCCGTCCCCCCGCCCCGGGAACGTGGAGCCAGGGGGCTGCGGGGCCCCCCCGGGCTCTGGGGTGGTCACGCTCGGGGGTCTCCCTGTCCAGGCCCCTCCCAGACGGATTCCACGAGTCTGGAGCAGGAGAAGTACCTGCAGGCCGTGATCAATTCCATGCCCCACTACTCCGATGCCAGCGGGCGCAACACACTCAGCGGGTTCACCTCGGCACACATGAGCAGTGCAGGTGAGGGAGGGGGGCACAGAGGGGGTGGGGGGCATGGAGAGGGGTGAGGGGATGCAGGTGGGCTCCTGCCAGCATCCTCCTGTGCATCCCAAGTGACCTGCTCTCCCAGGCTCTGGCATCCAAGGAGGCAGCAGAGCCTCTCCAGAGCTCCCAGCTCCAGCTGGATCCCCGTGGCTGGTGGTGGGGTTGGGTTTTGGGACACCTGGTGAGCACTGGGAGCCCTGATTTTGGGAGATGCAGTGGCTGTGGACCTGTGAGCACCGAGAGCCCCAGGGAGTTTGGGAGACCCAATGTCCCCAGATCTGTGAGCACTGGGAGCCCTTAGTGCACTCTCTGGAGCTCCAAACTCCAGCTGGGACTCCGTGGCCGGTGGTGGGGATGGGAGCCCTGATTTTGGGAGATGCAGTGGCTGTGGACCTGTGAGCACTGGGAGCCCCGAGGGATTTGGGAGCCCCGGTGTCCCTGGAGCTGCAAGCACTGGGAGCCCCAGCCTGTGCTGGGATCCAGGCACTCACTGGGGCTGGCAGGGACAGACCCTTCCAGCCGGGATCTCGGCACCATGTGCCTCCCCTGCACACGTCTGGGGTCTGTCCGGGGACCCCCGGTAAGTCCGTGCACACCTTGATGCCCCACTAGTCCAGTCGGGCCTTTCCCTGCAGGACAGAGCTCCACCCACCGCCCTGCTCCAGCACCAACCGTCCTGTCCCAGCCATTCCATCCCATCCCAGCCATTCCATCCCATCCCAGCCATTCAACTCATCATCCCTTCAAGGGGGGTGTGGGGAGCTGGGGGGATCCCTGAGCTGGGGGGGGGATAGAGGACATGCCGAGAGCCCCTCCGAGGCTCCTCCTCGGCGGGGGGACGTGCCGGGAGGAGGGGGCTCAGCCAGCGCTGGGGGGGCACAGTGACCTGGCAGGGCAGGGGCTGGGACAGGGTGATCCCCCACCCGGGGGGGCAGGGCCGGGTCGAGCCCCCTCCCACACGGCCGCACCAGGCGCCTCTTGGCCGTGGCTCCAGCGGGACGGTGTTTCCCACACGCTGGGCTCTGGCTCCTGGCTCCGGGTGCACGGTGCTTCCCTGGCTCGGGTGGATGGTGCTTCCCTGGCTCGGGTGGACGGTGCTTCCCTGGCTCGGGTGGACGGTGCTTCCATGGATCCGTGTGCACGGTGCTTCCCTGGCTTGGGTGGACGGTGCTTCCCGCGCACTGGGCTCCGCATCCCGGCCCCGGGGGCTCCGCTTGCTGCCGCTTTCTCTGAGCCCCTTCCCCTCCCTCGGAGCAGCCGAGGGGAGGCCGGGAGGGCCCTCGGGAGCTGACGTTCTCTTGGTGCTGCAGATTTCTCCGACAAGAGGCAGCAGCCTAAGCTGGGATCGCTCATGAAGCAGGTGATGGGAGGGAAGGACGAAGGGCCTGGGACTTTTAGCCGCGGAGGTGAGGACATGCGGGGGGTCACTGCCTCGGGGGGCCTCGCCGAGACCCCCGGTCCGGGCAGCTCTCGTAGAGTAGACGCTCCCCGAGCCGAGCAACCGCTTCTGCTCCGCGGGGCGGCCGCAGGGAGGGGGGGAGGGACCCTCCGCACCCCCGGCGCCATCGCCTCCATCCCACCCGTTGTCCATCGCTCCGCCCCCGTCCCTCGCTGAGCTCGCTTTGTCCTGTGCCCCCAGGGCTGGGTCACAGAGCCCGGGTCATCACCCTGTCCACCCCCAAGTGCGCGTCGCCGAAGGGCCGCGAGACGCCCCGAGGTACGAAAGCGCGGCCGCCCGACCCGCCCGGGCACCCACTGACCCACTGACCCCCCACTGCCACCCCTCACACCACTAATGCCCCAGTAACCCCCCCTCAGTCCCCACGCCTGCTCCGAGCGTGCCACGGGCACAGGTAAGTACCGGGCAGCCTCGCCAGGTTTGCTTTGGGCTCCTCGTGCCGCTGCGGGTGCCGGGTGGCGGTGCCAGGGCTGGGTGCGGTGCCGGGGCTGGGTGCGGTGCCAGGGCTGGGTGCCGGTGGCACGGTCGGGGTGCAGGTGGCGGGTCCCGGCGATGCCAGAGCGCGGTTTGGCGATGCCAGTGATGGGATATGGAGCAGCCGGGGTCAGGCTCCGAATCCAGCGGGCAGGAATTCCTGCAGCGCCCGGCGGGGAGCAGGAGCCAAAGCAAACCTGGTGCCCAGCACGTCCCCGGCATGTGCTCCCAGGGCTGGGCTGGGGGGCACAGCACTCGGCCCCCCCGCTCGCCCTGTGGCCCCCCGGCTGGGGGTGAGCCCCCGGACCCGCATCCCGACCCGTCCCGTGGCTCCCGCAGGGAAGTGGGGCAGCATCCGGGCCAGCGGCCGCATGAGCAGCTACGCCCTGAACGTGGAGATCGGGTCCCGCCTGGCGGGGAAGGACCTGCTGGGGGCCCAGCACAACGGGACCCCCGCCGAGACCACCTTCCTGCGGCAGCACCGAGCCTCCCTCTACATCATCGGAGACAAGTCCCAGCTGAAGGTGACCCCACCCCCGGCACGGCCCGCGGGGGAACAGGGCTGGGGAAAGGAACGGAGCCGGGAAGGGGCTGGAGCTCTGGGGAAGGGGCTGGAGCAGCAGGAGGGGCTGAGGGAGCTGGGGGGGCTCATCCTGGAGCAAAGGAGGCTCGGGGGGACCTTCTGGCTCTGCAAGTCCCTGCCAGGAGGGGAGAGCCGGGGGGGTGTCGGGCTCTGCTGCCAGGGAACAAGGGACAGGCCAAGGGGAAACAGCCTCAGGCTGGGCCAGGGAAGGGTCAGGTTGGATACTGGAGAAATTCCTTCTGGAAAGGGCTGTCCAGTCCTGGCACAGCTGCCCAGGGCAGGGGGGAGTCCCCACCCCTGGAGGGATTTCCAAGCTGTATGGATGTGGCACTTGGGGACAGGGGTCAGTGGTGGCCTTGGCAGTGCTGGGGGAGGGTTGGAGTTGGTGATCTCAGAGGGCTTTTCCAACCTCAGCGATTCCATGATCTTGAGGGGGGGGTGTGGCTCTGCTGGGGGTGTCCCTCAGGACATCCTGACTCTCTGCTCTCCCAGGGGGTGAAGCCGGACCCTCTGCAGCACTGGGAGGTGGTTCCCATCGAGGTGTTCGACGTGCGGCAGGTCAAGGCCAGCTTCAAGAAGCTGATGAAGGCCTGTGTGCCCGGCTGCCCCTCCAGCGACCCCAGCGTGGCCTACCTGCGCTCCCTGGAGGAGTCAGAGTGGCTGTCCCAGGTCAGGGTCAGCACAGCCCTGGGTCCTGTCCCCCCCTTTGCCCGAGGCTGTGGGCTCCTGTGCTCTGCCCTCCCGGCCACCCGAGGACGGGGGTCCCCGTGCCCTGCCCAGAGCAGCCCTGGGACACGGAGTGGGGGACACAGCTTGGTGTGAGGGACAGGGATGGAACAATCCAGAGCTCTGCTCCGTGGTGCTGGATGTGGGCGCTGCAGGTCTGGGGCAGCTGCTGGATGGGGAAACCAGACAGGACCCCCAGGAAATGCCCCTCTGGAGGGGCTGGGATGAGGCAGTGCCAGCAGTGACTGGGGTCACCAGGTGGCAGCTGCCTGGTGAGACTGGTCCCAGTGTGAGCTGTGGGAGGGGTCCCACTCTGGCTGCTGGAGGGAGTGAAGGTCTCCTGGCTCTGTCGCTGCTGCCGTGTCCAAGTGTGGGGTTGTGGCCCCGTGTGACTCCCGAGCGTGACCTTGCTTGGGAGAAGGGGACACTGCCCCAGCCCCCAGCACAGGAGTTCCCTGCACCCTCCTAACTCCTGGCCCTGCCCTTGGCAGATCCACAAGATCCTGCAGATCTCGGTGCTGGTGGTGGAGCTGCTGGACACGGGCTCCTCCGTGCTGGTCAGTCTGGAGGACGGCTGGGACATCACCACGCAGGTGAGAGCCCACCAGGGCCTGAGGTGGCCGTGGCCCCCCAGCAGTGCCTGGAGCCCCCTGTCCCTGTCCCTGTCCCCGTCCCTGCAGGTGGTGTCGCTGGTGCAGCTCCTGTCAGACCGCTATTACCGGACGCTGGAGGGGTTCCGGCTGCTGGTGGAGAAGGAGTGGCTTTCCTTCGGCCACCGCTTCAGCCACCGCGGTGCCCAGACCCTGGCGGGGCAGAGCAGCGGCTTCGCCCCCATCTTCCTGCAGTTCCTGGACTGTGTGCACCAGGTGAGCCCGGGATCTGTGCCAGCGGGGCCCCCGGGCACCCACCGGGCACCCACCGGGACCCCTGAACATCGGGAGCGCTCCAGGGGCAGTGGGAGGGGCCCAGAGCTCCGTGTGATTTTGGGTCCCGGGGGTCTCACCTCGCCGCTCCCCACAGATCCACCTGCAGTTCCCCATGGAGTTCGAGTTCAGCCAGTACTACCTGAAGTTCCTCAGCTACCACTACATTTCCAACCGATTCCGGACATTCCTGCTGGACTCGGACTACGAGCGGATCGAGCTGGGTGAGGGCACCGTGCGGGGCCCACGGGGGGACACCCAGACCCCCACCCCAAATAACACCCCTTCCGCCCTCCGTGCCCCCCAGGGCTCCTGTATGAGGAGAAGGGCGAGAGGAAGAGCCAGCAGGTCCACAAATCCATCTGGGATTACATCGACCGGATCAACAGGAAAACTCCCGTGTTCTTCAACTACATGTTTGCTCCCGAGGATGGGGAGGTGAGAGCTCCTGTCCCAGGGCATCCGGGGAGCTTGGATGGGTCTCCAGGGACATCACATTGTCCTCTCAGCCTGGCCAGGAATGTCCTTCCTGATCCCAACCCTGCCCGTTCCACAGGTGCTGAGGCCGTACAGCAACATTTCCAACCTGAAGGTGTGGGATTACTACACGGAGGAGACGCTGTCCGAGGGCCCCTCCTACGACTGGGAGCTGACGCAGGGGCAGCCGGAGCACGTGGAGGAGCCGGACCGGCAGGACACCGGAGCCCCCCAGAGCAAGCGCAGGATCATCTGGCCCTGCTACGACAACCGGAGCCGCGTGGAGCCCGACGCCATCTCCAGACTGCTGCAGGTCAGGGCTCCGGGGGGGACACGGCGGGGGGGGACACACAGGGACACACAGGGACACACGGGGACACACAGGGAACATGGCTCGAGGGCTGGGCTCGGTTGGGTCCCCGGGATGGGGACGGCGGTGCCAGGGATCTTGTCCCCAGCGGGGCTGATGCCCGAATCCCCCACAGGAGCTGCACAACCTGAAGATGGAGCTGGGGCACGTCCAGGAGCGCTGGAAGGAGACGTGGGACGGGGTGAAAGCGTCGCAGAGAACTGAGGCACGGCAGGAGGGCAGCAGGGTAGGTGGGGGTGTGACAGGGCTGTGACAGAGGCTGTACTGGGGGGTGTGACAGGGCTCTGGCATGGGCTGGAGAACAGGAGTGGCTTTACTCACAGGTGCCCTGAGCAAAGGGCTGTTTGCTCCCGAACCCCAGGGCCAGGGAGGGGTCTCAGTGCTGGGTTCTGGTTCTGGGTGCTGATGTGGGTGCTGCTGCTGGATGCTGGTGCTAGTTTGGGTGCTGGTGCTGTTCTGAGTGCTGGTTTGGGTGCTGGTTTGGGTGCTGGTTTGGGTGCTGGTTTGGGTGCTGGGTGCTGGTGCTCAGCCCCACGCTGGGGCTCCCGGGGGTCACAGCCCCCTCCCCATCAGGCCGTTCCCTCTGTTGCAGACCCCCAGCTCCCTCCTGATGTCCTCGGGGCTGTCCCACCACCGGCGCTCGCTGGGCGTGTACCTGCAGGAGAGCGGGGTGGGCTCCACCCTCAACCTCAGCCTGGACAGCGACACCAGCAGCACCTCCACCCCGTCCAGCGGGAAGCCGGGCGGGCGCCGCAGCACCTCCACCCTCTACAGCCAGTTCCAGACCTCCGAGAGCGAGAACAGGCAGGGGGGGCTCAGGGGGCTGGGGGGACCCCTCCCTGGGGGGTGAAGTGCTGCAGGGCATGGCCCTCCATGGGCTCCCGTCCCTGATCCCTGTTCCCGGTGCTCCTTCCCACCCACAGGTCCTACGAGGGCTCCCTGTACAAGAAAGGCGCCTTCATGAAGCCGTGGAAGCCTCGCTGGTTCGTGCTGGATAAAACCAAACATCAGGTACTGGGGGGGCGGGGGGGCCCCGGGGTCTGTCCTGTCCCTCCATCCCCATCCATCCCTCCCATCCCAAATCCTGACAGGCGCATCCTCTCTCCCACAGCTCCGGTACTACGACAGCCGGATGGACACGGAGTGCAAAGGGGTCATCGACCTGGCCGAGGTGGAGTCCATCACCCCGGGGACCCCCACCATGGGGGCCCCCAAGACAGTGGATGAGAAAGCCTTCTTTGATGTGAGTGTGCCCTGGGGGACACTGGGCAGCCACGGCCCCACCGGACACTCCAGGCTCCGGCTGTGGTGCCATCAGGAAGGTGGTGGGGATGAGAAAATCAGGTGGGAATAGGGCTGTGGTCAGTGGGAGTGGCTGAGAGCAGCATCGCTGCTCAAGTGGAGGTGAACAACCCGGGCTGAGCTTAACGGGGCCCTGAGGCCACTGGCAGGGTGCGGATCCCAGGGGAGGTTGCCCAGGCCGTGCCCCGGGATGGTGGGAGGGCAGAGCGGGCTGAGGGGCCCCGCCTGGCTCAGCTCCCGGCCCCGCTCACCCCCTCCCGTCCCGTCCCGCAGCTGAAGACGACAAAACGAGTTTACAATTTCTGCGCCCAGGACGTGCAGTTGGCCCAGCAATGGATCGACCGCATCCAGAGCTGCCTGTCGGACGCGTGAGCGGCCCCGCGGAGCCGCAATTCCAGGCACGGCTGCCGGCCCCGAGCCGGGAGCAGAGGCAGCGCCAGGCTCTGCCTGAGCCTGGGACTGAGGAGAGGAGGGGATGGCCTTCCTCCCGCCCGCCCCGGGCAGGGCGGGGCCGTTTCCCGGGGGTAGGACGGCGCAGGGAGGGATTCCTGAGGCATCCCTCGCGTTGGAGCGGGCGGGGGGACCCGGCCCCACCCGGCCCTGTCTGAGCCCTGTCGTGACTCCGTGTCCTCCGTGTGCCCGAGCCCCATCCCGCACCCTGGGCAGGGCGGTCCTGGCCCCGCGCCCCCCACCCCACACTGCTGGAGGAGCAGGAGCTGCCCCTCATCCCGCCACCACTTGCATGTCCTGCCAGAGCCCCCGGAACCTGCCCTGCTCCTCCCACCGGGAGCGTGTCCTGGGCTCCGCTCCCGTCCCCGGGGATGTGCAGCGCAGGGGATGGCGTAGGTGACACAGCGGAGCCCTGGGACCATCGTGTGTCCCAGCCCCGGAGCCCCCGCGCTCCCAGCCCAGGATCGGGAATGCTGGGATGCTGCAGGTGCCGTGTCCCGGAGGGGACGTGGACGTGGCCGTGGCTGGAGCCCCCTCGGGCTGTGCCGGGGTCCCTGTGCTGGCTGGGACAGTCTCTACCTCCACGGCCAGACCGGCTGTCCCGGGGGGAGCACGTTCCCTGGGGGAGGTGCCAAATGCTGGAGCCTCCTGGGTGCCCCTCTGACCCCTGTGTCGGGGGGACCAGCCCAGCCCCCTCCCCAGGATGAGGGTCCCCTCCGGGCGGTGGCAGTGACAGGGCTGGCACAGGCCGGGACGGTGGCCCTGCAGGTGCCACCTGGTCTCTTTGCACAGGTCACCCCCCAGAACCCCCTGTGTGAAGGGGGGGCAGCACCAGGAGGGGCACCACACACGCTGAGCTCTTCTCCCCCCACCCCAGGGCTGTCCCCTACCCCAAAGCCCCCCGTGTTCCCCCCTCTGTGCTCTGCCTGGGGGGCTTGGCTGGAGCCCCCGGCCCCCCGGAGGGCAGGTCCGTGTCCCCCCTGCCCCTCCCCGCTTGCTGCCGTGTCAGTGAGGGGGACCCTCGGTACAGACCCTGCTCCTGCAGCCCCCCCGCACTGGTGTGAACTGGGGGTTCAGCCCCCCCAGGGGCCGTGGGGGGACCCCGACCCGGCACCGTGTGGTCTCTCCGGCCCCGCTGCCTCCCGGGACCCCCCCGGCGCCCCCAGACTGCCCCCCCACCCCCACCCCCGTGTTGTTTTTAAAGCCCCTTTCCCCGTGCAGAGCCCCTTGTACAGTCCCCGTTCACTGCCCCAGCCCGGCTGTGCAGGTGTAACACGGAGGTTTGTAACTTACCTGAGCAGTTGTAGATTATTGAAGTTTCTGTACATTGTGTCAAACATGCAGAGTCCTTGTATTGTATTTGTGCCTAGAGGAAAAGGTTATTCTATAAAGAGAAAACTAACGGAATTTAATAAAAAAATTAATATGACAGATGCCCTTTTGTCCCTCTGAGCCTCGGGAACTGGGAAAACACCACGGCAGACACGGGATCCAGGCTGAGCTCCTGCCCTCGGGATTCACTGTCCTGTGTCCCGGGACAGAGCTCAGGGAGGGATCCTGGCACAGCACTGGACACATGGACAGACCTTTGTCCTGTGCTGGATCCGCTCTGTCCCTCCTGCCACCCATCAGACCTGCCAGGAGGGGGGAGGCCCCAAAGGGGTCGGCCTCTACTGCCAGGGAACAAGGGACAGGCCAAGGGGAAACGGCCTCAGGCTGGGCCAGGGGAGGGTCAGGTTGGGGCTGAGGAGGAATTTGTTGCTGGAAAGGGTGGTGAGGCCTTGGCAGGGGCTGCCCAGGGAGGTTTGGAGTGCCCATCCCTGGAGGTGTCCCAGGAAGGCCTGGCCATGGCACTCAGTGCTCTGGGCTGGGGGCCAAGGTGGGGATGGGGCCCAGGGTGGATCCATGGGCTGGGAGGGCTTTTCCAGCCTCAGGGATCCTGGGATTCTGGGATTTGCCCCTCTCTGAGGGACTGGGCTGACGAGCCCCTGTCGGTGTCACCAAGGCTCAGCTGTGCTGGGTCCCTGCCTGGGCTCAGGCCCTGCAGCAGAATCACCTCCAGGAAAAGAGGAGAAATTCAGGTTGGGCACTGGGGAAATTCCTTCTGGAAAGGGCTGTCCAGCCCTGGCACAGCTGCCCAGGGCAGGGGGTAGTCCCCACCCCGGGGGGATTTAGGAGCCCTGTGGATGTGCTCTGTGGTGCTCCAGGGCAGCAGCAGGGTCACCTCAGCCCCTTTGTACCTTCTCCAGGAGCTGGGATGCCCCAAATCCATCCCACGGAGCTGCCGCTCTGCCGGCGTGTCCTGCAGGACGAGGAACCCACCACTGGCACGTGAATTTTGAGCTTTTATTGATAGTTGGAATTTACAGCCTAAAACTGACAACATAGAGAGATGCAGACTTTTTTTGTTGTTTTTTCCTTTTTCTTTTTTTTTCTTGTGTTTTTTCGTTGCTTTTTTAAAAAAAAAAAAAAAAAAGAAAAAAAAAACCCACAAAAAAAAAATCCAAACCAAAAACCAAAATAACCAAAAAGCCACCAGCATCAGATTTACAATATAAAAGTTTTGACAGTAGAGAGACTAAAGTACATCTGGAATTACTCAGAAAAATAAACAGGGCAAAAGGCAGTAATTTAAAATTTGTCCCTCATATATACACATAATACACAGACATTGCTTACAAAGACCCGGATTCAACATTTAAGGGCAGTTGGCATCATGAGAAAAGGCTCCCCCACGTCATTGCACTAATTAAGGACCCCCGGGGGCACCCCCTGTGCTGCCCCTTCCCGCTGGAGAGGTCGCCTGGAGCAGGCCGGGATCAGCTCCCGGGATCAGCTCCTGGGATTCGGGATCAGCTCCCGGGATTCGGGATCAGCTCCCGGGATTTCCCTCCCTCGGGGCCGCTCCGTGGTTTTATTGCTTTACAGAGCACAGCCCGGCACGGCAGGAAAGGCATCGAGTGCCCCCCGACTCGCTCTTCCCACCAGGAAAACCCCTCCCTCGGGACGGCCCCGCCCGGCAGATTTCCAGGGAAACTCCGGACACCACGACGGGATTTTGGGAAGAGTGGGAAAAGGAGCTGTGGAGCGACACTGAAAACCTGGGCCTGGTACCACCACTGCAACATTCCCAAATCCATGGATCCCCATCCCCACGGCAGCAACGCCTTCCCCTGCTGGGATTCCTGGATTTATGGGGTCTCCAGTCCTCAGGAAAGGCTCCACCTCACATCCCACAGCCTGGAATTAGCTCTGCCTCAGCTGGGACACGGGGATGGCAGAGGGGGCCATTCCCAAGGGCTTATCCCAGAATGAGCCAAGGCCAAGAACTGAGCATGGCCACGGGTGCCCTGGGATGGCCATGGACCATCCCGGATGGAATCTGCTCCCTCCGGAGCTACCTGGCAGCTCCCAGGCACCCCTGTGTTCCCAGAGCCTCCAACTCTCCCAGAAACCAGGAACAACTTAAAACCCCACCAGTTTTGGTTCATTTTCAGTTTGAACGGGAATTTCGGGTCCCTCAGCCGGAGGGTTTTCCTGGGGGATGGGCCCTCAATCCCTGGTTTGTGCTTAACAGTCAAAGAGCCGAACGTTCCCACTGAGCCCGAGCCCAACAAACCCCTGGGAAGGACGGAAAGCCCTGGAGATGCCACTCCGGAAGCTCCAACGGAACAGCAACGAATCGGGAATACTCCCCCGTGTCCGAGTGGACGGGTGAGGAGCCTACGGAGGGATTTGTGGGGATTCCTCGGAGCAGATTCCCCCTGCACAACCCCCCCAGAGCCCTGGAGACTGGGGGGAGGATCACGGATATCATGGATATCACCCACTCCACGACCGCCTGGAGCAGATCCCGTGCCAGGACTTGGCGTGGGATAAAGAAAAGGTTTGGAAAACATCAGATCCAGAAAAATGTCCATAAAACTCGGCCTTTCCACCCAAACTCCTCCCAACCGCCGTCGCTCCCGGGTCGGACACGAAAGGCAAAGACAGAGACAAGGAACGAAAGGGAAAATCCACGACCTGCTCCGTGAGCCCGAGGCCAACGCCAGGGACACCCTGGGGCTGCTCCGGCCCGGGGAAAACGGGAACGGGGGTAAAAAAAGGGAACGAGTCGTTCCATTCTCAGCCCTCGGCCCCCTGGAATTCCCCCGGAATTCCCGGCCCCGCCCAGTACCCGCGGTGGGTCGGACTGGGCTCGTTTGTACCGACGCCCTTGGAAGGTGCAAATCTCCTGCTCGAGGAGTTCTCGGCAAAGCCAAAAGCTCTGAGGAAAACAGGATTCGGGGGACTTTAGAAACCTCTGGAATATATTTATATAAATAGTCCCTATTTACAGCAACAACCAGGATGGGGCGGAGGGAGGGAGGGAGGAGCCGGGACACGCTCCCAGCGCTCGGAGCCACCACCCCTCGCCCTCGGGATGCTCCTGCCTGTCCCAGTAGTATCCCAGCCCTCTTCCCACAGATCCCTCACCCCTGGGATGTCCTACCTCTCCCAGCAGTATCCCAGCAGAATCCCAGCCCTCTTCCCACAGATCCCTCACCCCTGGGATGCTCCTGCTGGAGGAAGAAACCATTTTCCTCCCTGGAATCCCAAGGATGCTTTTAATCCCAAGGTCTCTCCTTGTCCATCTCACAGTCCAACCCTGGAGTCCTGCTGGACTCAGCCAAATGGGAAAGCCCTGGGAAAGGCTGTCACTCCCATGGATGCTGGGAAAATGGCTACGGAGTGGTGTGGGGGGTCAGGTCTTGTTCAGAAATTGGCCATAAATCCACGTGCAGCACCGGGATACTCCGGAATCCGGCTGCACCCACCCAGCTCCAACGCCAGGAGTCCTTCCCTGTGTGCCTCCTGTGATCCCAGCCAGGGAAAGGCCGATCCCAACCATGGGAATCCTGACCCCAGCCAAGGAAGGTCCAACATAAACTAGGAAAATGCCGACCCTGACCAGGGAAAGCCTGACCCAAACCAGGCCGAGGCCAGAGGGTGTCAATTCCATACAATATTCCCGGCGTTCTCTGCTCTTGGCATCGGCTGCAACGGAAGGGATGAACAATTTTAAGAAGGAAAAGCTCTTCAAGGATTTCTCTGGGACTGTTTGGGCTGGAAAATCATTTTTCATTGCAAAAAAACCCTCAAAATTCATCAGAGGAATATTTATATTCCACAAGGGGAAAATATTTACAGGCCAGGGAGTTTTTATTTTAAATTACACCTTAAATAATAAAATATTTGGTATTAAATATTAGTTCTATTCAAGCAGAAAAAGAGGGATAACCCATTTTTTCGGTGCTTTCAAGCCCAGTTTCTCTCCTGCTCGGACACATCCGACGCCCAGGTTGGAGCTGGGATCCATCTGGAGCTGATGGCAGGACACAGACACCACATTATCCCTGCATCCCAAATCCATGGCAAGTCCAGCAAGGGAGGGGAAGGGGCCTTGGGGGTCCTTCTGAATCCTCGGGGGTCCCTGGGGCAGCTCCCAGTGACCACGTCCCGTCTGGCTCCACTGGGAGCTGGAATTGCAGCCAGGGCTCCGGGATGGCACCAGGGATGGACTGACTGGGGTACAGGGATGGACTGACTGGGATACAGGGATGGACTGACTGGAATACAGGGATGGACTGACTGGGATACAGGGATGGACTGACTGGGGTACAGGGATGGACTGACTGGGGTACAGGGATGGACTGACTGGGATACAGGGATGGACTGACTGGGATACAGGGATAAGTAGCTGAGAGGTGTAAGAGGAAGAGCACAGGGAACAGAAATACCTTTGCTGGGATCTGGATGGATTTAAGGCACTCGGAACAACAGTGGGATATTTGGGAATGGTCACTGTCCGCACAGCGTGGGCTCTGGGATGCAGGATGTTCCCCTTCCCTGTGTCCTGGGGATGGAACATGCCTTGGCTCCAAGCTGGAATGAGAAGCAATGGCTCCTTCCAGACTGAATCCAAGGCCCTGGGATTACACTGGACCTTCCCCTTGGATCAGTGCTGTGCCCTGGAGAGCTCAGGGCTCCGAGGGCTCGGAGCTGGAGGTGCCCGAGGGAGCAAAATGCCTGTTCTTGGGAAAGCCACAGCAGGTCCAGAGAAAGAGGAGGAGCTTGGAGCTTCCCATGGGAATAGCAGGGATGTGATATGGGAATTACATGCAAATTAACAGGATACAGGTCGGGAAGGGAAGGGAAGGGAAGGGAAGGGAAGGGAAGGGAAGGGGAAAGGGGAAAGGGGAAAGGGGAAAGGGGAAAGGGGAAAGAGGAAAGGGGAAAGGGGAAAGAGGAAAGGGGAAAGGGGAAAGGGGAAAGGGGAAGGGGGAAAGGGGAAAGGGGTGGATTTTCCACACAAAGCCATTTTTCCAGATGTGCTGTGGCCAGTGAGCCACTGTTTGGAGTTTGAACCTTGGGATGATGAGAGAGAGGAGCAGGGAAAGGGGTGAAGTCTCAGTGCAAAGTCACTGCCACAGAAGGGGAGGAGCACAGAATGACTGCCAGGACCATGGAACGACTGCCAGGACCATGGAACAACCGTGAAGACCATGAACAGCTGTGAGGAACAAGGAACAACTGCCATGCCCACGGCAGGACACACGTGAGGCCCTCGGGACACACCCCAGAGCTCGCTCCAAACCCACCACCAGCAGGGGAATCTCTACAGCATTCCTAGAATTCCTACAAAGTTCTGCAAAACTACCTCTGAGCATCAAAATTACAGGATAAAAGATTTTTTTTCATAGTTTACATCTTGTCCAAGGAATCTGAGGGAATCAAAAATAGAAGGGGAAGGATCTGCCCTCTAGAAAAGCCCCGACGCCGGGGAGGGAAGAACATCCCTCCCTCCCCATCAGCATCAGATACAAAAATACACTTTACACAGGGGAATGTCCCACTGTCCCACTGTTGCTGGGAGGGGGGACAGCCCCCGGAAACACAGGGAATTCCTGTACAAATCCAAGCAGGAGATCACCACAAAGCCCTTCCAGGGATGAGGTAAGTGAGGTTTGGATGAGAAAAGTCAACGTTGAGGAGCCAAATTGTTTCATTTTCTGTACATCTGTCACAAAGTTCAGTCATAAATGTCCGTGGAAAAGTGGGTTTGCCAGGAATTCCCACCAGCAGCAACCATGGAGGGAAACCAGGATCAGAAATCTCCTTCTCATCCCAAAGCCAGAGTTGATCCAACCCATCTTCCAAAGAGTCTTAAACTTTCACTGAACTGAACACTAGAGATGGTCCAACCCCGAGGTCCCCATTCGTGTCACCTGCCACACGTCACTAATTAACTGACACCTGGAATTATTAATTAATGCTGCAGAATTCCGGGGCTGGAATGCGCCGCTCCCCCGGCCACGGGGGTTTGGGGTTTGGATCTTGCCCTGCAGAGGTAAAACCACGACTTCAAACTTCTCCCCGAGCTGCCCTCAGATTTCCCAGGAAGGGCACGGTGTGCTCAGAGAGCCCAACTCCGGAGCCTGGGATCCGGCACCGCCTCTGGAGTCGAGAATGTCCCCCCGGGAAACGGGAGCTCGGGGTCATCGGCTCCTCTGAGGTGGGATGAGCTACACCCGGGGCTGGGATGGTCTTCAGTTTGGGTTGTTTTCAAGTTTGGGATGATCCTGAGTTTGGGATGGTCTCAAATTTGGGATGGTCTCAAGTTTGGGATGGTCCTGAGTTTGGGTTATTCCAGAGTTTGGGTTGTTCTAAGGTTTAGGATGATCTCAAGTTTGGGATGTTCTCGGGTCTGGGATGTTCTCAAGTTTGGGACATTTTCAAGTTTGGGATGGTCTCAAGTTTGGGATGTTCTCGAGTTTGGGACCCTTTTTTGCTCAAAATCTGTTTCTTGCTTGGATGGAGAACCCCCCCTGTCAGTACCTTCTGTCCACAACCCCAAACCAGCCGAGACAATACTTATTAATACAGAGCACTAAAAATCCCTGGCACAAAGTCCCTCCCAGCCCATGGACAGAGGTTGGAGTCCCCATTCCCAGCACATGGAGCTCTCACATGCTGCCCTGGGACAGCAGACACAGGACCCTCCTCGAGCTCCGGTTCTGGAATGCTCTGATCCCAAAGGGAAGAGTTGTGACGGGTCCATCACACCTGCAAAGCACCACAACCCAAATCCAGGCTCAGCAAAGGGAACGGATCCATCCGACACCGCCCCAAGGGCAGAGCAGGCCCAAACAAACACCTAAATCCAGGCTTTTCAGGGATACACACGACTGCTCCCAACACCAACACACCCGACAGCCTCCAAGGCCAAAGGCTTCCAAGGAGCCTCCAGCTCTGCCCTGCCCAGGCTGCTCTGGAAAACCAGACTCAATCCTAAAGCCCAGCACAGTCGGGGTTCCAGGGTGGCACATTCCTTTTGCCCTGAAGAGGGAAACAACCAAGTCAGGAGGAGAAGAGCGAGAGGGACAGGACATGTCATGGAGCCAGGAGCCAACAGGGATGGGAAGTGCCCTCTGGAAGTGCAGGAACAGCTCCAGCCCCGGCGTGTGCGGTGGCAGCGGCGACGAGGCCACGGGAATTCTCTGGGGGCAGCACCAACCCAAGGAGCCCCAGTCTAAACCAGTTCACAGCAAGTCCCCAAGAGACTCAACATCAGCAAGATGGGTACACCCCCAATACACCCCCGATACACCCTGGATACACCCTGGATATGCCCTGGATACGCCCTGGATATGCCCTGGCACAGCTCCCCAGCCCCTCAGCTCTTTCCTGTGCATCACATTTGGGGGTTTTCATTCCACGGAGCCCCCGCCCCTCACCCTGTGAACAGACACTACAAGGTCTCCTCAGAATCAGGGCCCTCCCCACCCTTGGTTGGTTGGGTTTGGGGGCCTGTGGTGCCCAAAGCACACAAACACTCTCCTGTTTGGGTGGGTTTTCCTGGCCTGTGGTGTCCAAAGCACGGAATTCCCCAGGCCAACAGCCACGCTCCCAAATCATGGACCCAGAGCCCCCACACGCCCTCTCAGAGCCTCCCCTTGCCCAGGGCTCTCCCTGGGCACCCCGGGCTGGGAGGGGAGGCAGGAACTGAACTTCACCTCTGGAAGAAGCAGCTGGGAAGGTTTTATTTTAAAGCTGGGCTTGGCAAAGAGCGTGTGAGGGCTGAGGCTGCCTTGGGAGCACCCAAGGGCACCTCTTCCACAGCCTTCTGGGTAGGAACTGGGGCTCTGCCACCTCCCAGAGTTCACCCAGCCAGGGGAACTGAACCACTGAGGAAAGGGGGCTCTTGGATCGGCACAAAACCCACCGGATGAGCAAACGGTGATGAAGTCCCCCAGGAGATGGTTCAGTGCAGAGATGTCACCTCAGGCAGCCCTGGCAGAGCTCCTGCCCTGGGCTGGGCAGGAGGGACAGGAAGGCACCTGGCGGCTGCAGGGACCAAGCCCAGGCTGGAGCACGACGGAGCCACAACGTGGAGTAACCGCGGAGTGACCGGCACGGGGTCGTGCTCCAGGTGATGCCACTGAGAAACCAGGATTGTAATTACAGCTCACTGGCTAACCAGGGGGGGAAATGGTTCTGGGATGCCACTGGAGAACAAAAAAGCCACTGGAATTGTATTTCCTTCAGATATGTTCTTTGGGAATGCCCCTTCACCTTCCCCCAGCCGGTGCCCCAGGCCTTGCCCTGGCAATGGGATGTCTGACCCTTCTGGAACAGATGCTGAGGGCAACACTCAGCTTTTTTTGGGATTTTTTTTTTAGTGATTTTTTGTCATTTTTTTAATCTGTGCACTTTGGGTTTCCATTCTGCTGCCCACCTGCAGCTCTCCAAGGAGATGTTCTTGACGAAACCTTGGGATGAAACCTTGGGTTTCATGCCAAGGGCAGCAAAGCCTTGGGACACTCACAAAAGTTCTGTCAGGCTTTGCTGAGGACACAGTATCCAAACAACCACCTGGGATTTTGCCTGCCATGACTGTTACAGCTCAAGAGAAGCAGGAATTCTATTTTCGGGGGGGGAAAATGTTGTCAGAAGATGGGTGAAACTCCAGCTTTATCCACTGTGGGATCAGGTCTCCACAGCTCCACTCTCCCCACACCTCTGCTCACAGGGGTTCTGGACTCCAAACCCTTCAGCCGTGCTCCCCTTCCCCACCCAACCCCCAGGGACTGCCCACGGAGCTGGGACCCCTGGAGAGGCCCCTGATGTGCCCATGGATGGCAGCGCTCCCAAGGCCGTGTTATCCATGGATCCCTTCTCCCATCACCCGAGGAGCCCCTTTCCCACAGTGTTATCCATGGATCCATCTCCCATCACCCAAGGAGCCCCTTTCCCACAGTGTTATCCATGGATCCCTTCTCCCATCACCCAAGGAGCCCCTTTCCCACAGTGTTATCCATGGATCCATCTCCCATCACCCAAGGAGCCCCTTTCCCACAGTGTTATCCATGGATCCCTTCTCCCATCACCCAAGGAGCCCCTTTCCAACAGTGTTATCCATGGATCCCATCTCCCATCACCCAAGGAGCCCCTTTCCAACAGTGTTATCCATGGATCCCATCTCCCATCACCCAAGGAGCCCCTTTCCAACAGTGTTATCCATGGATCCCATCTCCCATCACCCAAGGAGCCCCTTTCCAACAGTGTTATCCATGGATCCCATCTCCCATCACCCAAGGAGCCCCTTTCCAACAGTGTTATCCATGGATCCCTTCTCCCATCACCCAAGGAGCCCCTTTCCCACAGCCCAACCAGAGACAAACGTGCTGTGATCCAGGAACTGGCCAGACTGGGGGGTTTAGGAGCCAATTGTGCCCTCCCCCAGTGAGGTGGCCGTGCTGGTTCCCCTGGGGATGGTTTGCTGGTGCTCCCAGAGCTGCCCAGGATCACAGTCTGGCTCGCTGGGCTCCCAGGGGCTCCTTGCCCAGGTTTCTCCCAACATCCCCCTGCGTGTGCACAAATATCCATGGAATAACACAAACACGGATCTACAGACAGGTCAATCCTACCAGGACAGACACCCTGTGGATATGGACAGATTCCAATCTCTGCACAGAGGGAGGAGGGACAGCAGAACCTGGGCCGAGTCCTCATCGCTTTGGACACAGAGCTGAGCAAGCCCAGGGGCTTAAATGGACAGGTGGAGTCAGGAAATCCATGTTCACAGCCAACAGATCCTGCTCCAGCCCCAGGAGATGGGAAGCTCAGACTCAGAAGGACATTTATTCCTGGTTTACCTATAAAATCAGCGGAGCCAGGTAAGGAACCCCCCCGACTCTGGATCTGTTCCGAACTGCAAACCCCAACACACCAAGCAGGAGGAATGTTTTGTGGGTCAGGATCACCTCGTGGCTGGTGTGAAGGACAGTCCCAGGAAGTGATGAGGTAATTCTGAGCTCCAGTCCCAAACGAGGAGGGATCATTCAGTGGCACCAAAGCCACGGAGCTCGTGCATCTCTACAGCTCTGACCAACCACCGGTGACACACCTGAGCTCAGACTGGGCACAGGCAATCAAATTAATCCACCAAGATAACGAGTGCTTGGAGCTGCTCACAGGACACGCCCAGGGATATTGTTATTAAAGCTCTCCCTGGCGTTCAGAGACTCGAAGCAAGAGCTGAGGAATGCCAAGTTCGGAATCTGCAGCGAAAGGCACAGACAGACACGTCCTCTTGGAGCCATCCCAGGGGTTATTGCTGCCAGCAGCCCTGTGTCCCTGTCCAGGGGGAATTACTGCTCCCAAACCACAGCATTCCGAGCACACCAGGCGGGTGAGCCGATGGTGACCCCGACTGGTCCCTCGGGGGAGCCCCGACTGGGACACGACCCAACGCAAAGATCATTTCTCTGACTGAGGAGGGGATGAAAACAGATCGAAGCCAGAAGGATGAGCAAACTGTGCCTGCTATGGACATTTCCCCCTCAGCTCCTGATCCCAAATGGATTTGCTCATAACTGGTCACGGTGGAACCAACAAGAACAGGCTGGAGGAGCCCCGTGGCCTCCCCGGGCCCGGAGCCCAGCCGTGGTGTCCAGCAGACAAATGATCTCTCAGCTCTCACAGATCAGTTCTGGGGGCTGCAAGAATGCCCAGAGAGACCCTGATTTTCAGCAGAACTCTAGCACCAATCCTGGGAAAATTAAGACTTGAATGTGTCTCCAGCCAGGAACTCAAACCCGCTCACCACTTGTGACAGCCCTGGCTCAGAGTGGGATCGATCCCCGCACACCAAGCAGCAGAACCAAAGCACAGCGTGAGATTTTTCCCTCCCCAGTGCAACGTAACTTGAAATTATTTCTTTTAAATTACAAGGAGTGAGTGAAGACTTCCAGAAAGACCACGGCAGCACCTGCTTCCCGAGGAACTGCAGCTGGAGAATCCCCAGCCCTGCCAGCAGCACACGAGTGGCCCACAGCCCCAGCACAGCCCCTGGGACCCTCCAGTAACCCCCATTTCCCGGGATTCCAGCAAGGCAAAACCCCCATTTTCCCCCGGAGCAGAGCTGAGCAGCGCTGGGGCACACAGGGATGAGCCGGTGCGGCAGGAACGGCGCCGCCGGACACCGACACGGCCGGACACACTGACCCAGCTGGACACACCGACCTGGCCGGACACACCGACCCGGCCGGACACACCAACCCAGCTGGACATACCAACCCAGCTGGACATACCAACCCAGCTGGACACACCGACCTGGCCAGACACAGTGACCCAGCTGGACACACCGACCCGGCCGGACACACCGACCCAGCTGGACATACCAACCCAGCTGGACACACCGACCCGGCCGGACACACCGACCCAGCTGGACATACCAACCCAGCTGGACACACCGACCTGGCCGGACACAGTGACCCGGCCGGACACACCGACCCGGCCGGACACACCGACCGGAACTGCGGGAACACCTCGTGCTCCTCACTCCCCCTTCACACACGTTACCACAGGGAAGGACGTTCCACGAGCACCACAGACATCACAGCAAAAACAAAGGGGTTCTGAGGAAGCCCCAGGGCTGGAGCCGCCCGTGCTCGGAGCCATGGGAGGAACTTTCACACCCCAGGGCAAAGCCCCTCCCGATGCTCAGGTGAGAATCTCCCTGACAGCAGCTACTCGGCTCCCTCTGTGTCAAGCTCCATGAGCTCACTCCCAAGGGAATGATTTTCCAGGCCTTGGATCGCTAAGGAGGTGGCTCTGGACACCTGCCAGGTGGGTTCCAGCACAGCGGCGGGTCCAGCTCGGGGGCAGAGGAGCCCCCAGACCCAGGTGACCCCACACCCTCACCCGTGTCACCTGTGCCCCAACAGCCCAGCGGTGCCACAGCACAACCTTCCCAGGAGCAGGTGCTCCAGGCTGGGCAGATCCTGTGTCCCAGCTCCAGGGGCTGCCCCTCACCTGGCCCTGCTCTCCCCCCACGGTGTGACCCCCAAAGCCCTCTCTGGGCAGGGACACCAGGGGTGCCTGCCTGGAGCTGGGAGGGGCCGTGTCCCTCTCCAATGTTGTCACAAGGTACAAAGTGCAAAAGTGTTGCTGTTCCTGCATCCATTAAAAAACTTTAAAAACAGAACAAAACAAACAGAAAAAGGATTTCCATAATCATTTGAAAATACATTAAGTCTCCAAAAAGCCACCAAAGCCCTGGTCACCTCTGTGTGCTCTGGGTCCTGCTGGGCAGCAGAGCCATGGGCAGTGTCCTCTCTCCGGACACACCTGGACCACACCCAGCAGGGACATCGGCCGGGCTCGGACAGGAGAGGCCAAGTGCTGACCCAGCCCAAACGCTGCTCTGAACCACCAGTCTCCATGGGAGAGCAGGGAGCCACCCTTGGAATGCAGAGACACCTCACACCCCTTGGCCTCTGGCTCGGGACACCACGGCCTTCCCTCCCCCCCAAACCTGCACCTCCAGCCCTCCCTGCTCCGTCCCGTGGAAGTGTTTGCATTTCTCCTCCTATGAAATGTTTCTGATAAGGCTTTATTGCTATACAAAAGCGGTGCAAAGGCTGCCCGAGGACAGCTCCATCAGGAACTTTGGTCACACGACTGCGGGACTCTTGTGCACTGTCCCCGTCCCGGCGTTAGACCTGCTACCTTTCCCAAGAGAAGCTGAATACTGTGTGCAATAACACTCGGAAAATAGGACTTGAACCCCAAATACAAAACAAAAACGAGGGAGACGGGGAAAGGGGACAACTCAAATCAGGCAGAAGGCTTTGCTTGGGAAGAGCCCGTCATTCCTGTGAGGACTAAACTGCTCAATGCTACATTTGGACAATGCAAAGTGTCTCTCCGGACAGACCGTTGGTGTTGGAACTGCGTGTCTGGTCCTCAATGCCAGCTCGCTCTCATCAATGCAGCATTTATTAAAAAATAAAATTAAAATGGAAAAAAAAAATAATAAGAATTGACAAATTGCATCACCAGGAGCAGCCTGGCCTGGGTCACACACGTCCCGTGGCAGCGGCGGCATCAAGCGGGGCCGTTCAACGTGGCTTCGGCGCAGGGCAAGGCCTCTTCTTTCCTGGGGAGAAACCCAGAGCAGCATTAGGGACAGGGAACTGCTGGGACACGCTGGCTCCTAAGGCTTCCTCCATCCTGGCTGCAAATTCACCTCTCTGGTGGGATCTGAGCCACCCTTCCTCTAGTTTTGTTTCTCCTGCCTCCTGAAGTGTCACCAGCTTCCAACAAGAACCTTCTCAGAGTCCTTCACAAATTAGGACATTGAAAAATCACAGTGGAGCCATGGAATGGTTTGGGTGGGAAGGTACCTTAAACCCACCCAGTTCCACCCCCTGCCAAGGGGATTAGGGGGATAGAGCAGCTCTCCTATGAGGAAAAGGCTGGGAGAATTGGGATTGTTCACTTGGAGAAGAGAAGGCTCCAGGGAAAGCTGAGAGCCCCTTGCAGGGCCTAAAGGGGCTCCAGGAGAGCTGGAGAGGGACTGGGGACAAGGCCTGGAGGGACAGGACACAGGGAATGGCTTCCCAGTGCCAGAGGGCAGGGAGAGATGGGAGATTGGGAAGGAATTCCTGGCTGGGAGGGTGGGCAGGCCCTGGCACAGGTTGCCCAGAGAAGCTGTGGCTGCTCCTGGATCCCTGGAAGTGTCCAAGGCCAGGTTGGCCGGGGCTTGGAGCAACCTGGGCTGGTGGAAGGTGTCCCTGCCCATGGCAGGGGTGGCACTGGATGGGCTTTAAAGGTTTGTCCCCAGCCCTCAGCAGACCCAGCCTGTCCCCACAGGGCAGGTCTGTCCCCACCCTCACCTGTCTTTCGTGGCCGTTTCCGTGACGGTTGTGACAGTGGCCACTTTCTGGTGCCCCTCCGAGTGTGGGGCCACGTTGTTGAGGGCTTTGGGGGCCTTGGGTGACCCCAGGTCGGCGATGGCCATTTTCTCCACCACCACGGAGTCGGTGTCGCTGTGGGAACAGGGCAGGGCCACGTTAGAATGGCAGCTGAGCTCAGGGCAAAGCCAAGGTCACACCGATAGGGGAACGAACGGGGCTTAAACTCCAACGGAGGAAAAAGTCCTCCTCCTTCTCTCCTTGCACAGGCCACAAAAATCCCGCAGAGAAATGAGAACTGGGACTGAAACGCAGTGTCCTGGAGGCTCTGGGTCCTAAAATCAACAAGACAGCCCAAGAAGGTCAGTTCCCCCAGGCAGGCATTCCCATTTCCTGCTGCACAGTCCGCTCTGAGGGTTCCCAGAACTGCCACTCTGCCTGCCAAGCTCAGCTCTCCCTGAACTGCTGCTTTGGCAAAGCCTGTTCTGCTCTGACACGGGCACTGACACTGCTCTGCTCCACACACTCTTCTCCCAAGTGGCCCCTGAGGCTTCCGTGGGCACCTGGAAAATACCAAATTTAAGGACAGCACCTAAGATCCTGTGGAAGAAAAGCCCATGGACTGGACGTCCATGAACAGAACGTTCAGAAGTCAAACCCATGAAATGAACTCGCTCTGGTACCAGGGAGGTGCCACAATGCAGGGTCCTACAGCAAAACAGGGCCTCAGATCCTGGAAAAGGAGAAACTGTGGGCACAGACCCTCCAAATCTCCTCTGTTGGGACTGAAACCACCCAAATTTCTAACTGGGGAAGGGATTTTTGTGAAATTTTGGCCTCCCAGGCAGAGGAGAAGCTTCCCCATGAACCATCTTCTCCCCGGGTTTCATCACTTCCCTCCCTCTCTTTCAGAGAGCAAACCTTCCCAAACAGCAGGAAAGCTCAGGGATGGCTGAGCTGGAATCCTGTTACCAGCTGCCAGGGGAGCTTTAATGGAATAAAAGAATCACAGCCTGGTAACGAGACATGTGATGGAGATTTGAGATCAAGGTTCTATTTCTGCAGCTGCTTTTCCTGAAAAAAACACAACCATAAAAATGAGGAATAAAGAGATCAAAACACTTCCCTTCCTCAAGGGCTCACATGCTCTTCAAAAGGAACGACAGCAAGTACAAAAATACACCTTGGAGAGAGGACAGGGACAGAGGAGACAGCAGAGAACTGAGCTGAATTCCCAGGAATGTCATTAGGAAACCACTTCCCACACGAGAAACTGGAGCTCGTGAGATTCCAGTGGCTCAAAGATAAACTAAAAATCAACCACTGAAGTTTCCATGACACGAGGATTCCAGTGTTACCTGACCACTGAGGGGGACAAGGAAATTCCTCTCTCTGCACCAGGCTCCTGGAAAATCACAGCTGGGCAGGGAAACCTCCACCAGGGACACAAACAGACAAACCAAGGGGTGACACAAGCCCAGAGGGGGAGTTTGTGTGGGGCTGTGGCCCAGGCAGGAGGTTGATCACAAGACCTAATGCCAGTCTAGAACAAACTCTGGTACCTATAAATACTTGGCATCAGTGTCCCAGTCTCAGCTGGTTTTAGCAGCTCCCTGAGTCCATAAAGGCCTGTCTGGGGTGAGCTGACAGAGAAGGGAAACCAATGGGGACAGAAGGGACAGAAGGTGTCACCTGTGCCCTCACCTGAATCCCAGGATCCCCGAGGTTGGAAAAGCCCTCCCAGCCCATGGATCCACCCTGGGCCCCATCCCCACCTTGGCCCCCAGCCCAGAGCACTCAGTGCCACGGCCAGGCCTTCCTGGGACACCTCCAGGGATGGGCACTCCAAACCTCCCTGGGCAGCCCCTGCCAAAATGAGATGCTGAGACTAATTAAGGATCTGCATCTCCCAGACTAAGGGTCTGTAAGGGATTCTGGCTGTGGTCCCAAATGATCCAAGAGCTGTAGGTACAGGATACAATTCCAGCAAACTGCTGCCCAGCTGCTCACAAATCCCAGGATGTGCTCCAGCTTTTCCTGGTATTTTGTGGTTTTTGTCATTTTATTGGCTTTGACACTGAGGGGACAATGTTAACCCTTCCCCTGCCCGGCTGGACACTGACCCCAGCTCAGCCCTCCCAGGGGGACTTTGCTCCCCTTTTCCGTGTGACCCTGCCCTGAGCCCGGATCCTCCTGTCTGACACTGGAACCCTCCAGAGATCCCTTCCCACCCAGAGATCCCTTCCCACCTGAAGATCTCTTCCCACCTGGAGATCCCTTCCCACCCGGAGATCCTTTCCCACCTGGAGATCTCTTCCCACCCAGAGATCCCTTCCCACCTGGAGATCCCTTCCCACCTGGAGATCCCTTCCCACCCGGAGATCCCTTCCCACCTGGAGATCCCTTCCCACCCAGAGATCCCTTCCCACCTGGAGATCCCTTCCCACCTGGAGATCACCGCCGTGTCCTTCCTGGCCTCCCCGGGGCCCTGGCTGCCCTCCTGCCCCGGGGCCGTGCCCGCGGGGGCCGTGCCGGGCTCGGCCTTGTCGTCGTCGTCGTCGCTGTCGGAGCCGCCCGAGGAGCTGCTGTCCGAGGCCACCAGCGGCGCCTTCCGTGTCACACACACGTTCCACACGCAGGGGGAGCCGGGGCTGACTGCGAGGGGAGGGCCCACGTCAACCCCGGCACGGCCCCAGGAACGACCCCAGGCAAGGAGGGTGGTGTCAAACCCTAAAAACTGGAGGGGGGTTTGGACAAGGGATGGAGGGACAGGACACAGGGAATGGCTTCCCAGTGCCAGAGGGCAGGGAGAGATGGGATATGGGGAAGGAATTGCTGGCTGGGAGGGTGGGGAGGCCCTGGCCCAAGTTGCCCAGAGAAGCTGTGGCTGCCCCTGGATCCCTCAAAGTGTCCCAGGCCAGGTTGGACAGGGTTTGGAGCAACCTGGGCTGGTGGAAGGTGTCCCTGCCCATGGCAGGAGTGGGGCTGGATGGGCTTTAAGGTCCCTTCCCACACAAACCTTCCTGGGATTCTGCAACCCAGGTAGGGCTTTATTGAATGGGCACTCCAGCTCCACAGGGAGAGCATCCCAAAAACTCCATGTGGCAGAAGACTGTCCCGTGCTTTCCCCCCCCCCAGTGTCACCCACCTTCCCATGGCTGCTACACACACAGGTTTCATTTACTTCCACCCAAGTCCTTTGTCAAATGGAGTTTTTCCTTGCTCAGGACAGAGGAGAGAAGGGTGTCACATGGACTCCCAATGCCTCAGCACAACCATCACCAGAGGGACTTACCCTGACCCTGGGCAAGTGGTTTTATAATCAAGCATAGTTAAAACAGGACTTTTGAGCAGTTTATAGAATCCTGGAATGGTTTGGGTGTGAAGGGACCTTAAAGCCCACCCTGTCCCATCCCATGCCAAGGGCAGGGACACCTTCCACTACCCCAGGTTGCTCCAAGCCCCATCCAATCAGGCCCTGGACACTTCCAGGATAAATGAAATGTCTCTGTGATGGCAACTCCAACCCACTTCAGCTCCTTGCTGACAATGTTGTCCCAACAAACCCCCAGGATTCCTGAGTTTACCTCGACAGCCCGACCCTGGTGCGAAAGGAGCCCTCGGGGTGGGTGACACTGCAGGGACATTCTCCCTACACCCAGTGCAGGATTCCCAAGAGCTCAGTGACACCCTGTGTGTCCAGCCATGCTCTCACTCACAGTTCTTGTCCTGGCCCTGCTTCGGGGTCCCGTCGGAGTCGCCGCTTTCCGTGTCCACGGGGGAGCTGCAGCGGGGGCCTGACTCTGAGCTGGGGGGAGAAGAGCCTTGAGAAGGGGAACAGGATCCCACTGCTTCCAAACAGCCCCAGCAGAAGGAATCATCAGGCCTCGACCTTTCCTTCCATAAATATTTTTAACTCGTATAAACCTTATTAATTTACTGATTTTACTCCCCAAGTGCAGGAGCAGCAGCAATGGCACAGGAGGTGCCCTAAGACAGGAATGCCAGCACCACTTAGGAGCACTGGGAAGCAGTGGGAAGCACGATCCAGGATAATCAGACAATATTAAACAATAAAAAGGGAAGCAGTGGGAAGGGGAAGGGAAGAAGAGAGGCTTACAGCCAAGGTACCCCACTGAAATGCATTCCAAATACTCTTCCACCCCAAAGCCCCAAGGAAGCTGGGATGCCGTGGCTCTTACCAGCAGAAGGGCTGGAAGTCTGTGAACTTGGCCCAGCCCTTCTCCTCGGGCGCGGAGCTCTGCGGGGCGGCCGAGTCCCACACGCTGGACCCCACGTCCATGGCCACGCAGGGCGTGGGGGGCTTGGAGCTCACGGGCTCGAACACCGCCGTCCAGCCGGCCCCTGGGGACAACAAACAACACCTCTGCAGCCAGGAGTGCAGGGGGCCAGGGGGCCAACACCTCTGCAGCCAGGAATGCAGGGGGCCAGGGGGCCAACACCTCTGCAGCCCAGAATGCAGGGGGCCAGGGGGCCAACACCTCTGCAGCCAGGAATGCAGGGGGCCAGGGGGCCAACACCTCTGCAGCCAGGAATGCAGGGGGCCAGGGGGCCAGGGATCCAGGGATCCAGGGCAGGACACACCAGCCAGGGGCGCTCCTTCCCGACCCGCCTGTCTCACACAGCCTGGGAATGCAGGGATCCAGGGATCCAGGGCAGGACATGCCATCCAAGGATGCTCCTTCCCGACCCGCCTGTCTCACACAGCCTGGGAATCCTCTGCAGATAAATATCCCTGTGACCCACAGGAGAGGCACTGACACAGAGACATGACACTGTGGATGCCTTCAGCCCTGAGCCCTGAGTGATTCCCAGCTGAACTCCAGGTCCCTCAGCTCCTTTCAGCCATTCCAGCCCTAACTGAATTCTGGCACACACAGGTAAGGAATTGATAAATGGATTAAAATGTTCAAGATCCCAGAAGTCACTTGACAGTTTGTTTTTTACAGTCCTGGCCTATTCCTTCTTCACCAGAACCTACTGCCACCTCCAGTCCTACCCCGTGCTTCCAGTCCCACAAATCCCACCTTTTGAAATACTGTTTTTCCTTACCTTTTCTTGGGAAAGGGAAAGGATTGCAGAGCTCTGCAAACTGCTCTGCAGCCACAGAATGAGCAGGGGAGACCCCCCCAGGGCTGCACCCCCCAGAAACTGAGCCCAAATTCCAGCTGAGGGCTCTGGAAGGGTGACAGGGCTGTCACACACAACCCACTGGGAGTGCCTGGTTTAATCTGGTCCTTCCTAATAAACTGGAAACACCTGACACTTCCAGAGGGGTGCAGAGAGCAGGTAACTGGGATGGCTCTGCCCAATGTTCCCAGTTACAACACAAAGGCACCACCCCAAAAAAGAAATGTTTTAAAATTGAAAATGCTGAAGAAAGTCTGAGAAAACGTTTCTGACCTCTGGACTTGCTCTTCTGCCAACACCGTGTGTCTCCTGCACCTCCACAGCGTTGTTTACATGGTGAGGTGGGAAAACCCCTGAAGGGGCCAACAAGGAGGATGGAGAGGACTCTGGACAAGGGATGGAGGGACAGGACACAGGGAATGGCTTCCCAGTGCCAGAGGGCAGGGAGAGATGGGAGATTGGGAAGGAATTCCTGGCTGGGAGGGTGGGCAGGCCCTGGCCCAGGTTGCCCAGAGCATCTGTGGCTGCCCCTGGATCCCTGGGAGTGTCCAAGGGCAGGTTGGATGGAGCTTTCAACCTGGGCTAGTAGAAGGTGTCCCTGCCTGCGGCACTGGATGGGCTTTAAGGTCCTTTCCCACCCAACCATCCCATGATTGCATGAAAATCCTGTCCCTCTGCAGTCTTCCTGCAGGCACTGTAAGGATGGGTTTGCAGCAGGTAAAACAGCTGGAAAAGCAGGAGAACAGACAGAGACCCAGAGTGTGGAGACACTTGGCAAAGGTCTGCACAGAACCCTTATCATGTGATGTGAGGGGTTCATGTCCTAATCCTCCAGTGATGCTTTGATCAGGATTTGCACTAAAACAGTTGGGATTCACAGAGTCACAGAATCATGGAGTGCTTTGGTTGGAAAGCACCTTCAAAACCATCTCATTCCAACGCCCTGCCACGGGCAGGGACACCTTCCCCTGGGATTATCCTTGTGCCCGTGGCTGCCTGAGCACAGCTGCTGTTCTGAAGGAGCTGGGCAGGACTCCAGATAGCTCAGAGACAGAAATGGACCCTGAAATTCCCATTTCTCTGTGCACAGGTGGAATCGTGGACTCTGCACAGGAACCTGGCACTGTGCAAAGTGCTGCTGTGCTGCAGATCTCCCCCCAGCACACATCCTGCTGTGCACCCTTTACCTTCAGAGGTGTCAGAGGACTCCTTCTGCTCAGAAATGCTGCTCTTGGGGCTGTTTGCTGAGGGGGGAGGCGGCTGCTGCTCGGGCTCCTCCTCCTCCTCCGAGTCCACGCTCCCGTCGTGGTCTCCGTTCTCCAGGTCGCTCTTGGACGAGCCCTCCGAGGTCTGTGACGCTCCAAACCTGCCCCACAGAGCCCAGGTGAGCAGGACTCCAGCCCCCCCAGCCCTCAGCTGCCCTCTCCCTGCTCCAGGGACACAGCCCAGGGGCTGCCCAGTGCCTTTTCCAGGGTTATTTCCCTCCGAATGCACAGCCAGGCAGGAATCTGGGAGATCCCTCCAGTGACAGCCCCGAGGGCTCTGCCAGTCCAGACTCATCTGCAGAGGCAGGAATGTGCTGCAGGGACAGAGCCAGGGCTGGAGCCTGGTGGGACCACACAAACCAGTGGCAAAGAGGAGCATACTGGTGTGGAATGGACCCTGTGTGTGAGCAGGACCATCGGGGTGCTGGTGCTTGGCAAGGAAACATTGAGCTCCTGGTGGTTTTTCCTGATCATATTTCCAGATACAGAATTAGAGAAGTGACTTTATTCAATAACTGGCTCCATCAAAGGGATGAAGAAGGATTTGCAGAGCCAGAGATGCCCCTGGGAGGTCCCTTGTTCCCATGAAAAACATCACCTTTTTTTCTTAATATTCTGAAGAAGTTCTGTCTGCTTCTCTCAGTTTTAACTCCTCCTCCTCCTCCCCGAAGATGAAGGAGTAAGTTCTAAGTATTTCACACTAAGGGTGGAGATTTTTTAATACATTTGATTTTACACCATGACAGACCCAGTCCCCGGGTTTTTCCATTGTTATTGAATTCCCTTACACTGGATCTCTGTTGCACATCCAAGACAAGCCCCCAGCACACGTGGCACGGGGAGTCCTCAGGGCTGTCAGACAAAGACCTCAGGGCCCCTCAATAACATAAATATCAAACACCTAAGCTCAGCCTTGACTGAAATGTGCAGCTTCCCAGCATTGAGGGGGAGAAATGAGTGCTCTGTGTTCACCTTACCGTGTTCTTGATTTGACCTGGGTTGCATAGGTGATCTCCTTCTCCTCCCAGATGTCCTCCTCCTCCTCGTTGTCGTCGAACTGCTGGATCCGCTCGTTGCAACAGGCTTCAAACAGGGAGGCATTGGGCTGAGGGACAGGGAGGAGAAACCAAATCCCAGTCATTCCTTGGGAAAGACTGAGGAAACCAAAGTCTGAGTATTGGCCCAACCAAGCTTTGCTCAGGAGCTGAGTGTGGGATCCCCTGGGGGGAATCACCACTGTCCAGCTGCTGCTTTGCTTTGGGGCAATTCAACGGGAAAGACCAGACACAGCCCAGCAATATTTAGATCCATAAGAAATCCAGCCCTCTCCATGCTTCCCTAATCTGTGTCTGGAAAGATTATCAAAGGCTGGGAGAATTGGGATTGTTCACCCAGAGAAGGGAAGGCTCCAGGGAGAGCTGAGAGCCCCTTGCAGGGCCTGAAGGGGCTCCAGGAGAGCTGGAGAGGGACTGGGGACAAGGCATGGAGGGACAGGACACAAGGAATGGCTTCCCAGTGCCAGAGGGCAGGGATAGATGGGAGATTGGGAAGGAATTGCTGGCTGGGAGGGTGGGGAGGCCCTGGCCCAGGTTGCCCAGAGAAGCTGTGGCTGCCCCTGGATCCCTGGAAGTGTCCAAGGCCAGGTTGGACGGGGCTTGGAGCAACCTGGGCTGGTGGAAGGTGTCCCTGCCCATGGCAGGGGTGGCACTGGATGGGCTTTAAGGTCCCCTTCCCACCCAAACCATTCCATGATTCTGTGCTTCTATGGACAACAGATTGCCACTCCAGAGAGGGAGAAAAATTCCTTAAATGCCAGGAGTGGAATTTTGAGGAAATACTTCTGGGGGAGATGCTCCAGGGTATTTGCAGTGCCCCCAGTTCCTTAACTGGACTCAGTGCCCAGGGGGACACCTCTGCACTGACCAAAAACCCCACCAAACATTTGTTCTTTCCAAATGAAAGAGGCCCTTGGCAGGTTAAACCGACCCCCAGACCCCACTCACGCTGTCGTCATCGGCGTCGATGTTGAAGTTGATCTCCGCGATCCTGTCGAAGGGAGCGCTGCCCGGAGGAGGGAAAGAGCCTTCAGGGATGGCACAGAGGGACCTGGGCATCCCCAGCACCACCCAGCCCCAGAGCCCCTCCAGGTGTCTGTTCCCTGAGCAGCCACTCCTGTATCCGTGCCATGGTCTCCTCTCCTTGAGATGAAGGGTCAGTTCATCCCAGAACATTCCCTGTCCATGGCAGGGGGTGGAACTGGAGGGGCTAATCCCTCCCAACCCAACCCACTCCAGGATTCCACGGGTCAGACTTCCCCTCCTGGGGCTGATTCAACCCCTGAGGGAGCAGCCTTTGCCATGAGCTCCTTGCTGTGGGGTTTTGGGGCTCTTGGCCCCCAGCAGGGTCGGGCTGTTCCGAACTCTCGTGGTGCCTGGGGAACACCACAGCCAGCTCTGCTTTCCCCAGATCCCTCCAGCTGATCCCAATCCCACTGGAAAAAATTTAAATAAACTCATCATTAATGAAAAAGAGAAGAAGCTGCAGCCAGCTGCTCTGGAATTCCAGTCCTATGCTCCCCCAGGAGTTCCATGGGGCTGCATGAGACAGACTCAGAGATGGCACTGATGGCACTGGGGAGGCCCCCCTGGAATCCCGGGGGCAGTTCTGGGGCCTCAGACAGGAGAGATCTGGAGGGGCTGGAGCGTGTGCAGGGAAGGGAAGGGAGCTGGGAAGGGGCTGGAGCAGCAGGAGGGGCTGAGGGAGCTGGGGGGGCTCATCCTGGAGCAAAGGAGGCTCAGGGGGGACCTTCTGATCTGGGAGGGCTTTTCCAACCCCAGGGATTCTGGAATTCTGTGAATCTCAGTGTGTGAGTGGCTCACACCCCCGGTGTGTCACTGTGCTGCAAAAACCCTAAAATGACCCAGTTTCCTGCGTGGCCCCAGAGGAGCCCGTTGGGAGAACAGCAGAGGGAGCTGCAGCCCAAAAACTCCACATTCCCACAGAGCTGGGGCCAGGCAGAGTTTATCCATCCTGTTCATGCAGCTCTACCTTTGGACAGTGGTATTTTCTTTAAAGACTGCTCAGTTTAAAATACCGTCCTGCAAATCCCCAGGACACTGAAACATTATTAATATTTGTTAACTACTCCAATTCCCATCTCCCACAGTGTCCAACAGCTGGCAGGGAGCACCACTCTCACAATATTCCGTGTTTTGTAGTACATTCTCCTTTTCCAACCACAAATAAAGTGATAAAATCCCAGTCACAGACTTTTTTCAGCCTGGTGTTCATTTTACAATGGTCACGAGGCACTTTTGGCAGCTCCTCATGGAATTTAACTCCTCCCCTGCACCTACACACACACATGGGGTCACATTTGCTGCTGACACAAGTGAAAAATCTGTTTATTTTTTTCAGTGTGTAGAACGAAGTAATTTCTGTTCAATTAAACTCTGATTCAGTCTGGAACTTTCTGGCCTTATTAAAGTTCTGACATCTACAAGGCTCAGGAAGAACCTTGGAGGAAGGACAGAGGTGTTGCCACACTTCCCTGTCACCTGGGATCCCAAAGAATTCTTGTGAGGGAGACAAACCCTCCAGCAGCTGAAGTGAAGGGGCAAAGCTGAGGAGCAGAACATTGGGATCCCCTGGAGCACTTCTGTGCCCAGAACTAAATGGTTCCAATTTCAGAACCATTATGGCCAAGTGGGATAATCACAGTCCCAGGTACATCTTCAAGGAGAGAAGATGAGCTGCAGTTTTAATGGGATTAAAGTAATTCTATAAAAGCAGCAAATTCTGAGCTCTGAACTCAGCAAGTTGTGTAACGTTAAATCCCCCTCTCCTGCCTCCTCTGAGCTGCCCTTGCTCCTCCTTATCTCTGTTCCCTTTCTCAGAAGGGAGAAAATGGCTCATTTTTCCATGGACTCCATCAAACCACGACTCTTCCATTCCTAATTTCAATAAGGATTTAATTCCTTGGACAATATGTGTTTAATTGCCCAGAATTCGCTCTAATGCTTTGCTTTCTCTGCAATTAAACTTCTCCTAGAGCAGGGCTAGTTAATAATTGCCTGTTTTATTTAAAACATTCCTCTTTAAAATGAAGAAATACTTTTCCTCTGTTCTACAACTGCCTTTGGAGATCAGGGCTGGGCTCCCACAAAAACAGCTCCGTGTTTTCCCAGCCAGTGATCCCTCCCCTGCTCCTTTCAAACCCCAGGAGGGAGGAGGAGTCCATTTTAAACCCTGAACCAGAAGGAAGGGGAGATGCAAAGAGGCTGAAATGCCCAGAGCCACAAACTCACTTGATGTTGTCGTCCTGGTCTGCAAACTCCTCGTCGTTGAAGCCGAACTGATCCACGAAGTTGGCCGTCATCTGCTGGATCTGGTACTCGGAGAAGGCCTGGAGAGGGACCCAACCCAGCATCACCAGGGTGTCCTGAGACATCCCAGGACACTGCCCCGAGCTGGGGGAAAAACCTGCCCTACCAAAGCATCAGTAGCACCAAAAAGGGGCAGACCCTTCCCAAAGCAGGATCGTGCACACTGCTGGGAGGCCTGGGCTGACAACTCTCCCATCTGCTCCCAGCTCCTCCCAAAGAGAGGCAGGAATTTCCAGAGGGAACCACTTGTTGGCTTCACTGGGTTGTTTTCCCCCAGTGGTGCAAGTGAAACCCACCACAGACATCCAGAGGGTACTTCTGGCTTCCTCCAAAGGCAAACCAGAGCAGCAGGTTTCCCGGGAATAGGGGTGTGTTGTCCACTCACCTGCTGGAGAGTAAGTTCATTGGGAAAAGCACTTTCGATGTCCTCATCCTCACTGGAGGAGTGCAGGTGGTGGGTGCTCACCTGGGGGAAGAACCAAGGAATGAGCACAAGGGAAAGCTGAGAAAGCTCCAATATTTCAGTTCTACCCCCCAAAGACCAAACTCCTGCCAGGCAGCAACTGGCCCAAGGGATAACATGGACTGGAGTTCACCAGCATGGGTCAGCTGCTGCTTGGAGAACTGTTACGGAACATGTTTTCTACACTCTGCCCTTGAAATTCTTCAGAAAAACCAGCACAATGAGAACAAACCCCAGGAATATCCCTTTTTCTAGTGAAAGGAGGTCCAGGAGCCCTCGGGCCCAGGCTCTCTGTGCTCACCAAATCCACCGTGTTCCTCCGGTTCGTCTCCGTCAGCGTCTCCTCCACGAAGCTCTCCCACCTCCCCCGGCAGTCCTCGGGCAGCTCTGCAACGACAAGAGCACCCCAAGGATCAGCTCTGAGGGTAGATGGCCCAGGGGCACCCTGGAGCCCAGCAGGCTGTGAGGGCTCTGCAGAGGGAGTCACTTCACTCGTGGTTTTCCAACCTCAGCAAAATCTGCCCAGGAAGGCTCAGCTCCCGGGAGGCCAAACCATCAGATGTGACTGGTGTGAACAACCTGAGCTCCTCTGGAGCTA
This sequence comes from Chiroxiphia lanceolata, assembly GCF_009829145.1. Taxonomy (NCBI): domain Eukaryota; kingdom Metazoa; phylum Chordata; class Aves; order Passeriformes; family Pipridae; genus Chiroxiphia; species Chiroxiphia lanceolata. The sequence goes on along the minus strand of NC_045641.1, from coordinate 369,891 downwards.
TGGGGGCTAAAGATACACAACTTCTACTCCACCTTTGTGCAAACAGCCAGAAGTGTGGCTGAAGTTGTGCTTTTCAATTCTTGTGTCTCTCTTTCAGGTGTAATAATTCTGTTATGGAATGGTTTGAGTTGGAGGGACCTTAAAGCCCATCCAGCCCCACCCCTGTCATGGGAAGGGACACCTTCCACTAGCCCAGGTTGCTCCAAGCCCTGTCCAACCTGGCCTTGGACACTTCCAGGGATCCAGGGGCAGCCACAGCTTCTCTGGGCAACCTGGGCCAGGGCCTCTCCACCCTTCCAGCCAGCAATTCCTTCCCAATATCCCATCTATCCCTGCCCTCCGGCACTGGGAACCCATTCTCCCTTGTCCTGTCACTCAGGTCCTCATGGACAAGGAATAAGGAAGCACAGACCTCCCCGGAACGCTGCATATCAGCCCCATAAATCCAGAGGAAAAGCAGCCCTGTGGCCCCAAAGGAGCCCCTCAGTCTCTGGTTGCACAAACAAAGCTCCAGCATGTTGAGCCTCACTGTGTGAAAGCAAAGAGCAGCCAGATTCCTCAGCATATCCTGAAGTTCTGGGAGGCTGTGGTGTTCCACCAGGAATCCTGGGCACTGGCACAGGGCCCTGCAGGGGATGGGGGTGCAGAGCCCCGGCAGGAGCCCTGGGGGTGTTCCCTGAGGAGCAGGGGCTGGGGCCAGGAGGTACCTTTGATGAAGTCGCTGATCTGGGCCTGCATGGGGCCCTTCTCCATGTTGTGCACCACGGCGTTGGCGATGCGGGTCAGGTGGCCCATGTTCCCCCTCCTCATCCCTCCTTCTGCCCTGCGGACACACAACGGGCGGTAGCACCGGGAACGGCCTCACAGCCCCCCGGAATTCCAGCAGCTCCTGCCCCAGGAACGGCCTCACAGCCCCCCGGAATTCCAGCAGCTCCTGCCCCAGGAACGGCCTCACAGCCCTCTGGAATTCCAGCAGCTCCTGCCCCAGGAACGGCCTCACAGCCCCCCGGAATTCCAGCAGCTCCTGCCCCAGGAACAGCCTCCCAGCCCCCCTGGCATTCCAGCAGCTCCTGCCCCAGGAACAGCCTCCCAGCCCCCCGGAATTCCAGGAGCTGCTGCCCCAGGAACAGCCTTCCAGCCCCCCAGAATTCCAGCAGCTCCTGCCACAGGACCCTGCCAGCTCCCTACTCATGGAATTGGGAAAACTCTTAAGGAACAACCAGGGATATTTTTGGTCCCTACAGAACTGGACACTGGGCAAGGAAGTTACCAGCAGAATTTGTCATCGAGGCAAGGGGTTGTAAGAGGGAAAAGACCAAAAACCCCCAAAAACCCAACCCAACAACAACGAAATCAAACCAAACCCCAACCCAGCAGTTCTGGCCTAAATCAGCTCCAGCTCCATCAAGAGCTCAAAACAGTGAGGGAAGACCAAAACATTCAACTGGACAAGGAAACTGAAGCCTCCAAAGTATTTTCACTTTAATATGTTTTAGGATTTTTTTAATTCTTTAGTTCTTATCACTGGAATCAGCACATATCCAAGGAGCTTATGAAGGTAAAATACCAAATCCAGGGCACAAATGCTTGGCCACCTTAGTTTCCACAGTTTCCACTGTAGGGAGAACATAATTATGGATTTAAAACAAAAACACAAGAAAGAAAAAAGAAAAAAAGTGAATATTCTTTGTGATTTCCTGGGAAAGCAGCAGATTGTGTGTTTGGAATGAGGTGTTAGAGACACCCCAAAAAATCATCAGGCTTTCAAATTCTATGTGTATTTGGGGAATTTGGCTTTTTAACATGCAAACCACCCCAATTCCAAATCCCAACCAAAATCCCAGTAGGTTCAGACACCACTAAGCTGTAAATCCTCCCAGTGGTTCAATGTGCAGCCCTGGGGCACCAATTCCTTACTGGATTTTGTCATTGGCTTCCCAGGCATCCAGTATCCTCTGCACCAGGCAGCACTTCTGGAACAGCTGGAGGGGAGAAGAGGGAGAACAGTCAGGATTTTCCAAAGGGACACTCACAGCTCAGGAGTCTGAACGTGGGTTCTTCAGTTCCTCCCTTCACTCCCCAAACCCTCAAATTCCAGCACTTCCCTTGCCCAAGAATTCCTTCTTTCCCAATTATTTTCCCCGAGGATCTTCCCAGGGAGAACAGCAACACCTGTAACATCCCCCCCTCTCTTGGGCTTTCCAGCAGCAGGAATGGAAACACTGTCAGCATTTGGAACCACAGCACCGAGGTCTCACCAGGAGGGACCCCAGAGGGAAGCTGAAATGTGCTCAGGGAGGTTTTTTGGTCCCAAATTTATAGGTGTTTTTACTAAAAAAAATGGAATTAAATACCAATGGATTCAGGAGCCCGTTAAATGCGGTGATTTTGACGTTTATTTTGCAACAGGATGCTAAAAATAAATGTACAAAAGCACGTGCGGAGCCATGAGAACCAACAACAAACAACAGCAAACTAATAGGAGTAAAAATCCACGCTCTGGAATGGCTGATCCACCAATTCCTGGTTAATCCAGTGCAGAGGGGCCCCAGAGTGTGGTGACTCACGTGGGTGACCATGAGGTTCTCGGGGGTGTTTGCCGGAGGCTCCGCGTGCGCCGCGGTCCCGTTGGGAGCCTCCTCTTTGCTCTCCTGTTCACTCGTGGGGGGCTTTCCCTCTTGCACAGAGTGGGACAGAATAGCTGCTATGGACAGTTCCACTTGGAAATGCAAAAAGTTATTCCACGTGTATTTAAAAAATAAGTCCTGCAAGGAAAAGGGAGAGAGGCAGAAGGATTTAGTCGGGATAAATCTTCCACCTGCAGGGACCTTTCCAACCCCACCCATCCCGGGATTCTGTGACTTTGTGACATTAAATCATTGCCCAACTTGTTTAATCAGCAATTCCACTAAAACAATTCTCCTTCTCCACCCCAGTAGCCACCGAGGGCTGGCTGAGCTCTGCTGCCCCTGGATTCCCAAGCGCTCAGTTCACTGGGAAATAAATGAACATTTCCTAATAAACTTGGGAATCCTCTCACTCCCAGGCAGGACTCACAGCACAGACATGCTGAAAAAACCGATCTAACTATTCTGTGGCTGAATTAATGCTACGAAAAAGAGTAACTAATAATTTTTAAGTATGGAAATAATTCCCTTAAGGTTGCCCAGATTATACCAGAACCTTCCAGCCCCGGTCCCTGTTCCCAGCGGGACAACCTTTATCCATGGTCTGGATCAGGGATCGAGGGCTCCCTCAGTAAGTTCATGGATGGCACCACGCTGGGGGGGATGTGGGTCTGCTGGAGGGTAGAAGCTCTGCAGAGGGAGCTGGACAGGCTGGATCCATGGAATCCATGGGATCCATGGGCCGAGGCCAGTGGGATGCAGGTCAACCAGGCCAAGTGCCGGGTCCTGCCCTTGGGTCACCCCAACCCCAGGAACGCTCCAGGCTGGGGCAGAGGGGCTGGAAAGCTGGAAAAGGCCCTGGGGGTGCTGGTGGCAGCGGCTGGATGTGAGCCCAGCTGTGCCCAGGGGGGCAGGAGGCCAATGGCCCCGGGGCTGTGGCAGCCCCAGCGTGGGCACAGGCCCAGGGCAGGGATTGTCCCTGTGCTGGGAACTGGGGAGGCCCCCCTGGAATCCCGAGGGCAGTTCTGGGCCCTCAGACAGGAGAGACCTGGAGGGGCTGGAGCGTGTGCAGGGAAGGGAAGGGAGCTGGGAAGGGTCTGGAGCAGCAGGAGGGGCTGAGGGAGCTGGGGGGGCTCATCCTGGAGCAAAGGAGGCTCAGGGGGGACCTTCTGGCTCTGCAAGTCCCTGCCAGGAGGGGGGAGCTGGGGGGGGTCGGGCTCTGCTGCCAGGGAACAAGGGACAGGCCAAGGGGAAACGGCCTCAGGCTGGGCCAGGGGAGGGTCAGGTTGGGGCTGAGGAGGAATTTGTTGGTGGAAAGGGTGGTGAGGCCTTGGCAGGGGCTGCCCAGGGAGGTTTGGAGTGCCCATCCCTGGAGGTGTCCCAGGAAGGCCTGGCCGTGGCACTCAGTGCTCTGGGCTGGGGGCCAAGGTGGGGATGGGGTCCAGGGTGGATCCATGGGCTGGGAGGGCTTTTCCAGCCTCAGGGATCCTGGGATTCTGTGAGGAAGCCCAGCTCCCAGCACTACAGGAGCTCACACACACACCACAACCAGATTGTTTCACACACCCTCCACTGCATTAACAAGAAATGTTAAGTGTGAGGCTCAGCTCCAAATCCCAAACAATTGGATGTGGGTTACAGAGGCTGTTCCAGGGCTGGATGCTCCTGCAGCAGATTAGAGCAGTAATTAGGCTCCGGCCCCCCTCGCACAGAAGAGATGAAAGGGAAAGCAAAACTGCTCCCAGCGGGAAGTCCTGCCCCTCTCCCCGCTCCCAGTGTCCCGCTGGGATACTCACAAGTAATAAATCCATGGTACTGAGTCTGCATAGTTCCTGATTAATACTGGGAGTGTTGGTGTGCAGCAGCGCCGCGATGAGCCGGGAGCCGTGGAGCCGCGCGTTCCCCAGCGGCTCCTCCAGCACCCCGATCGTGGTCAGGATTGCGGATTTCTGGGGGAACAGGGCAGGGTCAGCTCACCCCAGCACCCCTCAGGGCACACACACACAGGGGGGTGCTCCCCAGGGGGCCCAGGGACAGGAGCAGGAGCAACAGCCAGAAATTAAACCACAAGTTCCACCTCAACAGCAGGAAGAACTTCTTCCCACGGAGGTGGCAGAGCCTGGAACAGCTGCCCAGGGAGGGGGACGAGTCTCCCTCTCCAGAGACATTCCAAACCCACCTGGACATGTTCCCGTGTCACCTGCCTGGGTAGGGGTGTTGGACTGAATGGTCTCCAGAGAGCCCTTCCAACCCTGACTATCCTGGGATTCTGGGATTTCACAGAACCAGTTCCTTTCAGGAATGTTCCCTGCAGGGAAACCTAAACCACCCTCCCAGTCCTGTGACCACGGGGAGACTTTGACTTCCAAATCCGAAGAGTAAAACCCAAATATCCACTAATTCAAAGTTCCCTGCTCTTCACCACCCTCCCTCAATCCCCCAGTCCCACGTGTCTGTACTTCTTGGATTTCCCTGAGCACAACAGCTCTCAGGTTCCTCCTGCCTGATCCCTGAACCCCTGAACTACCACACTGGAGTGTGGATTTTCCTCCCCAAGCCCTCTGTCTGTGGCAGCCTCCTGCTCCTGGCAGTGCCCAGGGTATCTGTGTGCAAGGACAGGGCCAGGCCTACCTTGGGTGGGCTGAGCAGCAGCTGGTGGAAGTCCTTGAGCCGAGGCTCGATCCCGTGGAGGATGCTGCTGTTGACAGTGTAAGACCTTTCGAATCCCTGAGTGTACGAGTCCATCAGTCCTTCCACCCTGCCAGGGGAAGAGCAGGACAATTCCCTCGGGATAAATCTTACCGTTTTTAACCACCAGGTGGTATCACACGGTCTCACAGGTCCATTCCAACCCCAGCCATCCCGGGATTTGGTGACTTTGTGATAATAAATCACGGCCCAACTTGTTCAATCAGAACTCCACTAAAACAACTTCCCTTCACACCTCAGTGTCCACTGAGGTGGAGATTCGATAAAACCTTACAAGGGTCTCCAGTCTCACTGCCCATGTCAGTGATTTTCTCTGAAAAAATAACTGTCAATATGAAAAATAATAATTTCCAGCCACTGAATATATTTACATAATATATTTACATATGTTATATTAATATATCATTTACAAGATGCTCTTCACATACCAAACCTGATATCAAACTTCGTGTGTCAAACCTGTGCCTGAGGTGACAGAGACACATTCCTGCTCTTTAAAAGTTCCCAAACATTTGAGAACCAAGTTAACTCCAAATATTTGTTAAAAGCTGTAAATCCTCCCCAGGTGTTCAGAAAGATGCACACAAAGACACCAAGGGATGGAAAGCCCGAGGGGCTGGAGCTGTGCTCCTCACCCCTCTTCACTGGTAGGGAGTAAATCACAGCAGCTCTGCCACCCAACTGCAGTAACACAAACACTCTCACTCCATCAGGGAATGGGATTCCAGACAGTCAGGAATGAGCTGGACAGGAATCCCTGAGCCCCCAGCTCACACAGCTCCAGAGATCCCAGGAGCCAGCCCTGGCACAGTTCCTGGCTCAGTCCCTTCTCAGTTCAGCTCTACGCGAGACCTTCTGACCAACACCTTGTTTCCCCAGTGCCCCCTCCTGTCCTGCTCTCCAGGGCCTCTTCCTGAAGCTCCATGATCTTCACCCTTCCTGATCCCTCCTTTTTGAACAGTGAGATGTTCGCTGTCTCACTTCCCTCCACAAAACTCTCTTTGCCTTTTCTCTCCTCTTTCTCCATAAGAAGAGATAAAAGGGGACACAACTTTTAAAAACAAAATTAGAACTATACAGTCACACACAGAGAATCATGGAATTGTGGAATGGTTTGGATTGGAGGGACCTTAAAGCCCACCCAGCACCACCCCTGCCATGGGCAGGGACACCTCCCACCAGCCCAGGTTGCTCCAAGCCCCGTCCAACCTGGCCTTGGACACTTCCAGGGATCCAGGGGCAGCCACAGCTTCTCTGGGCAACCTGGGCCAGGGCCTCCCCACCCTCCCAGCCAGGAATTCCCTCCCAATATCCCATCTAAATCTCCCCTCTCCAGCTCAGTCATTTCCTCTTGTCCTGGTACTGCTTGTCCTCGCAGACATTTCTAGGCAGCACTTCAGACCAGGCCACAAAACGTCCTTTTTGCCCAAGGAAACTGGACTGGGGTTCCCATTCCCGCTGTTCCTGGAGGGAAGGAATTCCCACTCACCCGGAGCGCCGCGTCTCCAGCAGGGTCAGCAGAACCTGGGTTCCATTGACGATGCAGTTCTCCGTCTGCTCTCCATCAAACATGTTCCTCAGGAGCTGCTCCACACATTCCTGCCTGTGGGGTGACACAACAGGGTAAGAATGACACGGACTTGGCAGCTGCTTTCATCACCAAACACCCACGTGGGGTCTTCTGGAAGAAAAGGGCTGCCACATTTATTGAATTACTTGGGGAAGGAGTAAAGACACTCGGTGACGTCCCACAGGACGTGGCTGGTTCTGCACCCGCTTCCTGAACCTGGGCACTGATCCCTCAGGCAACACCTGGCTACCAACACCCCGACTCCAAACCAACCTGTCCTTCTCCTTCACCACCTCGCAGTTCTAACCTGGAACACAACCCCAGTGCCAACTCAGTGCAAGTTATTAAAGACAAGGTGAAGCTACTGCTGATCATCCACAATTATCCACCAGAACCATGGGAGGACAACACAGTGGAGGAGAACCCTTCCTGAGGGGCACGGTGAGAGCCAGGGCTGGACACTGCGGCCAACAAAGCAAATGTCAGTAACATCCACACTGCAGGGGGCTCAGCCACGATCCCCTTCCAGAATCCCAGGATCCCTGAGGCTGGAAAAGCCCTCCCAGCCCATGGATCCACCCTGGGCCCCATCCCCACCTTGGCCCCAGCCCAGAGCACTCAGTGCCACGGCCAGGCCTTCCTGGGACACCTCCAGGGATGGGCACTCCAAACCTCCCTGGGCAGCCCCTGCCAAGGCCTCACCACCCTTTCCACCAACAAATTCCTCCTCAGCCCCAACCTGACCCTCCCCTGGCCCAGCCTGAGGCCGTCTCCCCTTGGCCTGTCCCTTGTTCCCTGGCAGCAGAGCCCGACCCCCCCCGGCTCCCCCCTCCTGGCAGGGACTTGCAGAGCCAGAAGGTCCCCCCTGAGCCTCCTTTGCTCCAGGATGAGCCCCCCCAGCTCCCTCAGCCCCTCCTGCTGCTCCAGACCCTTCCCAGCTCCCTTCCCTTCCCTGCACACGCTCCAGCCCCTCCAGGTCTCTCCTGTCTGAGGGCCCAGAGCTGCCCCCGGGATTCCAGGGGGGCCTCCCCAGTTCCCAGCACAGGGACAATCCCTGCCCTGGGCCTGTGCCCACGCTGGGGCACAGTGAAATATTTTAACATTTGAATCAATTCCCCTCTCTGAGCCCCTGCCCCAGGAGCAGGTGCCTGCCCAGCCCTGAGAGAGCTGGGCAGGGATCACCAAGGAAGGGTTGAGCTCTGGGGCTGGGCCTTTCCAGCACTGAAATCAGCCTGGAACAGCCTCACAACTGAAGAACAACCAGCACAGAGGTAACACCCCACTGTTCTCCCTGCTCTCTGCCCTGGGAATGAATAACAGAGGAACAGGAGGTTGAGCCCAGCTCTGCTCCCCAGCTCCTCCTGGTTCCTCACAGAATTCAGGCTCTTGAATCCTGAGGATGTCAACGACAGCTCCCCAAACCCCAGCACTCAGCAGGTGCCTTCCCTGCCCTCCTAACTCACAGGTCCAGCTCAAACCAGCATTCCTGGAGTTCACAGCTGAATTTGTACTATTTTCTAACACATTCCCGTTGGTATAAATAAAATATGAGATAAAAATGTAAAAATAGATGAATAATGCATGAGAGAGGATTATGTTAATGAGGAGCCTCTAAAAACACCCCGTCAGCAAAGGCAGGAGAGGCAGAGGCAGGAAAAAAAAAAGTAAATTTGCTGTAATTAACCGAGTTCACTGTTTTTTCACCCAGCCAGCAGCCACTGAAATCTGGATTTGGGGTTTATTCCATAACCCTGGTCCTGGCTCCTTCATCCTGCCCCAGCTGATCATTAATTCCTGACTCAGAGATGATAAAAGTTATCCAAAATCAAAAAGGTCACCAGTAATGTCGGGGAAAAAAGTAATGGGATCTGTGACCTTCAGCAGAAAGGGAAGAGAAGCAAAAAAATCACTTTTGCTCAAAGATCCTTTATTTTGAACAATGAAGTGGTACCAGGAATTTCAGAGATGTTTTTGGAAGTGCAGGGTCCCACAGCCCTCTGCAAAAGTACCAAAAAAGTTCCCAATGACCAAAAGAGTGTGAAAGCCCCACGTTCTCCATGGTCAGCACCCTCCCACTGCAGGAGCTCGGGACCCTCACTAAAGGTCCTGGGATTCCCAGGGGGAACCACTGAGGTTTCCAACCTCATCTCTGAGACTGGAAAGGCTCAGAACTGAGACAGACTGAGGAGAGGCTGAAGGATCCACAGGGATGGGACCTGTAGAGCTGCTCCAGCCCTGGGAACAACAGCAGGAAGATGTGGAGCTGCTGGAGAGAGTCCAGAGGAGGGCACGGAGCTGCTGCCAGGGCTGGAGCCCCTCTGCTCTGGAGCCAGGCTGGGAGAGCTGGGGGGGTTCCCCTGGAGAAGAGAAGGCTCCAGGGAGAGCTGAGAGCCCCTTGCAGGGCCTGAAGGGGCTCCAGGAGAGCTGGAGAGGGACTGGGGACAAGGGATGGAGGGACAGGACACAGGGAATGGCTTCCCAGTGCCAGAGGGCAGGGTTGGATGGGATATTGGGAAGGAATTGCTGGGTGGGAGGGTGGGGAGGCCCTGGCCCAGGTTTCCCAGAGAAGCTGTGGCTGCCCCTGGATCCCTGGAAGTGTCCAAGGGCAGGTTGGATGGGGCTTGGAGCAACCTGGGCCGGTGGAAGGTGTCCCTGCCCATGGCAGAGAGATGATCTTTAAGGTCCCTGCCCACCCAAACCATCCTGGAACTCCATGAAAATCCAACCCTGTGCTATTTTGCCAGGACAGGATTATGTCTATGGCACAAAGATCTGCCCCATTCCTGCAGGTGCAGCAAAGGAAATGAAGCATTTAAGGAAGAGCAGCAGGTCCTGGCAGGGGCAGAGCTCCATGTCAAGCCCAGAAAGGTCCTGGTGGCTTCCCAGTGCTTGTGTGCAGCAGGATCCACATCCCATTCCCACCCACCCACACTGGCTCCTGTGCCAGGGATGCCCTCACAGTCCTGTAGGAACTGAGAGCTCTGAATGAGGAGGAAACACCAGCACTGGCACAGGGACTGAGGAGCTCTGGGTGGACACAAACACGTCCAGGGGGAGTTGGAAGCCCCAGCTGCAGCTGCTCTGCTGTTCATTGCATGGCTCCTTTCAGCCCTTCCCTGTCACAATGTCCCCTCCAGGCCTGGAAGAGCCTGGTTTTGGTTTAAATCTCATGGAGAATCTCCAGGAAAATTTTAGGTTTGAAGCAAATACAAGAAGCAGAAAAGAGGGTACATAAATAATTTAGATGTACATTACAAAGAGCAAAGAAACAACACCAAGGGAAGGGAGCAAAGCAGGAAAATCAACGCCTGTGGTGCACGGCTCACACTGGATGTTATCTAGGATATCACGGAGTTATGGAATGCTTTGGGTGGGAAGGGACCTCAGAGACACCCAGTGCCACCCCTGCCATGGGCAGGGACACCTTCCATCGGCCCAGGTTGCTCCAAGTCCCATCCAACCTGGCCTTGGACACTTCCAGGGATCCAGCTTCTCTGGGCAACCTGGGCCAGGGCCTCCCCACCCTCCCAGCCAGCAATTCCTTCCCAATATCCAACCTAAATTTCCCCTCTTTCAGTTTGAACCCATTCCCCCTTGTCCTGGCACTCCAGTTCCTGATGGAGTCCCTTTCCACTTCCCTGCAGCCCTTTCAGACCCTGAAGGTGCTGTGAGGTCTCACAACCTGCTGCTCTCCAGGCTGAACACCCCGACTCTCCCAGCCTGAAATCCCTTGGCTTTTGCCTCATATTGCACCCAGCCAGGAATTCTGGGCTCCCTGACCCCCCTCTCCTGCCTTCAGAGGGAGCCACGAAGCCCCACACCTAAGAGGGGTCGTTCAGAGCACCCCCCTGGCTGGCACAGGAGCTGTGCCAAGCCGGACAGAGCCCGTGTGCCCGGAGCGATCCCGGAGGGAACAGCCGGGTACTCACGATTCCAGTGCTGTGAGAAGGGGATCCGGCTCTGGGGCGTCCTGGAGCTGTGTGCTCTGGTCCCTGCTCAGCCTGATGATGTCACACAGGGTCTGGGAAGCGTTGGATTGCCTCTGGAACAAGGACACGGAGCAGGGTCAGGGGAAACGGAGCTGAGCTGGGAGTGCAACAACACGGGTCAATCCCAGCTTTTCCCACCACACTGAAGGAGACTCATCTGTTAGGTACAACCTTGATTAGAACACTAACAGATCACAGAACTGAACAGGAGATTGGCCTAACTTAACCATTAACTGCAGGTCAGGAGCTGAAATGAAGGTTCTTTCTAATCTCCCTCCTCAGCTCCATCAACCTGCACATTCCCAACACAGACATTCCATTTTTCCTCCTCCCTGCTCAGGTTTCCCGCCGGAAGAAAAAGAAACGCTTTGATAAAACCCTTTACAACTTAATTATTGTGGATTCAAAGGCTTTGCAGGGCTACTTTGAGGGATTAATCCTCTCGTTCTGGCCATCAATCAAAGCCTCTCTGGAGCTGCTGACAGCTCTGCTCCAGCACACACATCCACCAGGCACTGCCCAGTTTTGCTCCCAGAGGTGTAACTTTGGCTGGGATGAGCTGAGGGAATCAGGGTTGGCACTGCCACTTTTTCAGGGCTCGGAGAACTCATCTTGCAGATTTTAGGGCTGAATTCCTGTTTATGGGCTAAAAGACGTGAGAATCGCACAGTCTGGTCAGTTTGAAAAGATTTTCAATGAACAGCAGGTTCCTACTGGAAGCCAGTGAAGTTCTCACTGTCTGCAGGTTTGAGATGAACTGATGCAGCAGCAAAATGAACCAAGGAATTGGGAGTAAAAACCAGATTAAAACCAGATTAAAACCAAAACAAAGGGCTTTGGTGCTGAGCAAGAAGAGGACAGGACACTCTGAGGTCGTCCCTCAGCTCCTCCACAGGTCACCAGGACATCTCCAAAGGGACCTGGGAGTCTCCTGGACGGACCCTGCAGGACCCACCATCCCCAGAGCCAAGACCCTGGTCACACTCACGTCCTCGTCCTGGCTGGAATGGATCAGCTCCACGAGTCTCTGGATAATCTTCGCTTCATTGAGCCACTGGAGGGAAAGAAAATCCTGGTTTGATTTCCCAGAACTCGGAACAAGAGGAGCTTTGAGAAGCTTTTCAGGCTTTTCAGGAAGGGGAAGCCCTTCCTCCTCTCTCCTAATCCCAGCCACAGGCAGGACCCAAATTCCCCGAGCGCGGACAGGGATGGATTCTGATTTCCACCCTGCCATGGAACTAAAACCTAAATAACTCTGGGAACCATGGAATGGACCAGGGACAAACAGTGTCTCCTCTGGGCAGCATCACCACACTGATCAACACATTCTTCTCCCCCCAGTTCCTCCTCTTCCTGCTGTTCCCACTCAGTAATTCCTGACCTTCCAGATGCCACAACGCTGCTGTTGTACCTCGATCTTGCCCTCGGTGTAAACCATCCCTTATCTCCCCTTCCCAGCCCAGGCAAACCAGGAATGTCACCTCAAAACACTCCCTTCCCCTCCTCCTTCCCCAGCCTCCCCTACAAGCTCATCCTCATCCCCACCCAACTGTTCCAGGCCAACTGCTGGATGTGGCATCCCTCAGAACAACCACCCCAAAGCATTCCCAGCTGCTTTTGGAATAACTCACCTAACACTAAGGAAAAGGAAAAAGACTTTGGAGGTTTCTGCAATGACAGAATCTCGAACAATGGAATCATGGAATCACAGGATGGTTTGGTTTGGAATGGACTGTAAAGCTCATGGAATCATGGAATTGGTTGGGTTGGGCTGGGAGGGACCTCAAAGCTCATCCAGTGTCACCCCCTATCCACATATCCCACTAGCCCAGGTTGCTCCAAGCCCCATCCAACCTGGCCTTGGACACTTCCAAGGATCCAGGGGCAGCCACAGCTTCTCTGGGCAGCCTGTGCCAGGGCCTGTTCTCAGAATCAGTGACCCACAGGACTCTGGTTCCCCCCAGAGCCCCATTCCTGGCTGCAGAGCCCCAGGAGGGCAGTCCCAGCTCCAGAGGCACAGCCCAGGAGGGTAGTGCCAGCCCTGGTGGCACAGCCCAGCAGGGCAGTGCCAGCCCATCCCCAGCCCAGGCTCACGTTGAGCACGTCGTGCCGCAGCGCCGCGGGCTCCACGCAGCTGATGAGCCGCAGCAGCAGGTCCATCATGGCTGATGTGTCGATGTGCTTTAGCACCAGGCTGATGAATTTGTCCTTTTTCCTTAGAAACGCAATCACCTGGAAGGAAAGGAGCCCCCATCAGCTGCCAGCACCACACACAACTCCCTGGGTTCACCTCCTCGCCCCAACCCTGATCCCAACGGAGACGAGGTTGGGAACTCTCCAGAGAACGGGACAATAACGTTCTTATCTCATGGCAGGACTAAATAAAATCCTTTTAGCCAGCTTTTGTCTCCTCTGCACCACAAGGAAGCCCAAGGCCACAGAGTAAGAGCATCAAGTGGAGCTGGAGAATTGTCCTTTTCTCGCAGTCTATGACAGCCTTCATTTTAAAATCCAGTATTTAACTGGGATGTGCACGTTCCCAAATCCCTGCTCAGCCCATGCTTCCAGCACCCCTTTCATAGGGATGAGACTGAGGCTCTGATGACCCAAGGGTGCCTCAATATGCCTTAGTATGAAAAATAAACCTTCGGCTGTGGCATGGGAGTACCCCGACTGTGGCAGATCCCACCCCAAAGCTCTGGGAAGGTGTCTGCCTAAGCCAGCACCTCCCTCAAGTGAGGAATCCCAAGAACTTTTGGGAGCCTACATTTCAACTCCAACCTCTAAGCCGACTGTGAGCCCATCCCGAGCTCCCGGGGCAGCCCAGCCCCCCCAGGATCACCTGTGCCCCGGCAGGACAGAGCCCAGCACTACCTGCTCCGTTTTCCGGGCAATGAGGTTCCCGATAGTCTTACTGAAGAAACTGGCAAGCAAAGGGTTCAGGGGAGGCTCGTGATCCAGGAAGTCGTAGAGGATGTTGAGCAGAGTCTCGTCCCCGCCCAGCTTGTCGTTGATCTGCGGCACGTCCGAGGTGAGCAGCTCGCAGGCCGTGTTGGGGTACCTGCAACACAGAGCGCACACGCTGCGGCTCCAGAGGGAACTCCCCGGGAAACCTCCCCTTGGGGCAGCTCCTACTGAACATGTTCTTCCCTGGGAGGGTGGGCAGGCCGTGGCACAGAGTGCCCAGGGAAGCTGTGGCTGCCCCTGGATCCCTGGAAGTGTCCAAGGCCAGGCTGGAGCAACCTGGGCTGGTGGAAGGTGTCCCTGCCCATGGTAGGGTGGGACTGGATGGGCTTTAAGGTTCTTCCAACCCAAACCATCCCACAAGAGGATGATTCCTCTTGTGAGGATGTACTTTTACCTTCAAAGGGTCATTTGTTTCTAATCAAACCAGGTTTCTACATCAGTGTCCTTTTCAATCTTTGCAACGCAAGCTCTTCACCCACCATGAGCCACTAAAACATTCCCAGGCCAGCTGGAAGCTTTGCCCCCTTTCCCAGCACCATTCACTTCCCAACCAGGCTCCTTGTATTCATGTAGGTCCAGTCCTAAGAGTTCCAACCCCCCCCAAGCCCCCAGTGATGCTGTTTCTGTGCTCTTTGCTGCTCAGAGGACATGAAAGGTCAGGGCATTATGGTTACCATACACAGGGATTTACAGCATCACATTTCTCATTGCCCCCAAGGGGACATGGAGAGTCATTTCTCCTTCTTCTGGTTCATTGCTCCATGCAAAAGGCATCCACCATTCCTAAAAATCCATGTGTGGTGCTTCTCTGTGCACAGGGGAGAAATGAAACCTCTCCTTGTTCCTGCACGTTCTGTTCCTGCAGCCTTCACACCCCCAGGTCCTGATCCATCACCTCACCCTTCCCATTCAGGCACCTCGTCCCAGTGCTGCTGCTTTCCAGGCTGCAGGGAACTCACCTCACCTGACACTCACCCTCTGTCCCCCAGAGCACCCTCTGACACCCCGGGAGTTGTGCTCTCCCCACCCCGTGCTCTCAGTAGGTTCTGGGGACACCCACAACGTCACCAGTTCATTCCAAACAGCCACGACAGCTCCAAGAGTTCACGCTCTCCTTTCTTGCTCCAGGTCTCCCTCCAGGTGCTCAATTCCACACATTCTGCTTGGATGGGGCTTTACTGTGGAGTTTTGCTCTTTGTAGTTCCCTTCTGAACTTCAGGAACTTCCACCCCAGCCTCCCAAGAAGGAAGGATGTGATGATCCCCTTTCCCCAGCTCACACCATCCCGAGCCACACATCCTTCCAGACCTATCGAGTTTCTCCCCATTCCACCTCACAAACTTTCACAACCTTTTCTGAAGAGCCAAAACTGGGATTCCATCTGGATTTAGACAGAGTCCATTCTTACTGCTTGGCCTTTATTTATTCCAAAAGCTTCCCAGCTTCTAACAAGCTCAAACCCTCTCTGCCCTCTCCTGCCCCTCCCCAGGCTCTGGAAACGCTTCTGTGCCTTGTCTGCCCCAGAGACTGAAGTGCTTCCAAGAACTGCTCCATCAAGGTCAGCCACAGTGACCCAGAGGAATTTGCTCCTTGAAACCTCTGTCTCTGTCCCCACCTTCCCTGTTTCATTACAATCATGGAATCATGGAATGGTTTGGGTGGGAAGGGACCTCAAAGCCCATCTCATCCCATCCCCTGCCATGGGCAGGGACACCTTCCACTGGCCTGGGTTGCTCCAACCTGGCCTTGGACACTTCCAGGGATCCAGGGGCAGCCACAGATGCTCTGGGCAACCTGGGCCAGCCCCTCCCCACCCTCCCAGCCAGGAATTCCTTCCCAATATCCCATCTCTCCCTGCCCTCTGGCACTAGGAAGCCATTCCCTGTGTCCTGTCCCTCCAGGCCTTGTCCCCAGTCCCTCTCCAGCTCTCCTGGAGCCCCTTCAGGCCCTGCAAGGGGCTCTCAGCTCTCCCTGGAGCCTTCTCTTCTCCAGGGGAACCCCCCCAGCTCTCCCAGCCTGGCTCCAGAGCAGAGGGGCTCCAGCCCTGGCAGCAGCTCCGGGGCCTCCTCTGGACTCTCTCCAGCAGCTCCACGTCCTCCTGCTGTTGTTCCCAGGGCTGGAGCAGCTCTACAGGGGGGTCTCAAATTCACCTTTTACAGCAGGATCCTTGCAAAAGCAGCCATAGCATATTCCAGATTACTACAGGACATATTCCCTGGCATTCCCTCACCTGGAACAGTCACCTAATCACAGCTATCAACTGTCTCACCTGACAATAGACCCAAACATTCCCATTTCTGTGGGCTTTGAGCAATGGCCAACACTGACCCATTCCCACCAGGAAAAACCTGCCTGGATTTATTTATTTACAGTCAGAGCAACCCTTTATTTTTATATAAACTTAACAAAGACAAACAAACTTCCCAACTCCAAAATGTAAATATTCTGAAGTATACATTCAGCTAGAAGTGGATAAACACAAGCTGCTGTGAGAACCAAAGCCGTGTGAGGAGCTCAGAGCGCTCTGAGTGCAGCCAGGCCCTCTGGAGCTGTGATCCCTGAAACCAGCAGGGGCTGAATGTCCAGCACATTGAGAATATTACATTTTCCACTCACTTTACAGCTCACTTTCTTCTGGGGGTTTGAAAACCCATTGGCTTCAGAGATTTCTCCCTCTTGTGCTACAGTTCCAACAAAACCCTGCTCAAGGGGTTTTGGAGCCGCTGATTTTGAGTGAACAACAAGAGATATTTTTGTAAGACAAGCTCCATGTTAAACTGCTAAAAATAAAGCAGAAAGGGTCTGAAAATCCCCTACAAGCCCCAAAATGCTGTGAAACACCCCCAGTGCTCCCCCACTGAGGAGGTTACACCCCTGGCACTGGAGGAGAGGCCCAGGTGGAAGCCTGGGGATCTGTGGGGTGGGAGGGCAGGACCCCAATACCTACTTGAATCGGACCTTCTCGTCCATGTCCAGGGGGGGCTCATGGGTGATGAGGGTGACCAGCTGCTCCATGCAGTGCTGCTGGCACAGGAAGTCCAGCAGCCGGCGGTTCTGGGCCTTGCACTCCTGCAGGACGTCATCCTCGTCCATCAGCTCCTCCAGTGTCACATCCTCCTTGTCCAGCAGCTTGTCCACGTGCGACGTTGTGTTCAAATCAAACTTCCAGAACATGGTGATGGGACACGACTGGCTGGGAGGCAGAAAGGGACAGGTTAATGCTGCACCTCTGCTGCCCCTCACCGTGGAACTGTCAGGGCTGGAAAAGACCCCCGAGATCACCGAGCCCAACCACCACACACGGGCACCACCAACCCACTGCTCCAGTGCCACATCCACACCACTCTGAACACCTCCAGGATGGTGACTCTGCCACTGCCCTGAGCACTTCCCTCCAGGAACACTGACTGACAGGGGCTCTCCCTTCCAGCCACCAGAGCAGGGCCATGGAAAAGGCTGAACACCCCACCTTTTTCATTAGATTTTAAATATCTGGGTCCTTCACAGAGTAACTTTCACACTGAACCTTCAACTGAAGCACTTACAGGAACCATGGCATGAACACAGGAAAGAAACTTTTGAGTTCCTTTTACACCTGGAATCCTGGGGGCAGTTCTGGGCCCTCAGACAGGAGAGACCTGGAGGGGCTGGAGCGTGTGCAGGGAAGGGAAGGGAGCTGGGAAGGGGTTGGAGCAGCAGGAGGGGCTGAGGGAGCTGGGGGGGCTCATCCTGGAGCAAAGGAGGCTCAGGGGGGACCTTCTGGCTCTGCAAGTCCCTGCCAGGAGGGGGGAGCCGGGGGGGAGTCAAGCTCTTTTCTCAAAAAACAAGTAACAGGATCAGAGGAAATGGCCTCAAGTTGCACCAGGGGAGGGTCAGGTTGGGGCTGAGGAGGAATTTGTTGGTGGAAAGGGTGGTGAGGCCTTGGCAGGGGCTGCCCAGGGAGGTTTGGAGTGCCCATCCCTGGAGGTGTCCCAGGAAGGCCTGGCCGTGGCACTCAGTGCTCTGGGCTGGGGGCCAAGGTGGGGATGGGGCCCAGGGTGGATCCATGGGCTGGGAGGGCTTTTCCAACCTCAGGGATCCTGGGATTTCAGCAACTAAATTTTGGGGTTGGGAACAGCCATCGGAGTGTTCAACCTACGTGACACTGCAGTGACAGTGATGCTGTTGGGCTCGGTGTGTTCCTTACAAACTGTTCTTCAGATATTTTTAACTATCTCTGCTTGGTTATAAATTCACCAAGGGAAAATGTAGCATAAGAGGCCTTAAATGCAGAAGGTTTGGGTGCACAGTTAACCCAAATACATAAATATTCCCTACATATATGTGGAATCCACACGTAAATCTCACCTTTCAAATTTAAAACCATTATAAACCTGGCAATTCTACAGTTTTCCAAAACTTTTCATCCATCTCTAGGAAGAGCTCTCTGATCTTCCCTGGGCTGTCTGAGGCCCTGGCCCAGGGTGCCCAGAGAAGCTGTGGCTGCCCCTGGATCCCTGGAAGTGTCCCAGGCCAGGTTGGAGCAACCTGAGCTGGTGGAAGGTGTCCCTGCCCATGGCAGGGTGGCACTGGATGGGCTTTAAGGTCCCTCCAATCCAAACCATTCCATGAGTCCATGATTTTACCACCTGTACTCAGCTCCTCCCCTGTCCCCTTCCCCCTCAGCTCCCACCACAAACCCCCTCCCTCCATCTCCTCCCTCCCCACATTTCAGTTCCCTGCTCTGTGCAGCCAGACAGGCCCTGAGCTGCCCGAGGATCTGCAGGGATCAGCAGCTGTGAACAGCCCAAAATAAGCTTTCCAAAAGTGGTGGTTTCCTCATGGAGCTGCCATCCCTCAGCTCCAGCCTGGGGCCTGCCTGGGGTCCCAGCCATGGGGATATTCCAAACAATCCCTGGTACACAACTGCTCGAGTTTCACTTTCCCTCCTTAAACAAGAGGGAGAAGGAGCTGGAGCAGAGGATGAGAGCACGAGGATAAATGTGTCAGGGTCACACATTCCTGCTGCCCAAGATAACTCCGGCTATTTTGCTTCCCAAGCTGTTTCCAGCTCTTATATTTGGGGATAAAAGCACAATGTGCTCAGTGTGAGAGCTCCAGTGAGCCTTGTGCAGCCTGAAGCTCCCGGCAGCAGGAACAGCCCACCCAGCTCCCCCCGATCCGGGCAGAGCCGGGACCTCCCCGGCAGCAGGAGCCTGGATGGATCCACGGGAATTCATCCGGACTGCAGGGATCAGCATCCTTGTGGAAACACAGATCAGAGAAGGGCAGGGAGCAGCTCCACCTCCCAGCCAGCTGGAGATGCTGCTTGGATGGGACTGGAGGCCTTAATTATGGAATCATGGAATGGTTTGGTGGGAAGGGACCTTAAAGATCATCTCGTTCCACTGGAGAGAGACTATTACGAGGGATGGAGGGACAGGACACAGGGAATGGCTTCCCACTGCCAGAGGGCAGGGTTAGATGGGATATTAGAAGGAATTCTTCCCTGTGAGGGTGGGCAGGCCCTGGCCCAGGTTGCCCAGAGAAGCTGTGGCTGCCCCTGGATCCCTGGAAGTGTCCAAGGCCAGGTTGGAGCAACCTGGGCTGGTGGAAGGTGTCCCTGCCCATGGCAGGGTGGCACTGGGTGGGCTTTAAGGCCCCTTACCACCCAAACCATTCCAGGACTCCAGGATTCCATGATATCTGCCACATCTCAGGCCTCAGCACTTCAATTCAGGTCACTTTTGTCACCAGTAAATCAGAAATCTCTTTCCTTTTTCCAAGTGGACTCTCAAAGCCCTTCCAAGCTGCTCCTTTATCCCTGGAGTAACCAACGAAAGGAAAACCACGGTGGCTTCAGGAAACCAGTTTCCTCTGAGTACCTGCTGCCAGTGCTGGAGCTGAGCTGCTGCACACCAGCACTTCCCAGCCTGATCCCTGGAAATCAAACTGTGCCTCCAACCCCCCCTGTCTCCAACACTGCCCCACAGGGAGCTGTAACGCTGGAAGGAGCACAGAGGCTTTGCTCAAGGAGAACACACGAGGCCATCCCTGACTCTGTGGTTTGGGGCAGATGGTTAACAATGTAAAACTGGAAACAGTCCTCCAGGTGTGCTTCGAAAGATCATGGAATCCTGGAATGAGTTGGGTGGGAAGGGACCTCCCAGCCAGCAATTCCCTCCCCATATCCCATCTAACCCTGCCCTCCTTCAGTTCAAGCCCATCAGGGGACAGGAGGTTGCTGGAGGTGTGTTTGGGCCTCACCTGGATCAACCCCTCCGTGCCCTGGTGCAGCAGGACAAGTTTCTAACCCACACAGTTAATTCCTATTAATAATAAAATGGCAAGGTTGGGGTATTTAACTCGTCTGGGACAAGTAGGAAATATTTAATCTCCCTGTTCCGACACAGAATTCCAAGACTAACAGACTCTGCCTCCTCGGGGTTGGGTTTATTGTAATTCTTGCCAACAAAACACAAGCTGAGTTTACAAAATGTTCCAACGATTAAATTCACTTGCTGTTCAAAAACACCAACCAAGGGACCCCTTTTGCCACCTCTGCTCTGGGCAATTCTTTCTCCATCTGCTCAGGAGCCTGTTTTTCTATTTTATTTGTTAAATATTGTTGTTTTTATCCCACCTAGAGCCAGGCTGGTCCCTCCTCCCCGTGCCTGGAAAGCTCCTCAGCAGCAGAAAGGAAAAATATCCCCCTTTTACAGAGGATGTTCTGAGCCCAATGTGCTCCTTCTGGGTGCTGCAACAGGAGATTTGTCCTCCCATTGTTTATTTTCAATGCCTGAACTCTCAGCTTCCTGCTGAGCAGCCCCAGGGAATGGCCTGTTCCTGGTTCCCTGGGGTGATGGAGCACACCTGGCTTTCCAGACCCCTGGAACTCCCCGTGAGGACAGAGGGAAAGGAGATCAGGGCACTTGTTGCTCTGGGCTGGGTGACAAGGGGGGAATCGGGCACAGGTTGGGCTCAGTGCTCTGGGAGGCCTTTCCAGCCTCAGTGATTCCAGGATTCTGGGATTATCCAAGCTCTGTCCCAGTGTTATTTCTCCCAGGGTTATTCCCACAGGCAGTTTTGTGCCTCACTGGACACGGGCACAGACGAACACCCACAGCATTCCCGACCTCCCCAGTGCTCTCCAGGACCAAGAACAGTGAGCACTGAGGGCCAGGAATCCCCCCAGGAACTCCTCCTGGAAACTGGGAGGGAATCACCAGGATGGACTGATCTTTTATTTCAGCCTAGTCAAGCCCATTCCTGACAAAATCAAACATTTAATGTTTTCCACTTAGTTACTAAGTGGAAACACATGGAAATGCTGAGGGAAGGATGTTATCCTGCTTGTTCCCAAAAGGAGTTTCTGAATCCTTCTGACATTCCAGTGACATCCTTCCTGGTCTAAAAGCCCCCAGAGAGCCCCAGCTCCAGCAGCTCTGGCCCAGCTGAACACCCTGCCCAGCTCCCATCCCATTCAGCCTGGCCTCCAGCCTCCACAGACACACATTCCTGAGGGCAATTTTAACGCTACTGCTGGTTTTGGCCAGGTTTTAATACAAAATCTGCTCTGTTTCCTCTGTAAGAATAAGTAAGTTTAAGCTTTGCTACCCAAAGCAACAAAAGGACCCCAAAATGTGGAGAATTCTCCCCAGTTCCAGCGTGTGAGGAAGTTCTGAGCATGTCAGGTGGGGCCAGAGCCCCAGGAACACCCGGCTTTGTCCAAGAGCTTCCACCTTTAAACCCAGTTATCCAATAACCAACTGCAGGGAATAGAGTCTCACTTTACTGAACCTGCTGAACTTGAGCCCCAGATGAGCTTTTCCAGCAAACTGTTCCACAGCTGGAAAGCCCCCCAGGAAAGCACAGGTGGACAAGGCCAGGCCAGGCCATGGCTCAGCTGAATTCCCACCCAAGGGAATGGGAGTCTCCAAACAGCTTTAAAGCAACACTCACGAGCTTTTGTGACTCAGCAGCTGGTTAAAACATGGGAAATAAACCCAAACTGAGCTCAAAAATATACCAAGGCACAGGATGGTCCCAAATCAAGACTGTTCCATGGATTTATAAGTGGTCCCAGAAGGAAGATGAACAGCAGGGAGGTAACACTTGCTTGGACAGAAAACTTATTAGACTGAGCCTTCCAAAGCTGTCCCAATAACTGCAGGATAATCCCATGTTCAGAAGCAGCCAAAAGGATCATAGAATAAAATCATGGAATGGTTTGGGTTGGAAGGGGCCTCAAAGCCCATCCAGCACCACCCCTGCCATGGGCAGGGACACCTTCCACCAGCCCAGGTTGCTCCAAGCCCCGTCCAACCTGGCCTTGGACACTTCCAGGGATCCAGGGGCAGGTACAGCTTCTCTGTGCCAGGGCCTCTCCACCCTCCCAGCCAGGAATTGCTTCCCAATATCCCATCTAACCAACCCAATCTATGAATCTTTAATTCATAACCTATTCCCCTGGGAGAACCTGCTTTATGTAAAACTCTTCCCTTGGGAGCACTAGGAAAGCTTTTCCCAGGTAGATCACCCACAGGAAAATGCCCGAGCCAAGCAGCCCCCCTGCTGGCACTGGGAAGGATCCCGGTGCTCCCAGGACACCTCCAGAGAATCCTGAGGCAGCGAGTCCCCAAAGGAATTCCACAGTGCAGGAAAGGGCAGTTCCTCTAGTGTGCCTTCCACTGCTCTCTGGATGTTCCCAGTTCCTCCCTCAGGAACACCTGTGGGTAACCCCAGCTCACTCCCCTGCCCAGGGACAGCTGTGTCCCTTCCACAGGGCATTCCTGGAACAGCCTCGGGCAGAGCCAGGGCAGGAAGAAGAAGTTCCACCCTCTTCCCATCCATTCTGTACAGCAAATCAGAGCTCAGGTTTTGAGAGGCACTTCCCAGTCAAGTGAGGTTTTAGAGTAACCAGCCCAACATGCCCAACATGCCATGAATCCCAGAATCCCTGAGGTTGGAAAAGCCCTCCCAGCCCATGGATCCACCCTGGGCCCCATCCCCACCTTGGCCCCCAGCCCAGAGCACTGAGTGCCACGGCCAGGCCTTCCTGGGACACCTCCAGGGATGGGCACTCCAAACCTCCCTGGGCAGCCCCTGCCAAGGCCTGACCCCCTTTCCAGGAGGATGAACTCCACTGCACGTAACCAGCTCGGAGTCTCCTCAGCAGGACCATCCCTGTGACACCACAGCTCCCTCTCCAATGACTCCAGGTATTAAATATCCAGAGCAATCCCACAGGGAGCCACCAGAGCACATCCCACAGATCCCAGGGCATGTTGTTGTCACTGAGATTAAAAATGGTCATTAATAGGAAGCTCCACACACCCCATCCGTGTGTGCTGGGACCCCAAACCCCTGCCCTGGGCTGATCCCACAGGGATCGTGGGCAGCAGGGCAGGGGGGAATTCTGCCCCTCTGCCCCCTCAGCTGAGACCCCCCTGCAGAGCTGCTCCAGCCCTGGGAACAACAGCAGGAGGACGTGGAGCTGCTGGAGAGAGTCCAGAGGAGGCCCCGGAGCTGCTCCCAGGGCTGGAGCCCCTCTGCTCTGGAGCCAGGCTGGGAGAGCTGGGGGGGTTCCCCTGGAGAAGAGAAGGCTCCAGGGAGAGCTGAGAGCCCCTTGCAGGGCCTAAAGGGGCTCCAGGAGAGCTGGAGAGGGACTGGGGACAAGGCCTGGAGGGACAGGACACAGGGAATGGCTTCCCAGTGCCAGAGGGCAGGGTCAGATGGGATATTGGGAAGGAATTGCTGGCTGGGAGGGTGGGGAGGCCCTGGCCCAGGTTGCCCACGGAAGCTGTGGCTGCCCCTGGATCCCTGGAAGTGTCCAAGGGGCTTGGAGCAACCTGGGCTGGTGGAAGGTGTCCCTGCCCGTGGCAGGGAAATGATCTGTAAGGTCCCTTCCCACCCAAACCATTCCATGACAGAAGCAAAGGCAGATGTTCATACCTTCAGTAGAAGTTATTTCAAACGTCAGATCTTCTCCACGGACAGAGACACATTTGGGTCACAGTTCCTGGAATATGCCCAGCTTCAGAAAATGGTTTCCATCCAGTGCAAATTCCTTCTCAAGCTTCCAATCCTGGAAAATATTTTTAAAAGTTACCATTAACCAAAGGTACCCGAGGGCCAAGGATTTTTATCTGTCTCCCCTACGAAAACTTCCACAGAACCTTTTAGCCCAAAGAAAAACCAGAGCAAGACCGTAGGGGATGATCCCCCCTCCAAATCCCCCATGATCCTCCCCCTTATCCCAGTGAGCCCCTCCTGCAGCACTGGGAAACGGGAACTGCCCAGCCCTGCCAGTGTCCAAGGCCAGGCTGGATGGGCTTGGAGCAACCTGGGACAGTGGAAGGTGATTCACAAGAGAGCCAAGCTCAGCTCAGCCCACTGAGCTCCCCCAGCACTGCAGAGCTGGGTTTAACCACGAATCCAGGAATTCCTGCTGAGCTGTGGGGATACAACCCAACAGAAAAAGCCCAGCAGCCAGCCCCTACATGGGAGAGAAGTAAAATATACTGTAAATGTAAATGTGTTGCCTCAGCCTCTAATCAGTGATTGCTTAACTGCAGGTACAACACTCACCAAAACTGAGCTCACCAACCTGGAGACTCTTGATGGGTTTATTGCATTTAAAGTCTTTTGATGCCTTTTCCCCCACCATTTGTACCATAAAGTCTTTCCTCACAGAATCCCAGAATCCCAGAGGCTGGAAAAGCCCTCCCAGCCCATGGATCCACCCTGGGCCCCATCCCCACCTTGGCCCCCAGCCCAGAGCACTCAGTGCCACGGCCAGGCCTTCCTGGGACACCTCCAGGGATGGGCACTCCAAACCTCCCTGGGCAGCCCCTGCCAAGGCCTCACCACCCTTTCCACCAACAAATTCCTCCTCAGCCCCAACCTGACCCTCCCCTGGCCCAGCCTGAGGCCTCTTGTCCTGTCCCTGTTCCCAGGAGCAGAGCCCAACCCCTTTGGGGGTCACTGACTCCAACCCTGCCCTGAGCAGGGACACCTTCCCCAAGGAGCTCATCCACCACTCCCTGCTGAGCCCCAAACACTGGGAGAGCAGTAAAATCCTACAGATCCCTGGCTTCAGTGGACACTGAACATTGGGAGAGCAGTAAAATCCTACAGATCCCTGGCTTCAGTGGACACTGAACATTGGGAGAGCAGTAAAATCCTACAGATCCCTGGCTTCAGTGGACACTGAACTTTGGGAGAGCAGTAAAATCCTACAGATCCCTGGCTTCAGTGGACACTGAACATTGGGAGAGCAGTAAAATCCTACAGATCCCTGGCTTCAGTGGACACTGAACTTTGGGAGAGCAGTAAAATCCTACAGATCCCTGGCTTCAGTGGACACTGAACTTTGGGAGAGCTCCAGGCTGCAGCTGGAAGGGCCATGGGAGAACACACAGAAATCCTCAGCCTGGACAGAACAATCTGCTGAGGGCAGAGGGAGGAATGAGGGGGTTGGAAGGGAGAGCTTCCCTTGTTCTTCCAAGTCAGCTTTGCATCCCACAGGCATGGAATCAAGGAATGGTTTGGGGGGAAGGGACCTTAAAGCCCATCTCATTCCCACCCCTGCCATGGGCAGGGACACCTTCCACTGTCCCAGGTTGCTCCAAGGCCCGTCCAACCTGGCCTGGGACACTTCCAGGGATCCAGGGGCAGGAGTTTACAGGGATACAGTTTAGTTCTAAGCCATGATGAAACCAAAGTGTGTTGCAGATTTCCCACACATCTCTGTTCCAACACCCCATGAGCAGAGCCCACCTTCCCCACCACAGGCCTTAGGACAGCATCATTCCAAGGTATTCCACAGCCTTTTCGTGGAATCCACTCAGGCAACAAGGAGAGCTCCTTAACCAGCAGCCTAAAACCCATTCTAAACCCCTCCAGTGCCTTTGGAAGAGCACAACAGATCAGCACAACAGAGCCCTCCTCAGAGAAGATCCTCTCCAGGCACAGCAAGAGAGGAACAGGACTCCTGCCTTCCCTGCACATTCCAGTGGTACCTCCCAGCAGGGAGCAGTGGGATGGAAGTGTATGGAAAAGGACACACACGGATGAAAAGGAGCTATTTTTAATGAAATTTAAAGTCTTCCCACTGCCTTAGTTACTTTAACAGGGTTGATCAGAAATACCAAACCAGATGAACTAAATTCAACCTTTTATATAAGTTATAATGTCCCTCAAGATTTTACTAATAAAGGAAGAATTTCAGTTCTTTGAATTAAGGGAAAAAAGCCTTTCCCAGGGTACCTGCAATGCAACCAAAGAGTCTGACACGGGACCAGGAACAACCATTAATGATTCTCTGAGCAGTCTGACCTCCACTTGGAGATATTCTGGGATACATTCAGTCTCTTCCCACCTGCTTTAAGAGTGACCACAACAAAAATTACAGAATCCCAGGATCCCAGAGGCTGGAAAAGCCCTCCCAGCCCATGGATCCACCCTGTGCCCCATCCCCACCTTGGCCCCAGCCCAGAGCACTGAGTGCCACGGCCAGGCCTTCCTGGGACACCTCCAGGGATGGGCACTCCAAACCTCCCTGGGCAGCCCCTGCCAGTGCTATTTAAAGGGAAAAATCCCATCCCAGTCTAGAGCAGCCAACCTTCCCAGCTTCTCCTCTCCAGCACAAGTGAGAGGTGCCAGGAACGTGGAAGACAACCCAGAAATTCTCCCATTTTTGGGGTTTACACCATCAACACTCACATGGAGTTTCTGAAGTTGTGTTGTCCTGAGATCACCAACTCTCTCCTAACCCTACTTCTCCCTGCCAGGAATTCAGGGATAAAGGGGTGGAATGGCTGTAAAATGACTGAGGCACTGCACCAACCCTCAGCCAGAACTGCCAAGTTACACAGACATCAAATGACCCAGATGGTCACTGCAGACCCATTCCAGTCCCCAAAACCCTGCACCCTGCTCCTTCCCCCACACAGCTCCAGGATCACCGGGATATGTTTGCTCCTTTCCCCTTCCTCATTTCCAGGAAATAAAGGAAGAAAGAAAGAAAGATCCTTCCACCAACTTTCTGAAAGTTACTTACTCCCATGTAAGTTAAATATTGCCACAGTCCCGGGTCTGACAGCAAATACACACCAACCCAAACAAACTGCTGGAGCAGGTCCAGAGAACATGGGCATGATCAGAGGGATTGGCATCTCTGCTCTGGGAGAGCTGGGGGGTTCCCCTGGAGAAGAGAAGGCTCCAGGGAGAGCTGAGAGCCTCTGGTAGGGCCTGAAGGGGCTCCAGGAGAGCTGGAGAGGGACTGGGGACAAGGCATGGAGGGACAGGACACAGGGAATGCCCATGGGCAGGGACACCTTCCACCAGCCCAGGTTGCTCCAAGCCCCATCCAACCTGCCCTTGGACACTTCCAGGGATCCAGGGGCAGCCACAGCTTCTCTGGGCAACCTGTTCCACGGCCTCCCCACCCTCCCAGCAGCAATTCCTTCCCAATATCCCACCTAACCCTGCCCTCTGGCAGTTTTTTGGAATCCCTGTTCCCTCCCAGTGGAGGAGCAGCTCCCTGTCCCTCTCTCCCTGGTGCTGGTGGCTGTTCCCAGTGCCTGTGGCTCACCCCTCACACTCCACACACACAGGCCTCGTGGCAAACACTGGGTTCAACACATCTTTATCAACTCAGGTTCACAGTGACAGCAAATTTCTTCTCCTCCCCATGTGGACATTTGCAAAATGAGATGCAAATCATGAGATCCCTGGAATGATCCTGGTAACTGAAGAGGGAACTGAGGCAGGCACTATTTTAAACTCTTGGCCAAGCTCTGGGAATGTCTTTCACAGGAGCTGACCCGGCACAGAACCAGCACGTGGTGGTGACAGAGCTTGATCCAAACCCTTTCCAATCTGCATGGAGCTGTGTCAGGGCAGGGTCAGGCGGGATCTCAGGACAAGGTCCTTCCCCCAGAGGGTGGTTGGCACTGCCCAGGCTCCCCAGGGCAGTGGGCACAGCCCCAAGGCTGCCAGAGCTCCAGGAGGGTTTGGACAATGCTCTCAGGGACAGGGTGGGATTGTTGGGGTGTCTGTGCAGGGCCAGGAGTTGGATAAATGATCCCTGTGGGTCCCTTGAGGCTCAGTACATTCCATGATTCCAAGTCCAACCCAGGATGAATGTGAAGCTGTCGTGGATCTTTGACTGGACAATGAAACCCACAGAAGGTCCATCCCAAGGTCAGGCAGCCCTGGACAAGGAAAGGCAGCTGAGGACTCTCCAGTGCTGTTATTTATGGCCATGAACTGCCCAAACCCGCAAGGACAGGGCTCTAGTGCCAAATGGGCTGGTGGGAAGGAAGCTGGAGTCTCCAGTACATCACTGGGGGGGGATGGAAGGTCCCAGGTGTCCCAGTGAGGCCCAGTGACTCCCAGGGCAGGGGCCAGTGTCACCCCAAGCCACTGTGCAGCTGGTGCCAGTGCAGCCCAGGGCTGTGCCTGCTCCCAGCCCTCCTGGAAGGCAGCCCTCAGCCATTCTCAGACCTGTCAAGCCACTCAAACGAAACAAGGCGAGGAGCGTTGCCAGGTTTGTACATAACACCACGCTCCAACCTCCCAGCAGCTTACAGCTCCTGTATTTTTATCCCTGAGCTCTTCCCAAGAAATTGGATCATTTGGGTTATCGAGATTTTTCGACTGCACCATTTCGGTTGCCTAAAAAGGGCCCAACTTTCCAGGAGAGAGAAGTAAACACCCTCCAAAATTCAGAGCACGCTATAAATGTCTCAAGTCATCCCTGACAAGAGTCTGCAGGCACATCTCAAAGTCTTCCTGCTGGAGAAGGGAGACAGAGATTCACCATCCTGGAGAAATTCAGGAGGAATTTGTTGGTGGAAAGGGTGGTGAGGCCTTGGCAGGGGCTGCCCAGGGAGGTTTGGAGTGCCCATCCCTGGAGGTGTCCCAGGAAGGCCTGGCCGTGGCACTCAGTGCTCTGGGCTGGGGGCCAAGGGGGGGATGGGGCCCAGGGTGGATCCATGGGCTGGGAGGGCTTTTCCAACCTCAGGGGTTCTGGGGTTCTGGGATTCAGTCTGTCAGGGGAAGGGAATCAAGAGCTATGGAATTATTTTAGAGCTCACTCTCAGCCCCCTCAGGCTCCTGCCTTGCACTCCCCAGGAACACACTCTCGGTTGCTGCTTCCAAGATGAAACAACACTGAGAGAGAATGTCCTCATTCACCTTCTAACACAGCCAGGATTAAATCCTAGATCTGCGTGGATTCCTCTTCCATTCACAAGAGGCTTGAAGGACCCAGAAGGGGGAAGGACACCCTTCCTCTGTAAATAAAAACTGGAGCTCAGGGCCAGGCTGGATGGGGCTTGGATAACCCGGGATAGTGGAAGGTGTCCCTGCCCATGGCACTGGATCAGCTCTAATGTCCTTCCCAACCCCAGCCAGCCTGGGATTCCAGGATTCCATGAAAGCAGCCCCTCTGTTCCCAAATCAACACCACGCCACGAGCCCCCCTCACTGGAACAGCCATGGGATACAGGGAGGGACAGGGGGATTCCAGGGGTTCTCCACCCGAATGCAGCCCCAGGACCCCCTCAGAACTCACAGCACAGCAGTGAAGCGACTCCTTTAACCCCAGAAGTGTCCATAACTCCACTGTCACTCATCACTGAGCTCTCTGCTCCCTGCCCTCACTCCTTTGCTCGTTCCCTTTTAACATCCCTGCCCAAAAGGCAGAGCAGGACACGCTGGAGGCCTCGGAGGCAGCCACGACCCCAGCAGATGTTCCCAACCCCAGGCAGGATCTGCAGCCCACTGGACACCAAACTCTCGTGATCTCAGCTATTTCTGCCAAGCACATCAAAGCCTCAAGAACATCAAACCCAGCAATGAATGAGAGCCTTTATTCCCTCCCACAGCCCAGTGTATAAAATTATCAATTGCCTCTGTTGTACACAGTGAGCTTTGGAGTTAGTTATTAAATTAGTTCCGGGATAATTTCAATACCCAAAACCTTAAACTTTGCATCTGATACCGGGTTTCAGTCTTAGTAAAAAAAATGGACTTAGTACATCATTATTATATTACTTTATCTTCCTTCCACAGCCTCAAAGCCTCGGAACCTTCAGAGGTGAATGGTGAAAGGGTCACGAGTTTGTTTTGTGCAGGTCAAAGATGCAACTCTGGGCAGGACAAACCAAAACTGAGCATTTTTTGCCTGTCAGCCACTCGCAGAGCAGGAGGTCACCAAAGCCTTGGTGAAGGGCAGAATGGCTTCCCAAGGGCTTCTGCAGTGGAAAGAGCTCCCTCGAGGGGCAGCTCCAATCCCTGCTCTGGGGAGCAGGGCCAGGACCCAGGGAAGGGCTGGAGCTGTGCCAGGGCAGGGTCAGGCTGGATCTCAGGGAAAGGTTCTTCCCCCAGAGGGGGGTCGGGCACTGACCAGGGAAGAGGTCACAGCACCAGAGCTCAGGGAGCGTTTGCACAACTCAGGGCCAGGGTGGGACTGTTGGGGTGTCTGAGCAGGGCCAGCACTTGGATGGATGATCCTGTGGGTCCCTTCCCACTCAGGACATTCCATGGTGAGGGCAGCCCTGCACTCCAGCACAGACCATTCCATGGTGAGGGCAGCCCTGCACTCCAGCACAGACCAGTCCATGGTGAGGGCAGCCCTGCACTCCAGCACAGACCATTCCATGGTGAGAGCAGCCCTGCACTCCAGCACAGACCATTCCATGGTGAGGGCAGCCCTGCACTCCAGCACAGGACACTCCAGGGGTGAGGGCAGCCCTGCACTCCAGCACAGACCAGTCCATGGTGAGGGTAGCCCTGCACTCCAGCACTGGACATTCCATGGTGAGAGCAGCCCTGCACTCCAGCACAGACCAGTCCATGGTGAGGGCAGCCCTGCACTCCAGCACAGACCAGTCCATGGTGAGGGCAGCCCTGCACTCCAGCACAGCACCCGCTGCTGCCTTCCCAGCTCCAGAGGGAAGGACAGGTCCCCCCTGCCAGAGCCACCTCCGGAGCAAGGGAAGGGCAGCCCTGGCTGTTGGGGTAGGGCAGCACTGGATCCAGTCTGGGTGCTCAGGCACAGACACACCTCCCACAGGGGCACAGCGCTGCCATCCAGCCCATGGGCACCCCAGCAGGCTCCTCTCCCCCAGCCCTGCCTCGGGACTCGCTTCCCCTCAGGATCAGAAACACTCAGAGCACATCCCTGCCCCAAATCCACCCTCCAGGGAGGGTGAACAGCCCCTGAGTGCCCCACACAGGGCACTGGTGTCGCTCCATGGCCACAGTGAGTGTGTGGGGATGGAGAACATGGAACAGAGGGATCTGTTCACCCTCAGTGGTAACACAGCCCCAGAGCTGTGTGCACTGCAGCACCCCAGGATCCCTGAGGTTGGAAAAGCCCTCCCAGCCCATGGATCCACCCTGGGCCCCATCCCCACCTTGGCCCCCAGCCCAGAGCACTGAGTGCCATGGCCAGGCCTTCCTGGGACACCTCCAGGGATGGGCACTCCAAACCTCCCTGGGCAGCCCCTGCCAAGGCCTCACCACCCTTTCCACCAACAAATTCCTCCTCAGCCCCAACCTGACCCTCCCCTGGCCCAGCCTGAGGCCGTTTCCCCTTGGCCTGTCCCTTGTTCCCTGGCAGCAGAGCCCGACCCCCCCCGGCTCCCCCCTCCTGGCAGGGACTTGCAGAGCCAGAAGGTCCCCCCTGAGCCTCCTTTGCTCCAGGATGAGCCCCCCCAGCTCCCTCAGCCCCTCCTGCTGCTCCAGACCCTTCCCAGCTCCCTTCCCTTCCCTGCACACGCTCCAGCCCCTCCAGGTCTCTCCTGTCTGAGGGCCCAGAGCTGCCCCCGGGATTCCAGGGGGGCCTCCCCAGTTCCCAGCACAGGGACAATCCCTGCCCTGGGCCTGTGCCCACGCTGGGGCTGCCACAGCCCCGGGGCCATTGGCCTCCTGCCCCCCTGGGCACAGCTGGGCTCACGTCCAGCCGCTGCCACCAGCACCCCCAGGGCCTTTTCCAGCTTTCCAGCCCCTCTGCCCCAGCCTGGAGCGTTCCTGGGGTTGGGGTGACCCAAGGGCAGGACCCGGCACTTGGCCTGGTTGACCTGCATCCCACTGGCCTCGGCCCATGGATCCCATGGATTCCATGGATCCAGCCTGTCCAGCTCCCTCTGCAGAGCTTCTACCCTCCAGCAGACCCACATCCCCCCCAGCGTGGTGCCATCCTGCACTCCCTGCACAGAGCAGGACCTGTGGTGCTGCCCACATGGAAAGGGGCTCCTTTGGCTTTTCTTTCCCTGAAAAGCTGCCGTGGGCCAACCCATTCTGAAGGCCTGTGAGCTGTAGGAATGTGCACCCAAAACGAAGAGCTACTTCTGATTCTTGTTGGCTTCTGAGGTTCCCTAATAAAGAGATGGTATCAAGAAGTGCTTTGTTTTGATGATCAACCTTATCCTCACCCAGTATCTCGTTAAACAGCCTCCTAATTGCTGCCCTACCCCATGCTAAGGACAGAATTTGCAAAGCTTCTTGATTTAAATGTGACTTTTTTAATTAACTGCAACACACCCAGACACTGGAGAAACCACAGCGCTTCAGAAGATGCAGGAAAAAGCTGCAGAAAAAGATCCCAAATATCCTGGGAATGGAGTGGCAGAAAAAGGCCTTTTTTACCCAGCCAGTCAGAAGCACATGGAGCTGAGCTCATCCCAAAAATTCAGCTCCACAGACTGCCAGGCTCACGCCAGCAGTGAGGGCAGAGCGACCCCCCAGTCTGTGCCGTGCATTTCCCCAGTGCTGTGACAAGGTGAGCACTTCCAGCTGCTCCCCACGGAAGGGAAGCCCAGCAGCAGCCCCAGGGAGCCCCGGGGGGGTTTCTGTGCCTCACATTAAACATTAACCTCCGAGGGCAGCATTTGCAACCCCATTTGAATATTAAACAGGCAAAACAAAGTCCCGGGGTGCCCTGAGCGCTGATTTACAGCCCTTGCAGGACCCGAGGCTCCTCCTCCCCTTCCCTGCCAGGACCAACAGCACTTTGATGCCACTCAGGGCTGTTTACTACGGCTTGTTTAAGCAACAAGTTTCGTTTCTTTCCTGGATCACCGCAGCTGAACCCTTCAGAAATAATGGATCCCAAAGCCCAGGCTTGGGTTTACTGGGATTCACCAGCGTTTCCCCAAAATCCCAGTCTGACAAGTTGCTCTCCACACCGAGCTACCGACCTTGGACATTTTAATTTTTGCTGCCCACACAGAATGAGGCAAAATTCCAAAAGCAGCATCTTTCTGCTCAGAATAATGGGCAGCGAAGCAGCAGCATTTGCAAACTGAGATTTCCTGCTGCGCTCCAGTGAAGATCAAGAGCTGCACGTTCCAGATACACCTTTTTTATCAGCACCACGGCCCCAAAGGAGCAAGAAAAACAACTGTTTGTGGTCCTTTCATGGTCCTTTGTTCAAGTTCAAAGCTTCCCAAGTGCTTTTGTGTCTCAACCCACACTAGAACAGCCCGACCTGTCGTACACTGCAGTTTTAACCAGAATATTCCAAAGCTGCCCTGTTCTCCCACCCAGCCAACACACAAACGAGGCCCCAGTGAACCAGAGCCTTAAACCTGGGATTAAACAAAGTGCAGGAACCTTCCAGGACACTGCAGACACAGGCCACACAAAGCTGTAGGAGTTCCACAGTTAAAACACATATTAGGACACTCCAGAAGTATCCCAGGATCCCTGGGGTTGGAAAAGCCCTCCCAGCCCATGGATCCACCCTGGGCCCCATCCCCACCTTGGCCCCCAGCCCAGAGCACTCAGTGCCACGGCCAGGCCTTCCTGGGACACCTCCAGGGATGGGCACTCCAAACCTCCAGTGCCTGACAACCCCTCCCATGAAGAGATTCCTCCCCCTTGACCCAATTCCTCGGCACTGGGCGAAACACCTTCTCCATGACAAGGGACCACCAGCCTGTTTTCCCTGTGTGGCACCACTTAAACTGTATTTATGGACAAGCTCCATCCGTAAAACACCCTGAAAGGAAGACAATCCTTGGGAAATCTCAGACCCACCCTCGGGAGTTCCGTGGGTTTTACCTGGACAAAGAAACATCAAAGCTCAGGTAGCTCTTGAAAAAAACCAGCACGACGTGCTCCTGATTTCAGGCCACATTTTGCTGTGTATTTAAACCTGCACTGCTGGAAAAAAATGGTTTTCCTTTTCCAGGCAGTATTAGCAGGGAAAAAAATAAATCAGCTGGATCATTCCCCCAGAGTGGTTCCCAACATCGTTGCCCAAATGCTGTGCCAACAAGGAGGGAGGGCAGGGAAGGGCTGAAGGAAGAGCAGGAAGGGGACAACGTTCCAGCAGCAGATCCAGCTGAAATGCCCATCCAACCACGGCCTGGAGCACTGGTTCCAAGAACTCATTCCCACTGTGACTGAAGTCCCTTAGTCTTAACCAAAACCCCTCACAAAGGGCATGGAATCTGTACAGTGAGGATTTCAAATCACCCAGAAGGAGGACATTTATCTTTCCGAGCTTAACAGGGAATTCCAGGGATTGTATTAACTTTGGGAAAATAAATTAACATCAGCCTTGCACAAAAGATCATCGAGAGTTGTCCTGATCATGGAATTATGGAATGATTTGGGTGGGGCTTGGAGCAACCTGGGCCAGTGGGAGGTGTCCCTGCCCGTGGCAGGGGTGGCACTGGATGGGCTTTGGGGTCCCTTTTCCCACCCAAACCATTGCAGGACTCTCTGAGTGCCCATCAGGAGTTCAAACCAGCCAACACACAGGAACTGTGGGGATCCCCTCCAGCAACAACTGCCTCTCAAGCATTAAAACCTGAACCCATCAGTCAGCAAAACACTGTTCCTTTTATCCGGGGCCTTCGAGATCCTCCTGTTGCTCCAAACACTGGCTCTGCTGGTTGGTTGTTGGTGATTCCACCTGCTTTTCCCAAAATAACATATTCCTGAGCAGGGCACAGTCCAGCAGCTCTAAACAAACCAGGATTACGCAACGAGACCTTCCCCACATGGCAAAAGCCTCCCGTGACCACCAGTGAGTCCCTTTCACTTCCCTGCTCCTCGTTAAGGCTCCAGCACTGATCCAACCCCCCAGGACACACAAAACATCTCCTGAAACTAAAAATAACTACATAGTTTTGTTCTTGGGAACTTCCAGGTATTTGAGCAAACAGCACGTAGAAGCTTGAAGAATCCCAGGATCCCTGAGGTTGGAAAAGCCCTCCCAGCCCATGGATCCACCCTGGGCCCCATCCCCACCTTGGCCCCCAGCCCAGAGCACTCAGTGCCACGGCCAGGCCTTCCTGGGACACCTCCAGGGATGGGCACTCCAAACCTCCCTGGGCAGCCCCTGCCAAGGCCTCACCACCCTTTCCACCAACAAATTCCTCCTGACATCCAAAATCCACCAACGAAAAATGAAATTGAAGTGGTGATTTTTTTTTTTCTGCAAGACACAACATTCCTTAGCAGAGGAAAGGAAAACAGAGGGAGAACCAGGAGTGGGGAGGCCACAGACCCACTGGAAAGCACCCCCACATCAACACTGATGCCCCGTAACAGTTAATTTATGAGTTAGCTCAGGCCCGGGGTGACAGAAGCCACAGGAAAACAGCAGCAATGAAACGAGCTGCCTGTTTTGCAAGAGGAAGCGGCGGGTTCGGTGTAACATCCACGGAACACACAGTCCCTCCTGGCACCGCATCCCCAAACACCCCAGCCACGCCGGGCATCCTCGGGCCCTGTCATAGCTCTGTGAACTCCTCTGCTGCCTCACCCCTGAGCCTTCACAGCCCTCAGTCCCACCAAGGACAAGGAAACAACTGCCTGCACCAGTGAGAAACCTCTCCTCAGCCTCGGGGCCTCTCCGTGACAAACCCCCTGTGCTGCCCCACCGAGCTGACAGAGCAGCCATCACCCAACCTGCATGGTCCCAACACACAGCTCCTCCTCTGGCTCACACCTCTTCCCAGAATCATGGAATCATGGAATGGGTTGGGTGGGAAGGGACCTTAAAGCCCATCCAGTGCCACCCCCTGCTGTGGGCAGGGACACCTTCCACCAGCCCAGGTTGCTCCAGCCTGGCCTTGGACACTTCCAGGGATCCAGGGGCAGCCACAGCTTCTCTGGGAAACCTGGGCCAGGGCCTCCCCACCCTCCCAGCCAGCAATTCCTTCCCAATATCCCATCTAACTCTGCCCTCTGGCAGTGGGAAGCCATTCCCTGTGTCCTGTCCCTCCTTGTCCCCAGTCCCTCTCCAGCTCTCCTGGAGCCCCTTTAGGCCCTGCCAGGGGCTCTCAGCTCTCCCTGGAGCCTTCTCTTCTCCAGGGGAACCCCCCCAGCTCTCCCAGCCTGGCTCCAGAGGGAAGATGCTCCTGTCCCCTAATCAGCTTGGTGGCCTCCTCTGGACCTGCTCCCACAGCTCCATGTCCTTCTGCAGTTGGGAGCCCCAGAGCTGTGCCCAGTAACCCCTCAAACAGTTCTGGAAAACCAACTGTGCAGGACAACAACTCCAGTCTGGTTTAATGCTTTGGTCTTACAGAGGTGCCTGCACGATCCCAAACCCTTCACAGCCCTGCTTCCAGCTGCAAACTCATCCAGCAGCCACGGGCCATCCCCCAGCAGAGCCCAGGGCACGTGGCAAAGCACAGCCAGTGTCTCCCCACCCCACAGTCCTGGAGGCTGAGCAGAGCTCCCAGCCCATGGAGCCCCAGCTGCTGGCTCGTGCCCCCGGCCCAGGTGAGCAGGTCCCTGTCACAGCCCTGCCCTGAGAGTGGCTCCTGCTCCCGGAGCCGTGTCTCCTAATGGGGAGATATTTATACTGTGGATGACTAATCCCAATTAGTCACCCAGACTCCCTTTGCAGGAGGGGAGAAGCGAGCACTTCTCCAGCAAAACTCAGCTTTATTTTAGACTTCTGCACGGAAAGGGAATAAGCATCTGGTTCTCTCCACCGACTAAAAACAGATTCCTAAATGTTACCTCAGAAGTGGGGATTTACATCCCAGAGCTGTGAACTCTGGGGAGAGGTTCCAGCCCCTTGAACGTGAAGGCAGAGTCTGAAACACAACGTCGGGGGGGAAAGGACTTAGAAAGTCATGGAAGAAAATAAAAAACATTTAAAGGAATTTAGTATATACCACAGACAAGGCAACCTTAAAAAGGGAAATCATGGAATGGCTTAGGTGGGAAGAGACTCTAAAGACAATCTCATTCCAACCACAGGCAGGGGAACAAGGACTAGGAGTGAAAAACAACTGAGCACCGAGAAAAACAATCTTCCAATTAAAAAAATGAAAAGGAAACACACAAGAGAACTAAGTTGAAAACTCATCATTTAGTGCTTTCTAACGTGTTAAACAACGTGCTGACTGAGCAGCTGGGGCAGGGGCTGAGGGCTCTCGGGATGACCTGGATATTCCATTCCCAAGGCTCAGCTTGACTGACTCTACCAGGGAGTCCCAGCTGATGCTGTCACCACTGCAGCCCCAGTCCAGCCCCCGGCACATCCAACTGCCCAGGAACATCCCAGCACTGGGGCTCGTGGTCAGGGAAACAGAAGCAGAGAATCGTGGAATGGGATGGGTGGGAAGGGACCTTAAAGCCCATCTGTCAGGGCAGGGACACCTTCCACTAGACCCTGGCCTGGGACATTCCCAGGGATCCAGGGGCAGCCACAGCTTCTCTGGGAAACCTGGGCCAGGGCCTGCCCACCCTCCCAGCCAGCAGTTCCTTCCCAATATCCCATCCATCCCTGCCCTCTGGCACTGGGAAGCCATTCCCTGTGTCCTGTCCCTCCAGGCCTTGTCCCCAGTCCCTCTCCAGCTCTCCTGGAGCCCCTTTAGGCCCTGCAAGGGGCTCTCAGCTCTCCCTGGAGCCTTCTCTTCTCCAGGGGAACCCCCCCAGCTCTCCCAGCCTGGCTCCAGAGCAGAGGGGCTCCAGCCCTGGCAGCAGCTCTGGGGCCTCCTCTGGACTCTCTCCAGCAGCTCCACATCTTCCCAGTGGTGGGAGCCTCAGAGCTCTACAATGAACCCTGAGAAGCTCCCAGGAGAGGGGAGGTGTCCCCTGCCAGACCTGCTCCCCGCAGGCCCGGGGCCGGCACAGACACACCAGGAACACGTTGCACCACAAGCGCCGAGATCCAACCACGCCCTGTTTAAATCCCCAGCAGAGCCCTGGCTCTGTCACTGCTCCTTCCTGGGTCACCTGTCCCTGCACCCTCCCTTGGGGCAGCGCTGGCTGGCAGCTCCACCCGCGCCCAGGAGCTCTGGGCACACAGGGCAGGGCTGGCACGGGGCCGTGGGCTCTCCGAGGTCTCATCCCCCGCGGATCCCGGAGCCGGCACAGCCCAGCCTGGCCCCGGGCCTGCGCCTGTGGAACTGTGCAACTGTGCCCTTCGTCCTCTGGCTCGGGGACACGGGGTACAGCTTTCAACCTGTCAGCCCAGAGCCTCAATTATCCTCCGAAAGGGAAAGAAATCCATCTTAACATAAAAGAATTCAATTAAACGGCCTCCCGGGGATCTGCTGAGGGAGGAAAACACAAATAAACAGCTCAAGAAACACAGCGTTTCTCATCCCACCCCGCTGCACAGGCAGGCGAGGAGCTGGAACCATCTGCAGGCTTTGCAAGGCCGGGAGGAGGGACAGAAAGGAAGGAATTGCCACACGGAAGAGAACCCAACCTGCCAAGGCAGCCCCATCCTGCCTTCTCTGAGCTCACAGAATTCAGTCACCGCAGAAAACCAAAGGCAAAACCGAAACTGAGGTAGCTTGTATGCTGTTTGCTTCTTCCTTCCTGGAGCTGCAGCAAGACAGGCCATCTCCTCTCCTGCAGCCTCAGCAGTTCTGTCTCCCCCAGTGCCAGGCTCTGCTCTGCTGCCATTGCTCCGAAAGCTGCCCAGCAGAATCACAATCAAAGTGCTCCAGAGTTATCAGTGTCACTCCAGGCCACAGAGCTCTGAACAGCAGCAAACTGCAGCACTGAATCCAATCTAACCCCCAGCCCCCAGCACAGGCACGCTGGAAGAGCAGCAGGGCCACTGCCAGCTCCACACGACCCCTGCACTGAGCAATCCTTGTTTTGGGAAGCTTTCTTTGCAAACCCACCAAACCAGAGTTCCACAGGGTTCCATCTTCAGCCCAGTGCTCTTCAACAGCTCCAGGAAGGACCTGGACACAGCTCCAAGGGATAAGAGGTAAGTCTGCAGATGACACAGAAATGGGAGGAGTTGCTGACTCCCCCAAAGGCAGAGAGGCCCTGCAAGGAGACCTGCACAAATCCGAGGGCTGGGAACCACCATGTGTGGAGTTTAACACAGACAAGGGCAGCTCCCATCTCTGCTCCCATCTCTGCTCCCTGTGAGCAGGGACAGCACCCAGGGAAGGGCTGGAGCTGTGCCAGGGCAGGGTCAGGTGGGATCTCAGGACAAGGTCCTTCCCCCAGGCTCCCCAGGGCAGTGGGCACAGCCCCAAGGCTGCCAGAGCTCAGGGAGCGCTTGGACAACGCTCCCAGGGACAGGGTGGGATTGCTGGGGTGTCCTGGGCAGGGCCAGGAGCCGGACTTTGATCCATGTGGCTCCTTCCAGCTCAGGACACTCTATATTCTGTGGAAAGCTGAGACAGTGAAGCTCGTGGGTCTGCCGTGGTCAGGAAGAGCTGTGAGCTCTCCCTGCCTCCAGTGACTCCCTGACCTTTGCCATTTCACAGGAGGTTGTTTTCTCACGCCTTCCGGCTTCCCCTCCTGCCCAGATAAGCCCCGTGTCCTCAGGCACCCGGCGCTGACTGGGGAAGGAACGGGCTGTTTGTGGTGCTGGGACACCGGGCACGGCCACCCCCCGCTCCCAGGGAACAGGTGGACACAGGGAAAGGGAGAGGGAGAGGGAAAGGAGGAGCATCCCGGCCGCACAGCTGCCGGCTCAGCCCGAGATCTGAACTGCCCTCTGACATCACCCTCAGCCTCACTTTGCTGACACCCCCGTGCAAGGCCCGGGGTTTGGTTTGAAGGGGCCCCTGCCAAAAATGACAGCCTTCCTCAGGCTGCAGGCCCTGCCGTGCAGAGGTTTATTATCTCAACTGTTCACGGCGTCTCCGCTTCATCTGGGGCTGCATGGCCCAAATAAACCCAGGGCTGGAACGTCAACCTTCCCCCTTCCGGCCCTGATCCAGCACCAACGTGTGTGGCATTCAGATTCCACCCAAATCCGAGCCCCTTTCGTCTGAGATTTTTAAGCTTGGCTGCGAAAGCGTCATTTCCTGAGCTAACTGATATTTATTTGCCCAAGTTTCCCTCCGAACCAGAGGTAGCACATAGGTAAGAACAGCTGACAATAATGTCAATATTGGTTACTGCAGTGCTGGCAGATCAAAACCAGGAGCAGGGAAGCCCATCCTGGAGGAGGGGGAGGATGGTGGCAGGAGCAGAGACCCAGAGAGGGAAAGGGAAAAGCACGAGTAGAGAAACACAGCAGCGGCCAGAAAAGACAACACACTCCTGCTTCCAATAATATTGAATCAAAGGAGACACTTAAGACCCTTTGTTGCTGCTCCTGGTCACACAGAGGCCACATTCCTTCCCTGAGCCTTCCATAAACCCCCCGACATCTGCGGATTTTCCGTGAGAAGGAGGTAACACACACTCCAGCCCACAAATGTAATTCAGAGCAGGGCTGTGCTCCCTGTGACCGGGGCCAGGAGTGAGCGGCTGCTGCTCCCGGGGCTGCTCCGTGTCCAGCGGCTGGGCCCCGTCACTCATTAACACACTCTATTAACTCCCCAATTAGTCTGTCGGTCGTTCTGCATCCAGCAAAACAAGACCTCCCACAAATCTCCCTCCTTGCAAAGTTCTCTGAAGTCCTGTCAGCCTGGACCGGGCTGCCCCGGGCAGCGGTCACGGCTCCAGAGCTCCAGGAGCGTTTGGGCAGTGCTCTCAGGGACACAGTGGGATTCAGAGCTCCAGGAGCGTTTGGGCAGTGCTCACAGGGACACAGTGGGATTCAGAGCTCCAGGAGCGTTTGGGCAGTGCTCACAGGGACACAGTGGGATTCAGAGCTCCAGGAGCGTTTGGGCAGTGCTCTCAGGGACACAGTGGGATTCAGAGCTCCAGGAGCGTTTGGGCAGTGCTCACAGGGACACAGTGGGATTCAGAGCTCCAGGAGCGTTTGGGCAGTGCTCTCAGGGACACAGTGGGATTCAGAGCTCCAGGAGCGTTTGGGCAGTGCTCACAGGGACACAGTGGGATTCAGAGCTCCAGGAGCGTTTGGGCAGTGCTCTCAGGGACACAGTGGGATTCAGAGCTCCAGGAGCGTTTGGGCAGTGCTCTCAGGGACACAGTGGGATTCAGAGCTCCAGGAGCGTTTGGGCAGTGCTCACAGGGACACAGTGGGATTCAGAGCTTCAGGAGCATTTGGACAGTGCTCTCAGGGACACAGTGGGATTCAGAGCTCCAGGAGTGTTTGGGCAGTGCTCTCAGGGACACAGTGGGATTCAGAGCTCCAGGAGTGTTTGGGCAGTGCTCTCAGGGACACAGTGGGATTCAGAGCTTCAGGAGCATTTGGACAGTGCTCACAGGGACACAGTGGGATTCAGAGCTCCAGGAGCGTTTGGGCAGTGCTCACAGGGACACAGTGGGATTCTGGGGGTCCTGTGCGGGGCCAGGAGTTGGACTTTGATCCCTGTGGGTCCCCTCCAGCTCAGGATATTCCATGATTCCACGACTGAACCACCCCACTTCTGCTTTGCTCTCGACTCACCGACCTCACCCGCCTTTCCCGCGCCATTTACACCCAAATTTCCCAGTTCTTCTTGTTGTTCTACTCTTGTTCCAAAAACATTTACTCCAGCAAGAGACTCTCCTCTTTCTTGGCATTCCAGTTTGCCCATTTTTATGGCTGAGCTTATTCCAGTGCTGCAGCTGCCCTTCAGGCACTGCACTCTGACTCCCAGCCCCTGTTAGAATCCATCCTGCTGGATGAATCCGTGGGGTCACGATCCCAAACACGATCCCAAACACATAATCCACGGCTTTTCCCTTGCACACACCTGACTGGCAGCAAGGCAGAGCAGGAAGCTCAGCCCCCTGTTCCCAGTTGTGAGCCCTCTCCAAACCCTGGTGACCAGGACAGGACCCAGGGAAGGGCTGGAGCTGTGCCAGGGCAGGCTCAGGTTGGATCTCAGGACATGGTCCTTCCCCCAGAGGGTGGCTGGGCACTGCCCAGGCTCCCAGGGAATGGGCACGACCCCAAGGCTGCCAGAGCTCCAGGAGGGTTTGGACAACGCTCTCAGGGACAGGGTGGGATTGTTGGGGTGTCCTGGGCAGGGCCAGGAGTTGGATCAATGATCCCTGTGGGTCCCTTCCAGCCCAGGACATCCCAGGACCCTGTGATGCTGGAATTCCTCTGTACCACTGCTGGGCTCAGGGAAGAACAGTTTTGGGTTTCCTTTGCCACCACAAAGCTCCAGGGAGAACTCCAACAAAGCACAGAGCATGGAAAACACCACGGGAAAACGCCTTGGATATCTCCCCACCAAAGAGGAGCAGAAGCTTAACAAACAGATTCCTCCTTCACTCAGGATCCCACTGTGTGGGGACAGCAGGGATGTAATTCCCTCCAGCTGGCTCCCAGTCCAACCAGTAAACTGTGCTCAGGACTGGGGATCCCAGCTGGAGCAGAGCCAGGCCCCACCAGCCCCCCCTCCCCCAGGGAAGCTCTGCAATCCAGGCTGTGCCACTCCCAGCACAGGCCTGGAGCTTCCCAAAAATCCCTTAAGCCCACAGACTGCTTCTTCCCTGGTAAAAAGCCCCAAACATCAGCTCTCAGAGAGAGCTGCCTCTTCGTTATTATTTTTGACAGTCTCCAAGTCCTGAAGTCAGAAATCCCTCCCACAGCACAAGGCAGAGCTCGTGGAACACCAGGTGGAGCAGGAGGATGCTCCAGAGCTCCTGCATCCCACAGCCAACGTTCTCCCCCACCCCGAGGCTCTGCAGGAACTGATTCCCACAGGGCTCTGCCCAGCACCTGCTGCAGCACTGCCCAGCCAGCACCACTTCCAGACCCTGTCCCACACCCCTGGAACTGCAACGGTAACCCACAGCACAAAACCCACCCGAAATATCAGTGTACACACGGGAAACGAGCCTTAACTGCAGCCCAGTTTGTTCCTGTCCAACCCCTATCACCCTCTCCTGAGCAAATGTCACTCAGACCAGCCCAGGCCATGATGTGCTCCCACTGCACAGCCCAAAATTTAACTTTGCTTCCCATGAGATCACCATGGGTTGCCATGGAAATCCCTATACTACCATCCACCAGGGTTTTTTTTTTAACCACTGAAGTATTTTGGCAGCACATTCACTTTTAAGTGTCAGAGTAATAAGAGAAAACATCAATGTTTATTCTCTCATCAGTCTCAAAACGGAGCTTTATAACCCAAATCTGCTCCCAAGAGCTTGGCTCAAACCTGTGGGGCTGGGCAGGGCCGGAATCACAACTTGGTCCTTTCTGAGAGAGAAAATGAA
Source organism: Chiroxiphia lanceolata (assembly GCF_009829145.1). Lineage (NCBI taxonomy): Eukaryota > Metazoa > Chordata > Aves > Passeriformes > Pipridae > Chiroxiphia > Chiroxiphia lanceolata. The sequence continues at coordinate 326,518 of NC_045641.1, read as the reverse complement.
ATGACGAAAACAAGCCTCAAGTTTTTAAAATATTGATTTTCAAGTGGGGGATGGAGGAAGGAAAAACCCCTCAGGTCCCTCCGAGTTCTCTCAGTTTCTCTTTTTCACTTCCTAGTTTGGTTGTTTTTTTTTTTTTAGCTGGTGGCAAAACAAGGCCCTCAGATCCAGCAGGGCCCTCCCAGGAGCTGTTTCTCTGTCAGATCAGGTCCTGTGGTGATTCCTTCACTGGCCTCGGCTCCCACCCCGGTTTATGGTCGTTAATTAAACCACCCCAGGGACATTTATGGCCAAATTCTGCACCCCGAGGTTGGCAGGTCCCCGGTAGGGTGACACCCCTGGGAGGGTGACATCCCTGGGAGGGTGACACCCCACCTCTGACCCCCGGGGGGTGACCTGACCCCGAGGAAGGAGTGCCTGACCCTGGGAAAGGGGGATCACCAACCGCTGACCCCCGGAGGAGGAACCCGACCCCCGGGAGGGTGACCTGAGCCCCGGGGGGGGAACTGACCCTTGGGAAGGGGACCAGACCCCAGGAGGAGGATCTGACTCCCAGAGGAGGAATCAGACCCTCGGGAGGATGAACCTCAGGAGGGGAACCTGACCCCAAAGGGAGGGTCCTGACCCCCGGGAGGGGGGGCCAGAACCCCCAGAACGGGACCAGCTGCTCGGGAGGGCGACCTGACCCCTGAGAGGGGGATCTGACCCCTGAGAGGGGGATCTGACCCCCCAGAATGGGACAAGACTCTCGAGAGAGGGAGCAGAGCCTCGGGAGGGGGACATGACCCTCGGGAGGATGAGCCCCAGGAGGGTGCCCCGGCCCTCGGGAGAGGGGCCCTGACCGCTGACCCCCAACCTCTGACCCCCCGGAGGGATGTGACCCCCGGGAGGTGACACCAGACCCTCGGGAGGGGGACCTGACCCCCGAGAGGAGTGACCTGCCCCCCGCCCTGACCTTGTCACCACCGTTCCCAACAGCCCCAGCCCTCGCCCGCGGGCCGGGTGCGATCCCGGTGTGATCCCGGCGCCCCCGGACCCCGCAGTCCCCCCCGGCCCGCCCCGCTCGCACCAAAACACGGGAAAAGGAAACTGTCACGCGCAGCCCGGGCGGATTTAACCCAGATCCGCACGAACCGGGGCGGCGGGGGCCCGGCCCGGGGCTCGGCGGCGGAGGTTGTTAACCCCCCAAACGGTGCCGAACACCCGGAGCGCGGGGGAGGCTCCCGGAGGCCGGAGCGGAGGCGGGGGGGCGGCGGGGCCCGGCCCGCGGCGCCGGGCCCGGCCCGACCCCGGCCCCGCGCGGGAGGACGGCGGTGCCGGGCGGGTCTCACCTGCGGTGCCGGGCTGGCCGCGGGCGCTGCCGGGCCGGGCGGGGGCCGGGCCCGGGGCTGGGCCGGCCGGGGCTGCGGGGCAGCGGCGGCGGAGCGGCGGCGGCGGCGGCTCCAAAATGGCGGCGGCGCCGCGGCTCCCTCAGGGCGGGGGGAGGGGGCGGGGCCAGCGGGAGGGGCGGGGCGGGGGCTGGGGAGGGGGTGGGGCCACGGCCGAAGGGGCGGGGCTTCGGCGGGGGGCGGCACCGCGAGGGGCGGGAACGGGGACACCAGGATGGGGACATGGGGATGGGGATATGGGGATGGGGACAGGGATGGGGACACTGGGATGGGGACACTGGGATGGGGACACCGCGATGGGGACATGGATGGGGACATGGATGGGGATACGGGGATGGGGACATGGATGGGGACATGGATGGGGATACGGGGATGGGGATATGGATGGGGACATGGATGGGGACATGGATGGGGACAGGGATGGGGACAGGGATGGGGACACTGGGATGGGGATGCGGGGCTGGGGACACCGCGATGGGGACATGGATGGGGACATGGGGATGGGGATATGGGGATGGGGACACCGGGATGGGGATGTACGGGGATGGGGACACCGGGATGGGGACAGGGGGATGGGGACATGGATGGGGATGGGAACACCAGGATGGGCATACGGGAATGGGGACACGGGGACGGGGACGAGGGAACAGGGACGGGGACACGGGGATGGAGTAGGGAAAAGGGAAGGGGACACTGACAGATGGATGGGGATGGGGACAGGGACAACAGAGTCGGGGACACGTGGACGGGGATGGTGGCAGAGATGGGGACACGGGGACGGGAACTGTGGGACGAGGACTGAAGCACGGGGACGAGGATAGGGATGAAGGTGGGCCGGGACCGGGAATGGGGCCGGGGACGGAGACAGTGGGACGGGGCGGGGCGATGGGGACACGGAGGCGGGGACAGTGACAGGGGGACGGGGTCATGGGGACGGGGGAACGGGGATGGCGGGGCGGCCCCAGCCCCGCGGACGGAGTTGGGGGCGAGGGGACAGGTCACAGCCCGCGACAGCCCCCGGGACCTCGGGGGTGGATCACGGCCTCGGGGGGAGCAGGAGGAGCGGGGGGATCCCGGGGCCGGCCAGGGGACATGGGGACAGCGGGAGCCTTCCCGTGGCCACTGCCCTCGGGCGGGAGGGGGAAGATCCCCCGTTCCCCCCTTCCCACCTGTGGGGATGGCCCCGGAGAGCGGCCCTGTCCGGGGTCTGGGGGTTAAACGGGGGCGACAGCGTCCCCCGTGCTCAGAGAGGCGGGATGAGCGTGGAGCGGGGAGGGAAAAGAGGAGGAGGAGGGAGAAGGGCCACCAGGGCCGGGGGAAGGACAGCTCTGAGCCCTGCTGGCAGCCCGGGCTCCCTGGAGTCGCTGTCACCGTGCCCGGATCTGCCTTCATTCGTGGACAAATTGCTTTCCAAGTGCCAGCACCCTCCAGGAACCCGGCAGGAACCCATCCAACCCCTAATTCCACAGGGAATTCCTGCCACCAGATTTACCACTAATCTGCCCTTCAGGGCCTTGACCTTGCAAATATTCCTGCACGGGGTTAAAGTTTACAGGGAAATCGGGGGCTTTGCCACACAAAACCCCCCACACTTTTGTCCTGCCATGTTTACAGGGCTCATGGAATCATGGAATCATGGAATGGTGTGGGTTGGAAGGGACCTTAAAGCTCATCTGGTTGCACTCCCCCCCCCAGGGGCAGCGGTTTTGCCACAGAAATGCCACCAAAAATGTCCCCCGTGACTAAATGGGTAAAATTCCTCGTTCATGGCTGGTTTTTCACCATGAGGGCTGGAAGGGAAAGACTCCAAGAATTTATCCTGCCCCCAGTGTGGTAATTAGCACTTTGGGGGCCATTAATAAGGGAAAAAATAGCCCAGCCTCAGGAGTTTCACTTCTCTGTTTTGTCTGTTGGGGGGAAATGAGCTTATAAAGCATTTTCTGTGGCTTATTGTGGCTTCTGGGGACAGGATGACACCCATCTGAGCAGTTCCCAAATCTTCCAGCCCGCCCAGAGTGTTTTCCCGTCCCCAGGCAGCGCAGGAGGGATGGGACTGTACACCCTGTCTCCTCCAGCTGATTTCTAGAGTTCCAGTCTTGGAAGAGCTTCCTTGTTTTCTGCTCCAGCCCTCTGGAACACACTAAAATACAGCTGAACTCTGTGCTTGGCAGCAGCAGGGGCAGGAGCTGCCAGCTCAGCTCACCTCTCCCGGCCAGCACAGGGACAGCACAGGGGCAGGACAGGGGCAGGGACAGGGGCAGGGACAGGGCATGACAGGGGCAGGGACAGGGGCAGCACAGGGACAGGGACAGGGGCAGGGGCAGCACAGGGGCAGGGACAGGGGCAGGGGCAGGACAGGGACAGGACAGGGACAGGGACAGGGGCAGGGGCAGGACAGGGACAGGACAGGGGCAGGACAGGGACAGGGGCAGGACAGGGACAGGGACAGGGGCAGGGGCAGCACAGGGGCAGGGACAGGGGCAGGGGCAGGACAGGGACAGGACAGGGACAGGACAGGGGCAGGGACAGCACAGGGACAGGGGCAGCACAGGGGCAGGGACAGGGGCAGGGGCAGGGACAGGGGCAGGGACAGGGACAGCCACCCCAGCCCGTGGGGTCAAGCCCTGGCTGTGTCCCAGGGCCACTGGATCCCACTGGGAACCAACTGCTGGACTCTTTTCCAGCACCCACACGCGGGAGCTGAGCACAGGACGGGGCTTGGAGCAACCTGGGACAGTGGGAGGTGTCCCTGCCCACGGCAGGGGTGGCACTGGATGGGCTTTAAGGCCCCTTCCAACCCAAAGCATTCCATGATTCCATGGTTCTACCTGTATCTGCAGACCCTCAGCACAAGGAGCATTTTGGCTGCAGACCCTGAGCTCCCCAGGCCTGGAAGTGGAGGAAGGAACTCTGCCTGAGCAGGATTCCCACTGGGAATGGGATCAGGCACACGTTTGGTAGGAGGCTGCACCACCAGAAACAGGCTGTGGATGATGAAGAACTCTGGGATCTATTCTCGGCTCAGAACTGAAGCGTGATCTGGTGCCTACAACAGACATTAAACAGGATCTCCCAGCTACAGTTTGACATTAATCTGAGAAACCCTGAGGGGAGGAGGGGAAGAGCCTGCCTTCCTTCTCCTGCAGCCACAGACTCTTTCCTAAACACACTCTCTTTGTGCGTTAGGCTTTCCAGACCCCAAGATTTATATTTGGCTGCCTTTGGGGGCGAGCGACAAGGCCTTGTTCAAATAACAAAGCTCTGAACGCCCCGAGTATAAACAGCACGGAGCAGCATTTCTTGGCGGGCGGCTCCTCGCACGTTCCTCGGGGCTGCAGGGAATGTTCCCCTCCCGCCGGGGGAACACTATCCCGGCCGGCAGCGCGGGAGCAGGGGCAGACGGAGGGGAGCTGGACGCAGAGGATCCTGCAGGATCTGGTGGCTCCTGAGAGCCGCGATGCAGGAGATAATTATAGCGGAGGCGCGGGGGCTGCGGCCGGGGTTGAGCAATGTTGTGTTTCCCGGCGTTGCCGGGGAGATGTGGAGCGGCCCCAGCGCTGCCCCGGAGCCCCGAGCCGGGAGCGGGACCGGGATCAGGGCTGCAGGGCTGGATCTGCACAGCCAGCAGTGCCCAAATATGGGCCAGCAGCACCGAGGCGCTGCCAGGGCTCACGCTGGGGTCTGGGATCAGCTGCCCCGTGGGACCGGGAGCTCAGTGGCTCCTCTGGAGGGGATCGGACTCTTTTCTCGGAGCAAACCCCACTGTGCAGTGGGATGTGACACCTCCTCTGCCCTGGTCAGAGCCCAACACCCACCCGGGCTCAAACCTGCCCCGGGCTGTGCCAAGAGGAGCTGAGAAAATGAATTATAAGGTCTCTGGTGTTCAGACAACATGAAACCAAAAATCCCTCGGGGCAGGGCCTCAGCTCATGTGAACCTTCCCTGGGAGCCAGGCTGGGAGAGCTGGGGGGGTTCCCCTGGAGAAGAGAAGGCTCCAGGGAGAGCTGAGAGCCCCTTGCAGGGCCTAAAGGGGCTCCAGGAGAGCTGGAGAGGGACTGGGGACAAGGGATGGAGGGACAGGACACAGGGAATGGCTTCCCAGTGCCAGAGGGCAGGGTCAGATGGGATATTGGGAAGGAATTGCTGGCTGGGAGGGTGGGCAGGCCCTGGCCCAGGTTGCCCAGAGAAGCTGTGGCTGCTCCTGGATCCCTGGAAGTGTCCAAGGCCAGGTTGGACGGGGCTTGGAGCAACCTGGGCTAGTGGAAGGTGTCCCTGCCCATGGCAGGGGGTGGAACATCAGGAGATGACCTTTAAGGTCCCTCTCATCCCAAACCATTCCAGGATTCTGTGATTCCAACACTTGCCTGTCCTGCCACACAACCCCAGGGAATTCTCTGTGAAGGGAGAAATGGGGACCTTGGATCTGACTCTGCATGTGACAGTTCCCTGCTCAGAGTAAAGCTGTGTTTCCATATTAAATTAAAGCCTTCAGCCCCCATTTTTATACTTCTCAGGTTGTTCTCAGCACTTTCATCACCCGTTTTATTCACAGTAAATTTCATTCTGCTTGCCAAGCTGGTCATGTATGTGTGGCTGCAGTGAAACCTAAGTGAGACCCTTGGAATAAAACTAAAAGTGATTTTTATTATGGGACAAAGAATTATGGGGCAATAAATTGTCCAATATTTTTTTATCCAGGTTATTTTTTTTGACCTTTTCATCCTGTCCCTTCCCTGGCAAGAATCACCTCTAGGTCTGGCAACACTTTTTTCACTTATTTTCTCTGAAAAATGGGCAGGGACACCTTCCACTGTCCCAGGTTGCTCCAAGCCCCATCCAACCTGGCCTTGGACACTCCCAGGGTGGAACTGTTCTTCTTACACTTTCTCTTTCCAGTGATCCCACTCCTTCCCTGCTCCAGGGCTGACACTGGCTGAGCAGCAGTCTGGCAATAAATAAAACCCCCAAAGCCTCTGGGTTTCACCAGCGCCTCAAATGTGCCACAAAACTCATTTATCCCTGATATTTCCCATTTCCCAGGTGCCACTGTCCTCCCACTCCGAGCACTGAACGAGTCCCCTGGGGAAGCAGCTCGTGCCACAGCCTTCACGTGCCTGAAATCCCACAAAAACCACCACGTGGGATGGTCCCGGTCCAGCCTTTGCCCTTTGCTTTGGCAAACATCCACCTGTGCCCGGCTCTGCCAACGCGCCCCGGGGGCACCGCTCGGGGTGTCCCCAGGATGAGCCACCTGTCCCCAGGATGAGTTACCTGGATCTCCTCAGCTTTTGTGAACGTGATGGTGCCGTCAGGTAACTCCTGCAAAAGGAATTGATGCCACTTTCTCACCTTTCGAAAACGTAACTATGTCGTCAGGTAACTTCTACGGTAGAAGCTGCTTAATAAAGAAAAGAAATCCGAGCGTCAAGCATCGCGTAAAATTCCGTCCCGAAATGAATATGCATTAGGCAGGCGGGGAATATACATGAGACAGGCGGGGTCATGTAAATTTGGCTGTCCAAAAGATGGAACTTTTTAGCCCTTACTGTGCTTGGTTTGTGAAAGCTCCCCGCGCAGAATAAACAGCGTCTGCTTTTTAAATGTGTCTGCGTTTAGAGAGCTCCTAAAATCGGCCCCGCTCTCGGCCGGGATGGGCACCGGGCCTGGGGGCTGCGAACGGGGGGTCGGGGAGGCCCGCACCGGGGACACGGCGGCGGAAGCCACGCACAGCTGGGGGACCAGGGGATAAGCGGTGACGCCGCAGTGGGTTCAGCGGCCCTCAGACCCTCCTCAGACCCCCGCGGCCGCCCCCGAGCCCCGCGGAGCCGCCGCTCCCCTCACAGCGCCGCCCCCGGCCGCCATGACACCCGCCCCGCGCCGCTCTGCGCGCCCCGACCCGTCTCGATGGTGCGGGAGGTGCTCTCGGGACCTCCGGGCCGGCAGGGGGCGCGGCGGAGCGCGGCGGGGCGGGGCGGGCGCGGGACCTCCGGGCCGGCAGGGGGCGCGGCGGAGCGCGGCGGGCGGCGCGCGGGCCGGCGCCGCCATGGACGCGCTGAGCCGGGCAGGGCCCCGGGCCCGCCGCGCCCCCATCGCCCCCGGGCCCGGCCCGTCCCCGCTGCCCTGGGGCCGCTTCGCCGCCTGGATCGACTGCGTGTGTGTCGTCACCTTCGACCTGGAGCTCGGGCAGGCCATGGAGGTGCGCGGGCACCGGGGCGCGGAGGGGCAGCGATGGGGGCGTGAGAAAGGGGTCAGGGGATGGGGAAAGGGGGGATCGGGGATGGGGGTGCGGGGACATCAGGGATAGGAGTGGGGACATCAGGGATAGGAGTGGGGACATCAGGGATAGGAGTGGGGACATCAGGGATAGGAGTCTGGGTGGCAGGGATGGGGAGAGAGGGGGATCGGGGATGGTGGGGATCAGGGATGGAGGGTCAGGGTACAAGTTCGGGAGGGTCTGTGGGTACAAACTCGGGGGTCTCTGGATACAAACTCGGAGGTCTGTGGGTACAGACTCGGGGGGTCCTGTGGGTATAAACCCAAGGGAGGCTCTGGGTACAGCCTCAGTGTTCTGTGGGAACAAATTCACGTTCTGTGGGTACAAACTCAGGTTCTGTGGGTACAAACTCAGATTTGTGGGTACAAACTCGGGGGTCTGTGGGTACAGACTCACAGCCAAGCCCTTGCTTGGGGGCCGCTCAGGATCCTGAATTCCATGTGTTTTCTGTTCCGTGCCCCTGTCTCTCAGTGTACTTCTGTCGTTGGCCTGGAATTCAGCTCTGAAAGCTTCAGAGATTCGAAAGATTCTGATAAAGATTCAAAATATTCTGTAATTCAGGGGTTCCCCCTGTGCTGCTGTTTGCAGAGACAGCAGGAAAGCTGCTAGAAAGGAAAGCACAGGTCGTTGCAGAAATTAGGTGTCATTTCTGTCTCTGACCCCTCCACCCATTTACATTTCTTCAAATAGTCGATGACAGAAGGGAAAAGTGCCAGGGAGGGAGGAGCCAGGTCTGGGATGCTCTCCCTGCCCTCCCCACCAGCCCTTTGCCCTCCAACCCCCCCGAGGCTCTGACTTCTCCCCAGAGCCACAGAAACGCTGGAAATCCCTCCCCGTGGTTCCAAACCATCCCTGGTGTCACTGGCACAGGCTGCTCCCTGCCCAGCCTTCCCAAACACAGGCACTCCGTCAGGCTGGGCTCCTCCAGGGGCATTTCCTGGGATGTTGGCCCCGTTGCCATGGCAGCAGCCCTTGGCACCTCCCGGGATCCAGAGTTTGGGGTGCCGGGATCCCTTTCCAACAACGTGTGTCTCCTCCTTGCTCCTTCATTCCCATGGATGGGGAGAGCACTTATCACACATTATGACGTGGCTTAAGCCCTTTTGGACTTTCACACATCAAACATTCCTTTTTACTTACCATTTTTTTTGCTTTTGAGAAGCTGTAGCCACATGGATTGGTAGCTACAATCCAATCTGGTTTGGATTTGGAGGTTTTAATCTTGTGGATATTTAGTGATTTCCCCCCACCCCAAACGCAGAGGAATGTCAGACTTAAAGGGAGGGGGAACTAAAGATGCAAAATCAGAGAATAATTAAGGTTGGAAAAGGCCTCCAAGATCATCAAGTCCAACCCTGGAAGTCAAGGCCTGATTTTCAAACCATTTACTTGCAGAAAGACCCTCCCCAAAATGCAGCAGGAGAAGTAGGAGCCTTGTCTCGACTCTTGACCTGAGTTAGACCTTCAGCAAATGTGGAAAGCTGGGTGTCATGGGATTCCTGGGCTCCTGGGGAATCAGGATCAGCTGCCCAGGTCTCCCTGTTCCTGCTCTGGTCACTATTCCATGGGAATTAACCAAGTCCATGTTTGGCTGGAGATTAAATCAGTCCCAGCCCCGGGGATGTGCTCCGTGTCCTGAGGCAGAAATGGAGCAGAGGGAAGCGTGTCCTGTGACCTCCCCGATCCCCTCTGCAGCATCCCGACCCTTCCCTGCCCGTGGTCCTCCCCCTGGAGCTGCCCTGGGCTGGTTTTCCCCCCGTGTTGCAGCAGCTCCCTGCTCCCAGAGCCGCTCCCACCGAGGGCTGGGCACTGGCACTGTTACCTGGGAGTTTGGCTCTGGCTGAGACGCCCTTGCCAAGGAACCCCTGGGGAACTGTCAGGGCTCCCTGAACTTCCAGCACCCTGGCACGGTGCCACCTGTGCTATTTATAGCCCGGAAAGGAGAGTCAAGCACTGCTTGGAGCTCCTGATTTGAGAAGCAGCTGCCTCTGGAGCAGAGTTCCCGGGGCTGGGACAGATCTCTGTGTCCCATCTCAACCTGGGCTGGTTCCTTCCTCCTCTACCCATTTAAAGCCTCCTGCAATTCCTGCATTTTCCCACCAGGAAAGGCTGTGTGGGCCAAGGTACCTCCTTGTGGGATCTGTTACTTTGGGGAAAATAAGGCATTTTTGGTGTGTAGAAGTCGGGGAACGCACTGACTGACTGTCTCCCGTCTCTTTGGCAGCTGGTGTATCCTCACGACTTCAGACTGACAGAGAAAGAGGTAACAACTATTTATTCCCTTTTTTCTCCCCCATTTTTAAGCCACTCAGCAGCTCTGATGGGGGAATTCTTACTGGGTGTCTTGGGTTTTTTTGCAGAAAACGAGTATCTGCTACTTGTCCTTCCCAGACTCCTACTCAGGTAGGTGGCACCAGGGGTGAAGGAAATGGGTCCAGGGTGGAAGGGCTGAGTTATCCCCTGGGATGCAGCACAGGCTGATGGGCTGCATCCTCTAGAACTGGGGTTCTGGTGCCGTCAGGGCTGAGCAAAGAGGCTTCTTGTCCTGTTGGTTGATGTCTGCATATAGAATCTGTGATCTGCTGGGTGGTTCCTCTAGAAACTCGTGCACTCCTGCTTCCCCTGTGCCAGTGAAACATCCAAAGAAACAGGAAGGGTTCCCTGAGGTGGCAGCTCTTGGGTCTCACATTCCTGTGTTTGTGAGTGCCCAGTGAGGAGCAGGAGCTGGGAGAGGACAATTCCACAGCAAAAGTGTTCCCAAAGCCTGTGTTTATAAACCAGGAAGGGGACAATAAGAATTAAGTCTCAATCCAAGCCTGGTTACTTAAGGGTGGTTCCTGACTGTTGGTTTCCTGCAGCTTCCATGGGCTTATGGAATGGGTTGGGTGGGAAGGGACCTCAAATGTTGTCCAGTGCTACCCAGGGACACCTTCCACTGTCCCAGGTTGCTCCAAGCCCCATCCAACCTGCCCTTGGACACTTCCAGGGGTGGGGCAGCCACGGCTTCTCTGGGCACCCTGTGCCAGGGCCTCCCCACCCTGCCAGGGAAGAACATTTTCCTGACACTTCCTTCCCTCCCCTCGTGTCTCGTGCTGTCTCTCGGGGGTTTCTTTATGCTGTTCCTCTCCGTTTCAGCGTTGGAGCTCCCTGCAGACCCCCCTCCCTGCCCCACGGGAGCCATCCCCAGCTCTCCTGAGCCCTGTGCTGTTCTCTGTCCCAGGTGGCCTTGGGGACACCCAGTTCAGCTTCCGCCTGCGGCAGTCGGGGGGCCCCAGGACCTCCCCGTTCCAGGACGACGGTCGGTACAACCGGGAGGCCCCCCTGACGCTGCAGGTCGGTCCTGGCTCTGCTCACCCCCCCCGGGGCACACAGGGCTGGCTGGGGACACAGCCACACCTGCCGGGGGGCCGTGGGCTCGGGGGGAAGTGCCCCTTTTCTCTGGCCGTGGGAATAGTCAGGACAGGAGGAGGATTTCGGGACAGGGATTTGCTGCCACGTCAGTGCTCACAGAGAGAATGGAGATGGAACTGTGCTGGGAGAGGGAACTGCACCGGGGGGATCCAGTGTGCTGGGAAATAGAGCTGGATCAGGGGACTCCCAGCTGGTTTGGGAGAGGGAACTGAATCCCAGGGATTAAAGATGGAACTGGCTCAGGGGCCCCCAGTTACACTGGGAGATGGAACTGGATCAGGGGACTCCAGTTACAGGAGATGGAACTGGATCAGGGGACTCCAGTTATACTGGGAGATGGAACTGGATTGGGGGACCCCAGTTGTACTGGGAGATGGAACTGGATCAGGGGACTCCAGTTATACTGGGAGATGGAACTGGATCAGGGGACTCCAGTTATACTGGGAGATGGAACTGGATCAGGGGACCCCAGTTATACTGGGAGATGGAACTAGATCAGGGGACCCCAGTTGTACTGGGAGATGGAACTGGATCAGGGGACTCCAGTTACAGCAGGAGATGGAACTGGATCAGGGGACCCCAGTTGTACTGGGAGATGGAACTGGATCAGGGGGAGCCCAGGTCAGAGCAGTGTCACCCCCAGCTGCAGCCCCAGGAGCAGCAGTGGCACGCAGGGAGTCCCACAGGGAATCCCACAGGGAATCCCACAGGGAATCCCACAGGGAATCCCACAGGGATCTGGCTGCCTGTGCACGTTCCCAGGAGGAAACCCAGGAGCGTCCCTGTCTGTGGTCAGTGTTCCCCTCCTGTGTGCAGGGGTGGTGGTTGTTTTCCTTTGTTGCAGGACCTGTGGGTGTAAAGGCAGCTGTGGAATGCCACAAATCCCCCCTTGGGCTGCCTCTGAGGGGTGGGTCAGCCATTCCCAACCCCTCCTGTCCTCCAGCTGTGGTTTTCCATGGGGGAACTGTCCATTCCCTGCAGGGGATGGATGTGCTGAGCTCTGTGGCTTTTCCAAACTGTGCAGGTGGAATCAGCTCTGTCCTCTCCTGCTTTCCCCTCTGAGGTGCTGCTTCCTGTGCATGGGCCTTTCTAACCCTTCCACAGCCTTTTTGTGGGACACCTCAACCCTGGGATTGAGGGTTGCTGCTCTGAGAGGCAGTGGGAGGATTTCTTTCCCTAAGTTCTGGTCTAGAGATTTTTGAGCTTGAATACATCTTTGTAGCACTGGGACACTGCCACGAGTCACCCAGCTTTAGAGTGAGGGAAGTAAAACTCCCAAAGTGCTGGATTCTGTTGTGGGAAAAGAATATTTGGGAAGAGAAAGGTGCCTTTAACTCTGGGGCTTCAAAAATGATGTTAAGGATGCCTGTGTTCAGCACTGATAACGATCCTTCCTCCTTGCTGTGGGATCTTAGAGGCAATAATGAGCTTGAACTGATCCCTGGGGATTTGTGCTGCATCCCTTAGTTTTCCTGGATGTGGAGGAAACAACACCCAGCTTTGTGCCACCCTGAGCAGAGGTTGTGCAGTGCTGCCTTCACTGCTGAGGGAGGAGGAATGCAGGGGCAGGGGACAGGACATTTCCTCCCCTGGCTGAGGATGGATTCCTTCCTCAACAATTCCCTGGCCTCCAGCTGGCAAGGGAGCTGACAGTGGGAGCAGGAGGAGCTCAGTGGGTTGGCCCAGCTGGTCCTCTGTGGAAATCTCCATTAACCCTTTAGATGCTGGGCCTGAAGGTGCTGCAGGAAGGGGCCACTGAAGGTGCTACCTGGAGGCTGGAATGGTTTTTGTTATAGGATAGAATCATGTCATGGAATGGTTTGGGTGGGAAGAGACCTTAAAGATCATCCCACCCTTGCCATGGGCAGGGACACTTGCCACTAGCCCAGGTTGCTCCAAGCCCTGTCCAGCCTGGCCTTGGACACTTCCAGGGATCCAGAGGCAGCCACAGCTTCTCTGGGCAACCTGTGCCAGGGCCTCCCCACTCTCCCAGCTAGGAATTCCTTCCCAATATCCCATCTCTCCCTGCCCTCTGTCACTTTGAAGCCATTCCCTGTGTCCTGTCCCTCCATCCCTTGTCCCCAGTCCCTCTCCAGCTCTCCTGGAGCCCCTTCAGGCCCTGCAAGGGGCTCTCAGCTCTCCCTGGGGCCTTCTCTTCTCCAGGGGAACCCCCCCAGCTCTCCCAGCCTGGCTCCAGAGGGGCTCCAGCCCCAGCTGTGTCCCCTCCCTCTCCCATTTGGGAAGCTGTCCCAGTGAGTTGGGCACAGGGAGCTGTAACTGAGGGAGTGCTGGGCTGTGTAAGAGCAGGAGGGAGGTGGGTGTGGGGTCAGGGGCTGGGGTTGGTGGCCCAGCACTGGTTTGTGCCTCACTCTGGGGGTCTCTTGCAGCGCGAGGCCGCTCATTACTTCGGGTACGTGTACTTCAGACAGGTCAAGGACAACTCCATGAGGAGGGGGTACTTCCAGAAGGTGAGTGCTGAATCCCTGAGGCTGGAAAAGCCCTCCCAGCCCATGGATCCACCCTGGGCCCCATCCCCACCTTGGCCCCCAGCCCAGAGCACTGAGTGCCACGGCCAGGCCTTCCTGGGACACCTCCAGGGATGGGCACTCCAAACCTCCCTGGGCAGCCCCTGCCAAGGCCTCCCCACCCTTTCCACCAACAAATTCCTCCTCAGTCCCAACCTGACCCTCCCCTGGCCCAGCCTGAGGCCGTTTCCCCTTGGCCTGTCCCTTGTTCCCTGGCAGCAGAGCCCGACCCCCCCGGCTCCCCCCTCCTGGCAGGGACTTGCAGAGCCAGAAGGTCCCCCCTGAGCCTCCTTTGCTCCAGGATGAGCCCCCCCAGCTCCCTCAGCTGCCCCTCGTGCAGTGCTGAAGGGGTGGTGTTTGACTGTTTGACTCCCAGCTGTGCCCTTTTGCAGTCCCTGGTGCTCGTGTCCCGCCTGCCCTACGTGAACCTCTTCCAGTCCCTGCTCCAGCTCATTGCTCCCGAATACTTCGACAAGCTGGAGCCGTGCCTGGAGGCAGGTGAGCAGGGGGGGCTGGGAGGGAGGGTCTGCAGCCTGAAATCCTGCAGGGGTGTGATCAGGAGGTTCCGGAAAGACGGCTGAAATGTTCCAGATTGGTTCGTTCTGTAACAAATTCCAACAGGGAAGAACTTTTCATCCGCTTGTCCAAATGACAGCCGGCTGTAAAGGAGGCATGGATGGGAAGGGGAGGGATGGGGCTGTCAGTGTGTTCCCAGAGACAGGAAGAACTGCTGCTGCTGCATCTCTGGCAGGTCTTTTTTGCCTTGTTCAGCTTAATCCTGGTTTGTTAACACCGTGGTGCTGCTGTGGGAATGAGGGGGCTTTGCTGTGAGTCAGGGGGACATGTGGGCTGGGAACAGGCAGTGATGCAGTGCCAGAACTCCCAGGAGCAGCAGGACGAGCTGGGTCTTCCTCCAGGTGACACCTTTCCCTTGTCCTGTGTCCCTCAGTGTGCAACGAGATCGACCAGTGGCCTCCTCCTGTGCCAGGACAGACCCTGAACCTGCCCGTGATGGGAGTTGTCATCCAGGTACCTGTGGCAGGGTGGGAAGGGGAATCTGTGTTCCTTCATTCTGGTTGGTAAAATAGCTGTTCACCCCAGATGCTTCCCCTTTGGTCCCAACCTTTTTGGTCCCCACCATTGGAGTTGGGGATGAGGAAGTTTTCTCTCGTGGGGGGTTGTAGGGAAGGGAGGTGTGTGATGCTGATCCCATCTCCAGGGGTGACCTCTGCTCTTGTGTGTGATCCAGGTGAGGATCCCATCCAGGGTGGATAAACCAGGATCAAGCCCAGTGAAGCAGTTCAATCAAGAGGTGAGTTAAGCTTGGCCCAGGCCAGTGGTGAGCAGAGCCTGGACCACTGAGGGAGGAGGGTGGGAAGAGCTGGAGCTCTTAAATCCTGTTTGAAGAGCCTGGGATCAGTGTGGACTCAGTCACACACTTGGTTAAACTTCAGGCTCTCGTGGCTGGGAGTCAAACAGGGCTCTCAGCACAGAGTCTGTGTGCTCTGAGTGGTTGTTCCCCTTGCTTTTCCTGGGAATTCAGGCCCAAGGAGGTCTCCTGCCTTCATCTTCTGAGCTGTGGTGCAGCCTTTGTTCTCTGAGCAGCTTCACTGCTTTGGTTCAGCTTTGATTTCAGTTCTTGTCGTGTCATTGTTCCCCTTTTCTCTCCTTTGGCTGATGTTGGTTTGGGACCCACATTTCTAACCCTTACTGGCTCTGTGTCCCAAGCTCTGTCTTTCCCCAGAGGAGACTCTGGAAAACAAAGGAGCAGACCTGGGCAGCCTTTCACATCTTGAAAGGAAGGGATTTTTGTCAGTTTATAGGCAAGGGACTTAATTTGGACCTTGAATGCTCAATCCAGGCCTGTTCCTGCTCACACCTCTGAGTGTTTACCTTGTTCTCTTCTTTCTGTGTTGCTTTGTGGTTGATGGCTCAGTTTAGATGGAATTCCAGTCAGGATGCTTCCATTTCCTGACAGCTTTACTAACATTTGCTAACAGGCTTTTCTACCTTCTTCCTTCAGAATCTGTTACCAGCCCCACTGGTTCTCCCCAGTGTCCATGAGCTGGACCTGTTCAGGTGAGAGCCACCATTTCAACCCTCTCCCCTCCACCTGAATCCTCTCTTCCTGCTCAGAGTGTCCCAGATATCACAGGGATGATGCAGAATCACAAATGGCTCTCAATGAGGAAAGGCTGGGAGAACTGGGATTGTTCACCTGGAAAAGGGAAGGCTCCAGGGAGACCTTGGAGTCCCTTCCAGTGCCTAAAGGGGCTCCAGGAGAGCTGGAGAGGGACTGGGGACAAGGCCTGGAGGGACAGGACACAGGGAATGGCTTCCCAGTGCCAGAGAATTGGGGAGGGAATTCCTGGCTGGGAGGGTGGGGAGGCCCTGGCCCAGGTTGCCCAGAGAAGCTGTGGCTGCCTCTGGATCCCTGGAAGTGTCCAAGGGCAGGTTGGAGCAACCTGGAATAGTGGAAGGTGTCCCTGAACATCAGGAGATGATCCTTAAGGTCCCTTCCCACCCAACCCATCCCATGGCTGTGTGATCAGGCTGCTTGACATTGCTAAAGAATTTCCTCTAAACGTGTATAAAATGATTGAGGGACAGGACGTGCAAAGACACCTGAATTCCATAGTGGAATGCTAAAAATCCATCCTAGATCTCAAATTCCTGGATGGAAGCACATCTGGGTAGGTTTGTGTGGAACTGCTGTGTCTGGTCTTTCCTGAGCTGCCTTTCTACCCTCCCACCACTCTCAGGTGTTTCCAGCCAGTGCTGATTCACATCCAGATGCTGTGGGAGCTGATGCTGCTGGGAGAGCCCATGGTGGTGATGGCACCGTCCCCAACTGTCTCCTCAGAAATGGTTCTGGCCCTCACCAGGTAATGCCCTCGGATTCTGACAGACTGGGAGCTGTAAAAATCAATTCTGGCAGCTTTTCTCCCTCAGCTCCAGTCCCTGCTGGTCGATGGGGTTGGGTTGGGTTTTCACAGGGAAGCTTTGCAGGATGAACAGCACAGTGAGAGTCCTGCTCGTGTCCCCCCAGGGCAGAGAGGAGGGCAGGGGAACCTCCTCAGTGGTGGTCCACAGCTCTGACCTCTGCTTTAGCCCAAAAACCCAAAACCCTGGAATTCTCTGTAGTGGTTTGACCAGGCCAAGTGCTGGGTCCTGCCCTTGGGTCACCCCAACCCCAGGAACGCTCCAGGCTGGGGCAGAGGGGCTGGAAAGCTGGAAAGGGCCCTGGGGGTGCTGGTGGCAGCAGCTGGACGTGAGCCCAGCTGTGCCCAGGGGGGCAGGAGGGCAATGGCCCCGGGGCTGTGGCAGCCCCAGCGTGGGCACAGGCCCAGGGCAGGGATTGTCCCTGTGCTGGGAACTGGGGAGGCCCCCCTGGAATCCCGGGGGCAGCTCTGGGCCCTCAGACAGGAGAGACCTGGAGGGGCTGGAGCGTGTGCAGGGAAGGGAAGGGAGCTGGGAAGGGTCTGGAGCAGCAGGAGGGGCTGAGGGAGCTGGGGGGGCTCATCCTGGAGCAAAGGAGGCTCAGGGGGGACCTTCTGGCTCTGCAAGTCCCTGCCAGGAGGGGGGAGCCGGGGGGGGTCGGGCTCTGCTGCCAGGGAACAAGGGACAGGCCAAGGGGAAACGGCCTCAGGCTGGGCCAGGGGAGGGTCAGGTTGGGGCTGAGGAGGAATTTGTTGGTGGAAAGGGTGGTGAGGCCTTGGCAGGGGCTGCCCAGGGAGGTTTGGAGTGCCCATCCCTGGAGGTGTCCCAGGAAGGCCTGGCCGTGGCACTGAGTGCTCTGGGCTGGGGGCCAAGGTGGGGATGGGGCCCAGGGTGGATCCATGGGCTGGGAGGGCTTTTCCAGCCTCGGGGATTCCAGGATTGTGTTGCTGTGGCAGCACAAAGCCCTGCCCCAGCCCCAGGCTGCAGTGCCCTGTGTTGCAGTGTCCTGGCCCCGCTCCGGTACTGCTGCGATTTCCGGCCCTACTTCACCATCCACGACAGCGAGTTCAAGGAGTACACGACCCGCACTCAGGCCCCGTGAGTACCCCCCGGGCCCCTCCTGCCCCTCTGGGTGAGGAGACCCCCCCATGTTTCCATTGTCCTGCTTTCTCCCCCCTCTCCAGGCCGAACATCGTCGTGGGCGTCACAAACCCTTTCTTTATCAAAACCCTCCAGCACTGGCCTCACATCCTGCGGGTGGGGGAGCTCAGGATGTCAGGTGAGGGTGGCACCGAGGTCCTGTGGGGCTGGTGGGCTGTGCAGGGGGCTGGCAGGGAGCTGCAGGGGCTGTGATTTTACTCATCTTTGTTCCTGGGAGAGCTGGGAAGCCAGGAGAGGTGTGGACGGGGGCTCAGACCACGTGCAGGGGGGGAGACAGGTTCTGGTGAGGATGATTTGCTGTGTTTTCCTTCTCAGAAAGGGAGAAGCCCTTCCTGGGCAGGAAAGAGAAAACTGCCTTGAGAGCAAGAAAAAGGTGGAGGGAGAGGCTGAATTATTAACTGTGAAACCAAGAGACCTCAAGGCTGAGGAGCTGGTTTTGTGCAATGCCTCCTTAACACATCCTTGTTCCACAATGGTAGCAGGACAGTGAGATGAGGCTTCTGTGAGGGTAGAGGGGAGGGAGGGTGTGAGTTAGGATGGCCAAGTGTAGGGCTGGGTGTTCTCAAGGGCAAAGTGTCTCCCGGGGGCAGAGGCAGAGCCTGAACTGTCACCCCTGTCTGTCACAGGCGACCTGCCCAAGCAGGTGAAGGTGAAGAAACTGGCCAAGCTCAAAACCCTGGACACAAAACCAGGTCAGTCCTCTTCTCAGCCACAATCCAATCTTGTTTACCCTTCCGTGGAGGGGATTTTGCAGGAATGAGAATGTTGTGTCCATCCTTCTTTGCTTCCCACCAAGTGGGTGTGTTGGTGTTGCCACCTCCTCACACCTGATCTGCTGCCCAGGGACATCCATGTCAGATCCAGGAAAACTGCACACCTTTGTTCTGGGGTGGGAAAACCCAATTTGAGTTATTGTAGCACATTATCCCAGTGTTTCCATGGGTTTATTTTGTGTACCACACCTGCTGTTTAGGTGTGATGGCAGTGAGGGGAACTTGCTCAGCTGTCGCAGCTGAGAGTCCCTCCCAGCCCCTGCCAAAAGCTGCCTCCAGGAAGTTCTCTCACCATAAACTCAGTGTAAGAAGGTGCTGGAGGCAGTTCAGAGCCCTTTAATCCTGCTGGGAGTACTGCCTGCCTTAGCAATTCCACGATTTTGTGATTTAATGATTTAAATGATTTAATGATTTTTGTAATTGCACACACAGCTCCCAGGGTCTGTGCTGGGGATCTCAGTCCTGCCCTCCCTGCACTGTGTGACAGTGTCTCCTCCAGAGAAACAGGCAAAAATTCGTTTCTCGTTTCTGGGTTTTTTTCCTGATTTTATGGTTTTTTTTCCAACCTAGGAATCTACACTTCTTATAAAACATTCCTTCACAAAGACAAATCCCTGATAAAAAGATTGCTAAAGGTAAGCACTTCCCACTCTCTCCTGCATCTTGGGTGGGAAATCTGTGCCACCAGCTTGGTTTAAACAAACAGAACCCTCCAAAAGGAACAGGCTTACAGTGATTTAGTTGGGTGTATTTGGACATATCTCTCATGTCAGATTTAGGATTTTTCACATGATATTAAGGATTAAATGCTGGTTCTAACGATGCCCTGAGTGAGAAGAATTGATACCAAAATGCAGCCCAAACCCCAGGTTTTGTGTGGTGCCGTTTGCAGTTTTAGGATGTTTAAGTGTGGATTGGAGGCTGTGTTTGGCAGCCCAGCCCCAGCCCAGCCCCAGCCCTGTGTGTGGCTGTTCTGTGTCCGTGGGTGACACCCCAGTGACCTGGGGGGGGTTGTGCTTCCAGGGGATCCAGAGGAAACGTCCCTCCGAGGTGCAGAGTGCCCTGCTGAGGCGTCACCTCCTGGAGCTCACCCAGAGCTTCATCATTCCCCTGGTGAGTGCCAGGGAGTCCCTGGGGGAGAGGGGAGGGCACAGCAGGGTGAGGGGTTTGCTCTTCCCTGGAACAGCGTCTGTACCAGGCTCAGGAGCGTGGAATCCTGGAATGGTTTGGGTGGGAAGGGACCCTTAAACTCATCCCAGCCCCCGCCATGGGCAGGGACACCTTCCTCTAGCCCAGATTGCTCCGAGCCCCATCCAGGGGTTTTAGTGCCAGGGATTCCAGTCCCTCCTGCCAACCTCTTCCCACCTCACCTGTTCTCTCATGGCACACTTGGGGTTCCTGCATTTTGTGACCTAGATCCTGGTGGGAAACCAGCTGGGACACTTGGACTCACATAAAATGCGACTGTGAAGGAAAAAATGGAGGAAAAACCTGAAGTATGAGGCTGTTGTTGGGCCTGGGATGCTCTGGAGAAACCCTCAAACTCCATGACCTCACAAGAGTCTCCTCAGTTGTTGTAACTTCTTTATCACTGTTTTAATTTGGGGGGTTTATTTCTTCCCAGGAGCACTATATTGCCAGCCTGATGCCTCTGCAGAGAGCCATCACTCCCTGGAAGGTAGGTTGGGTTTTCCAGTTCCTCCTTCTTCCCTGTGGCTGCAGGGTTGGGAATTGTTGCCCCACGTGCTGGTCACACGCTCTGATACTCCATGTAACGTCCCTCCTTAAAGGAAGAGGGTTTGTTATTCCTTTAAAACTACAATAAAGAAGTTGAAACAAACCTTAGGACAGATGTTTCCTGTTTTGCCACGAGCTGAGCTTTGGGAATTTCATTGGAAGGTTAACCTTAAGGTGTTCCTGCAGTTCTATCCTGAGCTTGTGCTTTGTGCACCTTTTCCAGTGTAAATACAGGCCTCACTTTCCTGGTTTCTTTTGGAGTTCTCTAACCTGGACTTTGTGTGTGCAGAACCCTCCCCAGATCCGTCCTTTCTGTCAGGAGGATTTCATGAAGACCCTGGAACACGCTGGGCCTCAGCTCACCTGTGTGCTCAAGGGGGACTGGTTAGGCCTCTACAGGTAGGGTTTGGGTCATTAATTCTCTTATCCCATCAACAGTTATTAGTTATAATGAACATCAAACCCCAAATTAGGACTGGGAGCAAAGAGGGAGCTTTGGGACTGGTCACCTGCAGAACTTATCCTATGAATTGATTAATTCAGAATGGTCGGGAAGAGCAACATCGGGGCAGAGTGAACCCGGTGGTTTGTGGGTCTTAATGAGCAGAGCCCCTGCAGGAGAGTTTGTCCACAGTTACAGTAAGGCTGATTAAATGCAATGGAAAGGACAGTACAATATGAGTGGAAAGAATTCAGAAGTTGGATACTCAGTGGGAAGGAAAAGGAGAAGGGAAAAAATCCAAGAGAGTGATCAGAAACAGTAATCACGGAATTCCAGAGTCCTGGAATGGTTTGGGTGGGAAGGGACCTTAAAGCCCATCCAGTGCCACCCCCTGCCATGGACAGGGACACCTTCCACTGGCCCAGGTTGCTCCAAGCCCTGTCCAGCCTGACCTGGGACACTTCCAAAGCCGGGGAGTCCCTCTCTGCTCAGCCTGTGCTGGGCCCGGCATTCCCGGAGCCAGCTCTGGATCCCCCTGTCCCCTTCCCAGCATCACCTCGTGGAGCTCTTGGGCACATGGGGGGATGTTGGGGTGTCCTGTGCAGGCCCAGCAGTTGGACTGGCTGATCCTGGGGTCCCTTCCAGCTCAGGGTGCTCCATGATTCCATGATTCCCGGGCCTCTCTCCCTGCAGGCGTTTCTTCAAGTCCCCGAACTTCGACGGCTGGTTCCGGCAGCGGCACCGGGAGATGACCCACAAGCTGGAGGCCCTTCACCTGGAGGCCATCTGTGAGGCGGTATGTGCCAGCCATAGGGGTTGGGGCAGTGCCAGGGGACCCCTGGGACCAGGAGTGAGGGCACTGCTGCCTCGGGCACTCCCTGGTCCTGCTCCGATGGGATCTGTGCCCTTGGGATCACGGCCCTGCCTCGTGTCCCTCAGGGCACAGGGATAACCTGGGACAGCTCAGCTCCCACGTCCTGCTCCCACTGCTCCTGCCAGCTCTTTGCCATTCCTCAGGCTCTTCCCAAGCCAGGCTGGAAGCACCAAGGGCTTTTAGTTTATTTGGCCCAGATAGTAGGAAGAAATTCTTTACTCAGAGAAGAGAAGGCTCCAGGGAGAGCTGAGAGCCCCTGGCAGGGCCTAAAGGGGCTCCAGGAGAGCTGGAGAGGGACTGGGGACAAGGGATGGAGGGACAGGACACAGGGAATGGCTTCCCACTGCCAGAGGGCAGGGTCAGGTGGGATATTGGGAAGGAATTGCTGGCTGGGAGGGTGGGGAGGCCCTGGCACAGGTTGCCCAGAGAAGCTGTGGCTACCCCTGGATCCCTGGAAGTGTCCAAGGCCAGGTTGGACAGGGCTTGGAGCAACCTGGGCTGCTGGGAGGTGTCCCTGCCCATGGCAAGGGTGGCACTGGATGGGCTTTCAGGTCCCTTTTCCCACCCAAATTATTCCATGATCATCTGTTGTGGCTTCCTTAATGCCTGATGAAAATAGGGAAGATTTTGGGCAGTGCCTGCTGGGACAATTCCTTGAGCTGAGCAGCTGCTGGAGTCCCCCAGGAGCCCTGGAATCCCTCCAGGTGCATCTCCAGCTGCTTCCACCCCTGGCAGCAGTGCAGGTCCTTGTCCATGGCGTGGGCAATGCCAGAGCTGCTCCTGGCTGGAAATGGGTTGAAATCCTGGGCACTGCTCCTGCAGGGAAGAACCTGTGCTGTTGTGGCCAGGACAGTGGGAGGAGCTCTGTCTCCCTCGTTTGGGAATGAGGATGAGAAACCTGTCCTCACCTTTGTTTCAGGCTTTGCTTAGGGGTATCCTCTGGGCAGTGTCCCTGAGGAAGGCCCCTCTCTCTCTGTAGGACATCGTGGCCTGGATGAAGGACAAGTCTGAGGTGGAGATCGTGGACCTGGTGCTCAAACTCCGGGAGAAGCTGGTGAGTTCTGCCCTCTCCCTGCACTCGCTGCTCTCACTCTCCATGGCAGGGACAGACCAGGGACATGGATCACACCTGTACCTTGGAAGCTTTGTTCTCACTCCCTGGAGAACCGGGAAATGGGACAATTGGGAAACCTTGTGTAAAATGCTCAGAGTTCTGAGGGTTTGGGTTCTTCGCCTCCCTGAGGCCCAGGGGGTGTTTCCTTGTTGTCTCATATCCCAGACTAGAGCGCCCACGTGCCAGAGCCGAAGGCAGAGGGGAAAGGGGAGCCCCTGAAGGTGTTTTGCCCCCGTGTCTGTCCCTGCAGGTGCGGGCCCGGTGCCAGCACGTGCCGGTGAGGGAGGAGACGCTGCAGCGCGTGGGGCTCTACATTGACACCATCATCGGCTCCCTGCCCGAGGACCTGCAGGCCGTGCTGCACCACCCCTGAGCACAGGGGGGCTCCTGGAGAGCCAGGGACCCTCCCACCCCGCTCCCACCCCGCTCCCACCCGGCTCTGGGCAGCTGCAGTTGTGTTTGGAGAGGAAGTTCCGTCCCGGATCCCGCCGGCGGGGCCCGGATCTCCCCTGGGGGGGACTCGGAGCGTGGGTCGGAGCCGTGGCTGCCCTGGGGAGCCTGTGCACTGCTCCCTGTCTGATCCCGCTCCGAGGGGCTGGGCTGGGGCTGTCCACCAGGAATTGTCCCCCGTGTGGCTGCCAACAGGGCAGGAAGTGCCACCAGGCCTCCAGCAGCACGTGCCAGGCTGTGCCCGGCGTGCGGTGCCCGCTCAGACACACATCCTGGTCCAGCGTATTCCCATGGCCTCATCCTGCCTGGAAGGAGCAGGAGCAGCCCTGGTTGGGCTCAGGACAGCTCCTGATGATGCGGATGAGGTGAAGAAGCTGCCCCTGCCCTGAGCAGCCCTGGCTCAGCCCAGTGGGAGCTCCAGCTGCAGATGGAGTGGGAAGAGGAATCCTGGACATGGAAAGCTGCTGGATTCTCTCTGGAGCAGAGCCAGAGAAGGAGGGGCTGGTGCATCCCCAAGGATCAGAGCTCTCCAGGGTGCCTGGGGTGGCTGCTGGGAGGAGCTGGCTCCAAATGCCATTCCCTCTGCTTGGAGAGTCGGGTCTGTGACTGGGGCTGTGCCCGGGGCACTGGGAGGGCTGAGCTCAGCCTGCTTCCCGAGAAAACCTGTTGGAAAATCTGATTCCTACAGTCCATGCCAAGAGGGAATGCACAGGATTGGGCCCTGCTCCTCTGTTCCTGCCTTCAGAGGGAGCTCCCCCTGCCTGGAATCCCCTTCCTGCCCTGGGAATGGATCCTCTGTGAGCCCAAGGCCTTTGCTGCTCCATGTCTGCATTTCCCCGTCTGCGTGTCTGGCCAGGGCTGAAATTTTTGCCTAAAAAAAGGGATTAGGAGGGATCTGGCAGCCTTGTCCTGTCAGAAGCCTGCTGTGGTTGAACTTGGCACCTTTGCAGGTGGCAGGATGGATCCTGCCCAGAGCCGTGGCATTCCCAGTGCTCCCAGTGGAAGCTGCTCCGTTTCCATCGCTCTGCCCCTTCTCGGGGCTGGGGAGGTGTGGGGGGCTCAGGGCTGGCTGAACTCCTGCATTCCCCCTCTGGAGCCAGGCACGGAGCAGCAGGAGCCCCCTGGGCCTCCCAGTGCCTCTGCCCTCCCTGGAGCCTGGAATTCTGTACAGTATCCTTAGGGACAGTGTATATTCTGTACATAGTCTGTGTGTGTCCGTGCACAGCTCTGGGGGCCCTGCTGGCCCCAAACACTCTGTAAAGTAGAAAATATTAGTTTAAAAAAAACCAAACCTGAAGCCAAGCTGGGTCCTGGTTTGGAGTCTCCAGAGTTTATTTGGTTTGGGGTGGGCTGTCCCTGCTGTGGGGTTTGGTCACTCCTGGCCATCGGCATCCGAGTCCTCCGGGGGGTTCACAGCACCCGGCCTGGTGTGTGTCCCTCTGTCCTTCCCAGGGCAGGGGATCATGGAATCATTTGGGTTGGAAAATCCCCTGAGCCCAGGGAGTCCAACCATCCCCCAGCACTGCCAAGGCCACCACTGCCCCATGTCCCCAAGTGCCACATCCACAGGGTTCTGAAATCCCTCCAGGGATGGGGACTCCGTCATCATCCTGTAGCTGTTCCTCAGCAGCCCAGATTTCTTTCTTCTGGCATTATCCCTCTCAATGATGTATTTTTAGTTTTGCATTTCTCCCAAACCTCATCTCCTGCAGACTCATTATCGTGGAATCCCACACTGGTGTGGGTGGGAAGGGACCTTAAAGCCCATCCAGCCCCACCCCTGCCATGGGCAGGGACACCTTCCACCAGCCCAGGTTGCTCCAAGCCCCGTCCAACCTGGCCTTGGACACTTCCAGGGATCCAGGGGCAGCCACAGCTTCTCTGGGCAACCTGTGCCAGGGCCTCCCCACCCTCCCAGCCAGCAATTCCTTCCCAATATCCCATCTCTCCCTGCCCTCTGGCACTGGGAAGCCATTCCCTGTGTCCTGTCCCTGCAGGCCACTGTAAATAGTCTCACTTCAGGGTCGTCCTTTTCCCTTTCCTCCACACTGTCCATTTTTCTCTCTGCCCCCCTCACCCCCACCAGGTTTTCAGCCCTGCCTCGTTCCCAAATCCTGGGTTATCTGAGCCACTGTGTAGAATAAAAAATGCCTTATAAACTCTGCAGCCTAGATTAAATCCCTGTTTAACAGCTCCAGGTCCCACTTAGTCCATGGGATGGAGGGGAGCAGGGGATGCAGGGTCACAAAATAGGTTGATAGTCAGTCACAGGCTTTAACAGGAATAAACAGGACATTCATTTCCCTGTGGGAACCTGCCCAGCACCTCCTGTGCCCTCAAACCTTTCCAGGCACGGGGGGCCAAGTCCGGGGAGATCCTGCCTGGACAGGGAGCTGTGGGAAGTGTCCCTGCCCGTGGCACTGGATGAGCTCTAAGGTCCCTTCCAACCCAAACCTCTCCATGATTCCATGAGCAGCCAGCGACGTGCAGATCCTGCCTTGGCTCCGGGGGGAGTGGGACGAGGTGGGAGCTCAGGGAACAGCCCCAGGGACTGGAGGTGGAGCTCAGGGAACAGCCCCAGGGACTGGAGGTGGAGCTCAGGGAACAGCCCCAGGGACTGGAGGTGGAGCTCAGGGAACAGCCCCAGGGACTGGAGGTGGAGCTCAGGGAACAGCCCCAGGGACTGGAGGTGGGAGCTCAGGGAACAGCCCCAGGGACTGGAGGTGGGAGCTCAGGGAACAGCCCCAGGGACTGGAGGTGGGAGCTCAGGGAACAGCGCCCAGGGACTGGAGGTGGGAGCTCAGGGAACAGCGCCCAGGGACTGGAGGTGGGAGCTCAGGGAACAGCCCCAGGGACTGGAGGTGGGAGCTCAGGGAACAGCCCCAGGGACTCGTCGTAGAAAGCCTGGAGGCCCCGGGGGGGCTGCAGGGGGGGGCTCCTGCCCAGCACCTCCCGACGGAAGTTCTCCCTCATCCAGCCATAGACCAAACTGTGCAGGAAGCCCTGCAGGGACACGCTCAGGGCCTGGGGGAGAGAGGGAGAGGGAAAGGGCAAGGCCAGTCCTGCCATTCCCTGTCCCTGCAGACCCCGGGACCAGCCCGGGCCGGGTGACACAGGGACAGGTGACACAGGGACAGGTGACACAGGGGCATGGGGAGGTGTCTCTCCTCATGATGTGGTTAGTTAAACCACATCAAACCCCTGGGAAGAGCCAAAGGGTGAAACCCCAACCAGTGGGAAGAGCCAGGCTGGGCCCAGGGCTGTGTCCTCACCCTGCAGTCAGTGGGGTCCAGGCTGTCCCCAAGCCCTGTCACAGCCCCTGGCCCTGCAGGGCCCAGCACCACTGACACGTTGGGTGGGGACAAAAGTCCGGCTCGGGAGCCCTGGAAGTGGGGTTTTACTCACTGCAGCAACGTAGAGGACAAGGACCGAGGCGGGTTTGATGCTGGTGAAGGAGAGGAGGGTGAGGAGGAAGGCTGTGGGTGGGAGACAAAAGGACAGTCTTTGGTGGGACACCCCCACTGTGACCCTGCGGGGCTGGGGGGGCCCTGGGACACACCCCCCCCCCGGACTTGCCTGGTGTCCAGCAGAGCAGGAAAACCAGCTGGAAGCAGCGGGAGGCTTTGCTGACGCTGCGGCCGCTCCCGCCCCCAAAGCCCGCGTCCCTCTCCAGGGGCAGCAAAGGCACCGCGACCGTCCCGCGGCAGCGGAGCCTCACCCGGCGGTACAGGAGCTGGGGAGGGGCCCGGGGGGGTCAGTGGGGCCGTCCCGGACCCCAAACCCGCCCCTGCCCCGCGCCCTCACCGTGCAGCAGCCGAGCACCAGCAGCAGGTACAGGAGGAAGATGATTTTCCCCGCCAGCCCCGCGTCGTTCTCACCGAGGTACTGGGAGGCAACGGGAACTCCGTGGGGCCGGGGCAGCCCTGCCCCGAGCTGTGCCAGCCCTGCCCCGAGCTGTACCTGCCCCGAGCTGTGCCAGCCCTGCCCTGAGCTGTGCCAGCCCTGCCCCGAGCTGTACCTGCCCCGAGCTGTGCCAGCCCTGCCCTGAGCTGTGCCAGCCCTGCCCCGAGCTGTACCTGCCTCGAGCTGTGCTAACCCTGCCCCGAGCTGTGCTAACCCTGCCCCGAGCTGTGCTAACCCTGCCCCGAGCTGTGCCAGCCCTGCCCCGAGCTGTGCCTGCCCTGAGCTGTGCCAACCCTGCCCCGAGCTGTGCCAGCCCTGCCCCGAGCTGTGCCAGCCCTGCCCCGAGCTGTGCCTGCCCTGAGCTGTGCCAACCCTGCCCCGAGCTGTGCCAGCCCTGCCCCGAGCTGTGCCGCGACTCCACGGCCCGGGAGCTGCTGGAGCTGCCCCTGAGCCTCTGCTGGAACGGGGACACCCCTGTCCCTGCCCTTTGGAGCACCTGCCCGGGTGGATCCTGCGCTCCCCAGAGCCCCCCGCCCCGGTGGGGTGGGTGGGCAGCTCCGGGGGTCAGGGATGGGCACCCGGCAGTGCTCACCTGGTAGCAGATGTCCTGGGCATGGTGGATGAGCAGCAGGCAGCTGCAAGGAGAAGGATGGAGGATGCTGCTGCTGGTCCCCAAATCCCCCACCCCATCCCCAAATCCCCCACTGCAACCCAAATTACCCCAACCAAAAATCCCCAGCCACAAATCCCCTACCCCCAACCCAAAATGTCCCAATCCCAAATCCCCAACCCAAAATCCCCCAACCCCACATCCCCCACCCCAACCCCAAATCCCCCATCCCCAAATCCCCCAACCCCCCCACCCCAAAGCCTCCACCCCCGGCAGTGTCCCGTGGGGGGCAGGGAGGGGGGGCCGGACCTGGAGCAGTACAGCCCGAAGGTGTCGTGGGAGCCGTTCCCTTTCCAGGGCACCACGGGCGCGATGTCGGTGCCGGAGGTGCCGCGGGCGAGGAGCTGCCCCAGGAGCGTCAGCGCCGGCACCAGCCTGGGGGAGAGGGGGGAGCGTCCCGGGATGTCCTGGGCTGTCCTGGGACAGCCGGGGGGGATCGAGAGGGGCACCTACCAGGCCAGGATGTAGGGAATTCCCTGCCACGCGCTCTCCAGGCACCGGCTCCGCTCCTGCGGGAGGATCCTGCCCTGAGCCGGGGCTGCAGGAGCGGCAGCAGCCGAGGATCCAGCCCCGCTCCCAGCGGGATGAGGGGAACCACCAATGCCCCAGGGAATGGGGCTGTCCCGGATCCCCCCGCTGCCCCCCGGGTCCTGGTAGGGCCATATGCGGGCAGAGCAATGCCCAGGTCCTGGAAGGGCGATGCCCAGGTCCTGGAAGGGCGATGCCCAGGTCCTGGTAGAGCAATGCCCAGGTCCTGGTAGGGCTGTGTGAGGGCAGGGCAATGCCCAGGTCCTGGCAGGGCTGTGTGAGGGCAGGGCAATGCCCAGGTCCTGGCAGAGCAATGCCCAGGTCCTGGCAGGGCTGTGTGAGGGCAGGGCGATGCCCGGCTCACCCGGGCGGGGTCACAGACCTGCAGCGCTGCCGCGGGCCGGGCTCTGCCGCCAAGGACGGTGCGATAGGACTCGTAGGCGTAGACAACGACCATGAGGAACGAGACCGAGTAGAAGGTCTGGGAGAAGAAAGGGAGAGGGACAAGGAGAGGGGGTCGGTCCTGCTGTGCCCGGCGCACCCAGGGTACCTTCCCTCTGCACCCCGATGCCCCACCGGCCCCTTCCCTCCCCGTGCCCTGCAGCCCCACCCCACCCCACCCCTCCAGTCCCTTCCCTCCTGCACCCGCGGAGGGACCCCGTGACCCCTCTGGCCGGTGGCCTCTCGGGGCCGGCAGCACTGACCGCCCGGGCCCCCCGTCCGTCCATCCCAGCCCGCAGACGGGGCTCGGCCGCTCCCGGCGGCCCAGGGGGGTCCCGGTGCCCCCTTACCGTGACCAGCATCCGCCCGTAGGGACAGGCGGCGTAGGCGGGCACGGAGAGCGGGGCCGGCAGCAGCTGCAGCGTGGCCGTGCCCAGCAGGGCAGCGGAGCCCAGGAAATCCGCCAGGGCCAGCAGGGCCAGGGGCCGCAGCTGGGGAGGGGGCACGGCGTTAGCTCGGATGGCAGAGCCCCCCGAGCTCCCGCGGCCCTCCGCGGGCTGGCACCGACTGCTCCCGGGGGGCTGGAGCGAGCGCTGGACATCCCGCACCTCCCGCTCCCCTCCCGCGGCTTTATCCCAGTGCCGGCCCGGCTTCGCCTCGGGCTCAGCTGCGGCCGGGCCCATCCCTGCGCCCCTGGAAGCTGGTGGCACTCACCTGGGAGCGGCAGCACTGCCGGCGGCACTTACCTGGATGCTCAGGAGCCGGTGACACTCACCTGGATGTGGCAGCACCGCCGCTGCCGGGAGGCGACAGCGAGGACGGATCCGCTGCCCAGGAGGCTGGAAAAGACGGGGCTGGTGACAAATGTCCCGACAGAGCTGCTACCAAGCCCTGGTTCCAGCCCCGGGAGCGGGGCCAGGACCCACCTGAGCAGCGCGGCCGGGAGGGAGATTCCCATCAGCACCAGGACCTGGGGGAGACACGCGGGGAGCGCGGGCTCGGGAGTCCCGGAGCGGGGCCGCCCCGGGAGCCTCGGCCGGCCCACGGCTCGGGGGATGTGGAGCCCTGCGGCACGGCCGGACTCGCTCCCTCGGGCATCCCAAAACACCGGGAAAGGTGCTCGCCCGGAGAGGCTGTGGAAGGGCTGAGGGCGCAGCGGAGGGGTCGGGGCCGGTCCCTCCCCAGCCCCTCGGCGGCGGCCGCACGGGGGGTTTCCCTGCTCCATCCTCCTGAGTTTTCCTCCCCAGATGCCCTCCTCAGCATCCCGGATTCGCTCGCCCGGGGCTGGGGAGCGCCAAGAAGCCGCGTCCCGCCCGGGGCCACGCCGGGAGCGGCTCCCAGACGGCGCTGCTGGAGCTGCCGCCGAGGAACCGGAGCGACCGCCGGGGCCGGAGGGATCCCGGGGCTGAGTCACCGGGACAGCCGGGCAGGAGCCTGGGAAGAGCCGCTCCGGCCCAGCACGAGCCCTGCCCGGGGGGCCGGGACCCCTTTGCCGGTCCCAGCGCCGCCCCAGCTCCGGCGTGGGGGGACCCCGTGAGCCCGGATTTGCTGGAATGGGAACTGCAGCGTTCGGCAGCGCCATTCCCAGGTCTCCAGGGGGTTTCCCGCACGCACGCGGATTTGTTTACCTGGGTATCCGAGAGAGCCCACGGCTGCTCCTCTGCGTTGGCCATGGCCGGGGGTGGGAGCCTGGAGCCTTCCCGGCTCCGCCTGCACCGGGCACAGCCGGGGATGGAGCGGCTGCCGGGAGCGATGGCGCTGGAGCGGCTCCGCTGCCGCTGCCCGGGCTCGCTCCACACCCTCTGCGGGCACCAGGACACGGCGCAGCCGGAGGAACCTGCCCAGCCGGGGCAGGAGGAGCTTCCCCGAGGTGCAGGCGGATCATCCCAGCCCTGGGAGCAGGGAGGGATCAGCACCTCGGCTGGGGAGCCCAGGAGAGCACATGGACACCCCTCGGCACGTGGGGAGGGAGGGAACAGCACCGAGAGCTCCTTGTCCTGCTGAGGAGTCCAGAGAGGCCACCGGGATGCTGCCAGGGCTGGAGCCCCTCTGCTCTGGAGCCAGGCTGGGAGAGCTGGGGGGGTTCCCCTGGAGAAGAGAAGGCTCCAGGGAGAGCTGAGAGCCCCTTGCAGGGCCTGAAGGGGCTCCAGGAGAGCTGGAGAGGGACTGGGGACAAGGCCTGGAGGGACAGGACACAGGGAATGGCTTCCCAGTGCCAGAGGGCAGGGAGAGATGGGATATTGGGAAGGAATTCCTGGCTGGGAGGGTGGGCAGGCCCTGGCACAGGTTGCCCAGAGAAGCTGTGGCTGCCCCTGGATCCCTGGGAATGTCCCAGGCCAGGTTGGACGGGGCTTGGAGCAACCTGGGCTGGTGGAAGGTGTCCCTGCCCATGGCAGGGGTGGCACTGGATGGGCTTTCAGGTCCCTTCCCATCCAAACCTTCCTGGGATTCTCAGTGCCAGAATCCTCTGCATCTTCTCCCCAGCACGGATCCAGCACTGATGGTGCAGGAATGAAGCATTCCCATTCCCACATGCACAGGGACCTTGGGAAATGAAGGGATTTATTAATTTTGTTTTAATTTTAAACCCAAGGATGTTCTGATCTCCAAGCACTGCCCAGCCCAACACCAACAGCCACCAGAGTCCTGCCTCAAACAGGGATTTACCTTTATTTCAGGGATATTGGCTGAAGGAAGAGAGGGAAGAGGGAGGGAGGGATGGGGGGGAAGGTCTGAGGGAGGGAGGAGGAGGAGGAGGAGGGAGAGGGACTGGAGGGAGCAGGGGAAGAATTGCAGCAGGAGACCTGCTGAGGGTGACAGTGACACAGGGGACTCGTTTGGCAGCTCCTGGATGTGCTCCCGGGCAGCTGCTTCCTTGTTCTCCTCCGTCAGGTACGGGTGGATCAGGGGATCCATGGACAGTGGATCTCTGTGCTCCCAACTGGATCCCACCTTGTTCCCCCGCTCCCATCTGGGACCCCACCCTGATCCCTGTCTCCCAGCTGGATCCCACCTTGTTCCTCTCCTCCCAGCTGGATCCCCCCATTGTTCCCCTGCTCCAAAATGGACCCACATCAATCCCTGCTCCCAGATGGATCCCATGTCTTTCCCCTGCTCCCAGGTGGATCCCACTTTGTTCTTCCCCTCCCAGCTGGATCCCACATTGATCTCCCAGCTGGATCCCACATTGATCCCCACCACACCTGGGATCTATTCCAGGTCTCTTCATCCTCCAGGAGAGCACGAGGCAGAGGGAGAACAGGGATCATCCCCTCAGCCTGAGCAGCAAAGCCAAAGCAGGAGGCACCATCTCCCTCTGGTGTTGTGGGAATCCAGGTCTCACCCTGGAGCCATCCCTGTTATTCCAGAGGCACCACTTAATTCAACCTTTCCAAACTGGGAGCAGGGTCCAGGCTCTTCCCTGGCGGAGCCAACACTTGTACCCTTGGGAAGCATTTCAGACACTCCTGGGACAAACTCTCCCTTTCCCATCCAGTTCCCTCCATCCCAGCAGCACCCGGATCCCTCCCAGCAGGGACAGGTTCTGCCCAGGGCACGTTTTCCCTGAGGACTCTTTTGAGGAGAAATTGGCACCAAAGGCTGAGTTAGTGGGAGTGGAATCCAGAGGATTTGGCTGCTGGCAGGACCAGGACAGCTAAGGAGGCAAGGAGGGATGTTGCACCCCAGGGTCCCTCCCCCTGGAAGCACCAGGGTGGCTGCAGCACCCCAGGATCCCTGTCCCAGGCCACTGGTGGGTCCCCTGGGATGGGCTGGGGACATGGGAGACCCCCAGTCTGTCCCCCCATGACATGGCAGCTCCCCTTTTCCCAGCCCAGGGACAGGGAACACCCGGGCCCTTCCCTGAGCTGTGAGGGGACACAGCACATCCCTCCCCCACACTGCTGCTCCTACAGCTCCCAGAGCTCCAGCCCCAAGGACAGGGCAGGATCCTGCCATGGAACTGGAGTTTGCTGTGCCAGCTGCCCTTCCCAAGGTGGGGCAGCTCCTTCCCAAGGCCCCCCCGGGCAGGGCAGCACCAGGAGCTGCTCCCCCAACCTGCTTTTAACTCCAGGCCCACCCGGGGGTGTTAATCCAGACTCATCCCTGTACTCTGGGCTGGGGAAGCTGAGCTTTAGTAGCCAAGGTTTAACTCCAAACAAGGGGCAGGAAAACAACACCACAGGGACGTTTGGCCTGTGCAGATGAGAAAGTTTGGAAGCTCCAGTTGAGCGGAGCTGGGAAGAGCCTGTTCCAGGGCTACCAGCAAAACATCCCTCCTGGGGCTCAGGGAGCGGGTTTCAGGATGTCCTGGCTTCCTTCTTTCACCAATTCCCACGGAAATTAGGGAAGAACCTCCAGGTCCCTGCAGGCACTGCCCAGATCTGCCACCCCCTGCCCCCCACTGCTCCATCCCAGCAGGAACAGGGCCTTCCTTCCAAACCCAGCACTGCACAGCAGCAAAACTTCCCTGGGACTCCCAAAAACGAGGAGCGGGGCACCCATTCCAGCTTTTCCTCTGCTTCCTGCTCCCAAACGGGGTCAGGCAGCTCCAATTCCTGCTCAGCCACGTGGCACCTTGGGGTGGGGAATCATCCCTGGCACCACCACAGGTTCCACTTCAACATCCAGGAGATCCTTTCTCCTTCCTGGAATCACTGAGAATTCCTGAGAGGATCCCTGGGTAGGAAGGAGAGAACACCGGAGCTGTGGGAGGGGCCTGGGGCTGCATCCACTGATAAATTGGCTCTAGAGAAGAAACCTTGGAGAAAACACTCAAGATTTTCTGCATTAAAGACTCATCCTTTGAGCCTCTCATGGTCTGGTGCTATTTTAGCTCCATCTAAAGTGCTTCCCACCCTCCTTTTAATCTTCTGAGTCACGAGCCCGGCTGGAGTTTGAAGATCCAAGTGAGTTCCACCCTAACCCACGCCTGACAGGTTGGGATTATTTTAAAACCATCTTTAAAAAAGCATCAGGATCCTCAATTCCAGGGGTTTTAAACCAAGTCCCAACTCAGAGCAAATTCCCACACCGGGGCTGGAAGAGTTGGCACAATTCCACTGCAAACTGGTGCTAAAAACACCGGTTCAAGCCCAAACCGTGACCGGGAGCTCCGGGTGTGGTCGGGAGGAGGTTTCACCATGAGCAAAGTGGTTTGGGTCGATCACCAGGATGTTCTTACGGACAAGGGAGTAAGAGCTGTCCCCTCATCTCTTCCCGTGGAGCCACCAGCTGCCCTGGGCCGAGCGCTTGGCCACGTCCTCCTTCTCCTCGGGGCTGAAGTGCAGGATGGTGAGGATGGCCGTGAGCGTCTGCTGCCGGCCCCGCGCGTCGGGCAGCGTCAGGAACCGGTACACCACGTTCTTCAGGTACTCCAGGTTGGCTCCTTCCCTGCTCCTGTCCCGGAAGTTCTTCTGGATCTCGCCCTGCAGCGCCGCCACCTCCTCGCGGTGCTTCTCCTGCTCGGCCAGGGCCTTCTCCCGCAGCCGGTGCAGCTGCGCCTCCAGCCCGTGCCGGTGCTTGCGCAGCGCCGACACCTCCACCTCCTTCCGCGCCAGCTGCTCCGCGTACAGGAACAACGTGGGCTCGGAGCCCGAGGGCAGGGGGAGGCCCTGGGGGAGAACCTCGGAGGAGCTGTGGTCGGGGGAGTCGCCGTGGGGGACGTCCGGGGAGCTCTGGGAGGCCTGGAGCGCGTGGGGCAGCGCCAGGGCCCGCAGGCGCTCCAGCTCCTGGTCCTTCTCGGCCAGCACGGCCAGCGCCCGGTCCCGCTGCTTGTGCATCTCCTCCTCCAGGCGCAGCGCCCGCTCCCGGTACTCCAGCTGGCACCTCTCCAGCTCCTGCCGGTGCCGCTGCTGCAGCTGGGACAGCTCCTGCCTCTTGGCCTCCACGTCCTGCCGGTGCCGCCTCTCCGCGTCGTCTGAGGCCAGCTGGAGCGCCACGTACTTCTCCTTGAGCTCCCCCAGCTGCTCCTGGGCCTCCTCCAGCTCCTTGGCCAGGTTGATGTCCTTGCTGGACTTGTTCTTCAGGACCAGCTGGGCCCTCACCTTGTAGCGCTCGAACTCCTCCTTCAGCTGCCTCAGCTCCTGCTGGTAGTACCCGGCCGTGGCCTTCTCGCCGTCCCCGGAGCCCCTGGGCAGCTCCAGCTCACACGGCTCCTCCACGTCCGCCTGGCTCTTCCCGGTGGCCGCCTGCAGGAGCTTCTTCAGCTTCTCCATCTTGTCCTTGAGCACGTTCACGTCCAGGTTGGCCTCCTCGCCGTGGATGTCCCCCGGGGCCCGGCTGGAGGCGGCGATGGCCAAGGTCTTGTTCTCCAGGTCCAGCTGCACGATGCGGTCCTTGAGCTTCTGGATGACCTGCTGGTCCTTCTGCTTGGCCTTCTCGTAGGTGCCCAGCAGCTCGGACGCCTGGGACACCTGAGCCTCCAGGTCGGCCACGCGCCGCTCCTCCATCTGCGCGCGGTGCCGGAGCTGCTCCTCGGCCTGGGCGGTCTGGGGGCACGGACGGGGCAGGGTCAGGGCAGCACGGGGGGCACGGGGCGCTCAGCTCTGCTCTGCCCCACCCCAAACCACTGCAGGGCCTCCCCTTGCCCGGGAATCCTGCAGGAGACACCTCCCGGCCTTGGCTTCTCGGGGATTTGTGTATTTGGAATCATGGAACTATTTGGGTGGGAAGGAACTTTCAGGATCCTCTATTCCCACCACCTGCCACTAGATCCACTACTCTCATCCACCTTCCACCAGACCAGGTTGCTCCAAGCCCCATCCAACCTGGCCTTGGACACTTCCAGGGATCCAGGGGCAGCCACAGATGCTCTGGGCAGCCTGGGCCAGGGCCCCGCCACTCACCACCCTCCCAGCCAGGAATTCCTTCCCCATATCCCATCTAATCCTGCCCTCTGGCAGTGGGAAGCCATTCTCCCTTGTCCTGTCCCTCCATGCCTTGTCCCAAGTCTCTCTCCAGCTCTCCTGGAGCCCCTTTAGGTCCTGCAAAGGACTCTGAGGTCTTTGGACTCTGACGGA
Organism: Chiroxiphia lanceolata; assembly: GCF_009829145.1. Lineage (NCBI taxonomy): Eukaryota > Metazoa > Chordata > Aves > Passeriformes > Pipridae > Chiroxiphia > Chiroxiphia lanceolata. The sequence continues at coordinate 290,871 of NC_045641.1, read as the reverse complement.
CCGGGAGGGGGAATTTGGCTCCTCCGGCCCCAAACCCTTCCTGAATCCCTGGACACGCCCCCCATTCCCAGCCAGGACTCACCTTCTTCATCTCCTGCACCAGCTGCACCTGGAAGTGGTTCTTGAGCCCGGCCATCTCCTCCTGGAGCTGCTGGATGCGCGGGTCGGCCTTGCTGTTCTCCTCCCGCACGCCCTGCAGCTCCCTCTTGAGCTCCTCCAGCTCCTGGCTCAGCTGCCGCACGTGCTGCTCGTGCCCCTGCGCCCGCTCGGGCGCCCCGGCCCTGCCGGGGGGCGCGTCCCGGCCCCGCTCCAGCCGCAGCTCCGCGTCCCGGCGCAGCTCCCGCTCCGCGCGCAGCAGCTCCTGCAGCTCCCGCAGCATCTCGGCGTGGTCGCCCTGCTCGCGCGCCCGCTCGTGCTGCTGTGTGATCAGCCGGGCCTTGGTCTCGGCCAGCTGCTCCCGCAGCCCCCCCAGCTCCAGCGCCAGCCGCTCCGCCTCGGCCCGCGCCCGCCGCGCCGCCTCCTCCAGCTCCTGCCGCATCTGCCGCTTGTCCGCCTGGTACGAGGCCTCCATGCGCGACTTCTCCTGCGTCACCGTGGCCAGGGCGCTCGTCAGGGTGGCCAGCTGGGCCTTCAGCTGCAGGAGCCTCCTCTCGGACTCGCCGAGGTCCCCCTCGGGGCCGGGAGGCTCCTCGGCTCTGTGGGCCGCGGGTCCGTCCTCCTCGGGCCCCGCGTCCGCCCCGGCGCAGCTCACGCCACCCGCGGCAGCCGTGCCATCCCCCGTGGTGCTGCTCGCGCTGGTCCCGCTGGCCGCGTCCCTGCTGGCCCCGCTGGCTGCTGTGCCCCTGCTGGCCCCGCTGGCCGCCGTGTCCCTGCTGGCCCCGCTGGCCGCCGTGTCCCTGCTGGCCCCGCTGGCCGCAGTGTCGGCGCTGGCAGCCGTGCCCGCGCTGTCCTCGCTGTGCTCGGAGCTCTGGTCATCCGGGGGCTCCCCGGGGCCGGGCGCCGGGAGATGGCCCTCGTGGGACACGGAGAGCACCTTCAGGCTGGCCTCCAGCGCCTCCTTCTCCTTGAGCAGGCTCTTGTAGGCCAGCACCACGTCCTTGAGCCGCGCCTGGTACCGCAGCAGCTGCTGCTTCTGCGCCTCAATGGTGTCCAGCAGGTCCTTCCTGCTGGGGCCGCCCCCGAAGCTCATCCCGAACTTCTCCATGGCCTGGGCAGCCTGCGGAGGGGAACCGGGACAGAGGGGGAACCAGAGGGAAGGAAATGTTTGGGATGGGCAGGAGCGGCTGGATGGGCTGGAGTGTCATCCTGGAACCCCCCCAGCACACCAAAGGAGCAGGAACATCATCCTGAACAACCCCCAGCTTGACCCCCCCCCCCGGAAACCACTGTGACCCCCCAGGACCCCCATCCTGACCCCCTCAGGACCATCCTGACCCCCCCAGGACCCCCATCCTGACCCCCTCAGGACCCCCATCCTGACCCCCTCAGGACCCCCATCCTGACCCCCTCAGGACCATCCCGATGCACCCAGGACCCACATCCTGACCCCCCCACGGACCCACATCCTGGGACTCCCAACCTGACCCATTCAGGACCATCCTGACCTTCCAGGACCCCCGCTCTGACCCCTCCCAGGCCCCCCATCCTGACCACCTGCCCAGGACCACCCTGAGCCCCCAGTACCCCTATCCCGACTCCCCCCAGGCTGAAATCCCGACTCCCCCTGGACTCCCATCCCGAACCCCCCAGGACACCACCCTGAGCCCCCGGACGCTCACCCGGTTTCCCCTCAGGACTCCCAACCTGACCCATTCAGGACCACGTGACCTCCCCCTCAGGACCCTCACCTGAGCCGCCAGGGCCATCCTGACGCCCCCGGACCATCCGGACCCCCTCGGCCTCCCCTCGTTCCCCCCAATCCCCCCCGTTCCCTCCATTCTCCCCGTTCCCCCCAGTTTCCCAATCCCCCACAGTCCCCCCGTTCCCCCCAATCCCCCCTGTTCCCCCCAATCCCCCCCATTCCCATTCCCCCGTTCCCCTCACCCCCGCCCGGTGTCGCCGCCGCCGCTTCCGCCGGAACCCGCCGTGTGGGCGGGGCCAGATGGGGTGACGTAACGAAGGAGGCGGGACACGCCGAAATATGGTGCTTGGAAGGGGCGGGGCCACACAGGGGGCGGGGCGTACAGGTATATGGGCGTGGTCTGAGAGCACGGGGGCGAGGCCTGGTAGATGGGGCGTGGCCGAGACGGGGGGCGTGGTCTGGGTGCGGGGCAGCGAGGGGGCGTGACCAAATATTGTGGGCGGGACCTAAGGCTCGGCGGAGTACCGGGGGGACAGCACGGCCGTCCCGTGTCCCCCAGTGTCCCCTCGTGTCCCCCGTGTCTCCCCTGTGTCTCTCCTGTTCCTCTTGTATCTCCCCATATCCCCCCTTATCCCCCCCGTGTCCTCCCATATCCCCCATATCCCCCCATGTCCCCCTTACCCACCTGTGTCCCTCTCCATTCCCTCCTGTGCCCCCCCGTGACCTCCCGTGTTCCCCGTGTGCCCCGTGTCTCCCCATATCCCCCTGTGTTCCCCCATATCCCCCCCATATCCCTCCATGTCTCCCCATATCCCCCCGTGTTCCCCCATATCCCCCCCATATCCCTCCATGTCCCCCCATATCCCTCCGTGTCCCCCCATATCCCTCCGTGTCCCCCCATATCCCCCCGTGTTTCCCCATATCCCCCTGTGTTCCCCCATATCCCCCCCGTGTCCCCCCATATCCCCCGGTGTCCCCCACATGTCCCTCCCAATTCCCTCGCGTTCCCGCCGTGAGCCCCCATATCCCACATATCCCTCCGTGTTCCCCCTGTGTCCCTTCTGATTCCCTTCCCTGCCCCACTGTATCCCCCCGGGTCCCACCCGTGCCCCTGCCATGTTCTCCCCAATTCCCTCCCTGTCCCCCCCATATCTCCCCATGTCCTGCTCATGTCCCCCCTTGTCTCCCCGTGTCCCCACACCCATCGTGTCCCCCCGCGTGCCCCTCGTGGCACGGGGCAGTGTCCCAGCCTGGGGGCAGGGTGAGGGACGAGCAGCTGCCCCCCGTCCTTTGGAGAGCGCTGTGCCCACCCTGGTGCTGCCCAGGCTGTGCCGTGGGGCTGGCACAGCTCTTCCCACTGCTCTGGCCTTTGGAGCTCAGCTTTATTCGTGGGGTGTTTTCCGTTCTTCCCAGAGTGGCCTCAGCTCTGAGTATTTGGAAGTACTTGAATCCCAAGGACAGAGACAGGGAGGATCTTCCTTGCCATCCTTCCGTAAACTTCATAGTTCTCTTTCTCTCGGGGAGGGACGTGGGGCTGCGGAGCTGCTGTGGAATGCCGAGGGATTAAACACCTCCACTTTGTACCCACTCTGTCTGGCTCCAGAGGCTGCTGGAGAACCTGAGACCCCTATGTGGCACCTGAGATCATGGAATGGTTTGGGTGGAAAGGGACCTTAAAGGTCATCTCCTGATGTCCCACCCCCTGCCGTGGCAGGGACACCTTCCAAGGTTGCTCCAAGCCCCGTCCAACCTGGTCTTGGACATTTCCAGGGATCCAGGGGCACCCACAGCTTCTCTGGGCAACCTGGCTCTACGACTCTGCCGTGCCCAGCCCACGGAACCGGCCCCTCTGTGACATCAGCCCCGGCCCGGGGGCACCGGCAGGGCCGTGGGGGCTGCGCTGGAGGTGACCCCCCGCTCCTGGCACTGCCACCCATGGCTTGGCTGTGGCTACTGGTCCTGCTGGCCCTGGCCGGGCCCGTGGGTGGCAACTGGGACACCTGCAGGTCAGTGGCCCTGGGATGTGGGAGGGAGCTCAGGAACACTCGGGAGGTTCCCAGCAGAACGGGGGCACAGACGTGCCCTCGGGGATCCCTGGCCCTGCTGCCCCTCAGCGCAGTGTGGGGGGACAACAGGGGACCTGAGCAGCCCCTGGGCAGGGCAGTGATGGCTTTGTGCTTCCAGAGGGACCTGCGGGCTCCGGCCCATGGCTTCCGACCACAACTCCCTGATTCCCGACGGCCCCGTGGATTTGGCCGACGGCACGTCCCGTGTCATGGGTGGCACCGGTGTCCAGCCGGGGGCCTGGCCTGGCATCGTCAGCATTCAGGCCACCTGGAAGAATGGCACGTGGCACATGTGCTCGGGTGTCCTCCTCAGCTTCCAGTGGGTCCTCACGGTCGCCCACTGCTTCATCAGGGCCGGGTAAGGAGGGGCAGGGACAGGGATGTCCCCACAGCTCGGGCAGGTGCCCAGGTCACAGCACCACGTGCTGCTCCCGTCCGGCTCTTTCCTCTCTGCTTCTCTCTCTCCCTTGGGAAGCAGAAGGCTGGGAAGCTGCCACAGCCCGTGGCTCTGCTCCCTCTCACTCCTCTCTCCATCTGTCCCTCAGGGACTTCTACCGGTGGGACGTGGTGATCGGGGCCACGGACCTGACTCAGCCGGGCCCCGAGGCCGAGGTGAGGCACATCCAGAGGCTCCTGGTGCACCAGCACTACGTGGCTGCCACGGCAAGGAATGACATTGCCCTGCTGGAGCTGGACCAGCCCGTGGAGTGCAGTGACTACATCCAGCTGGGCTGTGTGCCCGACACCTCGGTGAGGGTCTCAGACCTGAAATCCTGCTACATTGCGGGATGGGATTTCCCTGAGGACACAGGTGAGTTCCCAAACAGAGTGTGTGCTCTGGGTGAGCTGGGCACCCCGGGGACATGGGCTGGGCACCCCGGGGACATGGGCTGGGCACCCCAGGGACATGGGCTGGGACCCCATGGACATGGGCTGAGCACCTGGGGACATGGGCTGGGCACAGCCACAGTCCAGCTGTGGCTGCAGGACATCAGCAGGGACAGGTCTCGGAGCAGCCTGGGCTGGGGGAAGGGGTCCCTGCCCAGAGCAGGGGGTGGCACTGGATGAGCTTTAAGGAACCTTCTGCCCAAACCATTCTGTGACTCCCTGAAGACTGTGGAGAGATGGGCCTGGCCCCTTCCCCAGAGCCAACAGCAGGGACACAGCGGGACAGTGTCGCTCCAGGGGCAAAGCCAGTTCTGGGGAAGGGGTTCATCACAAGGCAGGGGAGGGGATGGGCACTGAGCTGCTGGAGGTTCATTCCCCTCCCTCCCAACAGCTCTGGGACCAAATGTGGTGCTGCAGGAGGCCAAGGTTCACCTCATGGACACAGAGCTCTGCAACAGCAGCCGCTGGTACGGGGGGGCCGTGCACCCCGAAAACCTGTGTGCTGGGTACCCACAGGGCGGCATCGACACCTGCCAGGTGGGAGCGTGGCACCAGTCCCTCAGCCCCCGGCACCACAGGGACCCCCTGACCCCAAACATGGCATGGGCTGGGCCTGGCCCGGTGCCCTCCCAGCCCCGGGTCCCCATCGCTGCCAGGGCTGCCCTGTCCCATGTCCCCTGTCCCAACTCTGCCCTGTCCCATGTCCCCTATCCCAGGGCTGCCCTGTCCCATGTCCCCTGTCCCAACTCTGCCCTGTCCCATGTCCCCTATCCCAGGGCTGCCCTGTCCCATGTCCCCTATCCCAGGGCTGCCCTGTCCCATGTCCCCTCTCCCAGGGCTGCCCTCCCCTTCCCCATCCACGGGTCCCTGCCCCATGTCCCCTTGTCCCCAAGGCCTGGCTCTGCCCACAAAGCCCATCCAGTGCTCCCGGCAGCCCCGAGCTGCAGATGTGACCCTGGATCATCCATCCTCTGCACATCTGGGACCACTGTGCAGAGATGGGACAGCCCCCAGCCTGCTCCCAGCCCAGGCTCTGGAGGCTCCAGCCCCCAGGCAGAGCCTTCCCGTGCTGGGAATGTGGCTCTGGCAGGGGCTGGGAGAGAGGAGCCAGCCCTGCTGCTGCAGCAGCCCCCCACAAACCCTGAGCCCTCTCTCCTGCCACAGGGGGACAGCGGGGGTCCCCTGGTCTGCAAGGACAACAGAGCCGACTACTTCTGGCTGGTGGGGCTGAGCAGCTGGGGAAGAGGCTGCTACAAAGCCAGGCACCCCGGGATCTACACCTCCACTCAGCACTTCCACAACTGGATCCTGGTCCAGACGGGCCTGACCCCCGTAGAAATTGCCACTCCAACACCAGCCACTGCAGCACCAGAGCCAGGCTGTACCCCGGCCCCTGAGGAGATCCCAGAGCCAGCGATCACCCCGACCCCCCAGGAAATCCCCACACGAGAGGTCGTCTTGATCCCCGAGGAAGAGGAGGAGGAGGAGGAGGAGGAGGAGGAAGAGGAGGAGGAAGAGGAGCCGACGCCAGAGCCAGAACCAACCATCATCTCGACCCCAGGAGAGGAGGAGGAGGAAGAGGAGGAGGAGGAGGAGCTGACGCCAGAGCCAGAACCAACCATCATCTCGACCCCAGAAGAGGAGGAGGAGGAAGAGGAGGAGGAGGAAAAGGAGGAGGAGGAGGAGCCGATGCCAGAGCCAGAACCAGAGCCAGAGACCAGGCCAGCCGTCGTGTTGATCCCCGAGGAGGAGGAGGAGGAGGAGGAGGAGGAGGAGGAGGAGCCGGTGCCCACACCGCAATCCGACAGGCTGCTGGTCATTTCAGTGCCGTACCGGAGCCTGGTGAAATTCTGTAACCTGCTGACGGACTTCTTGCAGCTGCTGAGGGACAAAATTGATTGACCAGAAGGATGAGCAGATCCAGTTCTGGCTGCCGTGGATCAGGAGCATTCCCTGATGGAATCACGGCTGCGGGGCCAAAGGCAGCCCCAGTGCCCAGGGCTGCTCCGTCCTCTCCCGCTCCTCCCCTGCGCCCACCCCGATGGAGAAGTTCAGTTTGTTATTGAAATAAAGTTTTCGTGTTCCCCACTAACCACGTTTTCAGCCCAATTCAGTCTCCTGTGCCAGGCAGGGACAGGACAGTCTGGGAGCACGCCCCGGGTCTGCCCCTGATTTGGGAGGAGACGAGGCTGGAGACGGGCAGGAGTGGGAAAAGCGATTTAATAAAGGAGTGGGGCAGCAACGGGAGCAGCTGGAGCAGGGAGTCCTGGAGCCACGAGGGCCGTGGAGGTGCTGGAGGATGCCCAACCTGAGCTGCTGCTGCCCAGCCAGGCGTGTCCCCTCTGCACCAAGGTGCTGCCCCTGGGGCTGCCGGGACCCCCCATCCCACCCTCCAGCCCAGGGGGGATCTCTGGATCCGGGACGTGCCGTCTGCTCCTCCTGGATCCTGTGAGATCCACCTCCAAGGAGCTGTGGTGGCTCTGGAGAAGATGCTGCGTCTGGTCCCTCCCAGGACACGTCGGGGCTCCTTGATTCCATGATCCACCCCGGTTCAGGGGGTGCTTTGGATCTTCCGGGGGCTGTCCCGGCCATGGTGGCCCAGCCATCACCGATGTCCCCCGCACAGAAATCCTCAGCTCCCGGCACGGGGGTTGTCTCGAGCCCTTTGTCCTGCCAGGGCCCCTCAGAACCAGGGACACCGCGGGCCGTGGAGGCGGGCGAGGGGCTCCGGGGGGCTGGCGAGGGGCGGCAGCAGCGGGGGCTCAGCGGGGCTCCGGGCACCAGGCTGGCACCGGGGGGCGGGGGGCCCGGGGGGCAGCAGGGCGAAGGGGGGGCTCTCCAGGGGCTGCCAGGGCGCTGGAGGGGCGCTCCCGCCCGGATCTGAACCTGCGGGAGGGACGCGGGGCTCAGGCACCGCCCTCTCCCCCAGCCCTGCCCTGGGCGGGGGACACCCACCCGGGGCCAGCGGGGAGAGGGACGGGGTCCCCACACCCTCCAGCCCCCCGGGGGTCCCGCGCCCCGCCGGCAGCTCCCACCCTGCCCGTGCCCGGGGGTCCCAGCCCCTTTTACCGCAGCGAGCGTCATCCCAGGCGCAGGGGCCGGAGGCGCAGAGGTGCAGCGGGGCCGGGGGACCCGGCAAGGAGCGGAGGCCGTGGCCGTGGATGTGACCGTGGATGTGGCCGTGGATGTGGCCGTGGAGGGGCTGCGGGGAGCCCGCGGGGGTGTCCGGGAGGGGCTGTGGGGATCAGGAAGTGGGATGTCCCGGGACATCCGTGGGGATGCTTTGGGATGAAGCCACCCCAAAGGGGACCGGCAGAGGACCACCCTCCGGGACCGCTCCCGAAAGGGCTCCCCGATGGGAGTGCGGGCTCCAGAGCGTGCCGGTGCCTATCGGGGTGCCGGCCAGGTGTCCCCAGCGCCCCGCAGGACGGGCCCCCGGCCGTGTCCTACCTGTGCGGCTGTTGTGGAGGTGGGATGGAAAGCGGACACGGATCCGCGGGGCAGGATCCAGTCGCACCAGGAGCCTGCGTGGGCACAGGCAGAGAGGGAAATGTCCTGGCTCGGGGACCGCGGGGCCCCCAGACCTGATTTTGGGGCGGGGAGGGCTGACTTTTACCGGGGGGCGCAGACAGCAGCCACGTCCTTTCCCTGGCTCCCAGCGGGGCTCTGAGGAGCAACCCCAACAGTCCCAGCACCAAATTTCAGCCGCGCTCCCTCCCTGGGGTGTCCCTGAACCCCACCCCCTCCTCGGCGGTCCCCCCCCCCCGCCGCTCCGGGCTGTCACCTGCCCCGCCAGCCTCCAGCTGCTGCTTGGCCTCCCGTCGGCTCTTGGCTCTGCGGTTCGAGAACCAGACCTGGGGAGGGGGCACGAGCTGAGGCTGCCGCCCCCCTTCCCGCGGCACCCGCGCCCCGGGAGCGCTCCAGCTCCTGGGCACAGCTCTGCACCCCGGGACAAGGGCTCGTCACACCCCCGGACACGGGCATGGACACGGGCAGAGGAAGGGGTCTGGTCCTGCATCTTCCCCACCTCGCTGAGCACATCCGAGGCTCCGGGTGCTGCCCTGGCGCAGGACACGGGACACACGTGTGTGCTCTGCCGTGGCGTGGGGTGTCCGCACGGACGGGACACCCAGGGGCTGCTGGCACTGCCTGGGCACCCAGGGGCCGGCAGGGCTCGGGGGCTGGAGGGGAAGGGCCTGCCATGAACAGGGGGAGGTTTGGCAGTGGCACGGGGATGTCGGTCTGGAGCTGGTGAGGGTGCCCGGGAGGAGTGTGTCAGGGGTGTGTGCCATGGAGAGTGCCAGGTGTGCCACAGAGTGTGCCACGGAGTGTGCCATGGAGAGTGCCATGGAGTGTGCCACGGAGTGTGCCATGGAGTGTGCCATGGAGTATGCCGCGGCTCTGCGGTGCTGAGCTGTCCTGCCCGGTGGCACCATCCTGGGGTCCAGCAGTGTCCCCAGGACTACGCTGGCCCTGTGGCGGGGCAGAGCCGGAGCGGGAGCGGAGCGGTGGCCGCACTGGGATGGGGAGAGCAGAGGCTGGGAACGGGGCCGGAGCGGTGGCCGTGCTGGGACAGACACGGCCTGACCGGGACTCTGCAGCCCAGGGATGCGTTGGCTGTGGCAGAGGTGACAGGCACAGAGACATTGCCGGGGGCATTCAGGGTTCCACGGCCCCGATCCCCATGTGAGACCTGCCCTGCTCCCGCCCGTGCCCGGCCATCAGTGCGTAGAGAACCCCGAGCTGGGGACAAACCCAGCCCTCGGGGGTCACTCCCACCATCCTGAGCCCGTCCCCACCCCTGCCAGTGCCAGCAGTGGTGACACTGTTTGGAGATGTCCCCGAAGCCGGGAGGGATCCCCGTCCCCCCGGGCTGGCAGCCCCGGTCCCGGCGCTCTGTCCCCAGGACACGGTGGGTCCCCCCTTACCCTGATGGTCGTGTCCGGGAGCTGGGTGGCCGCGGCCAGTCTCTCCCGGGTGACGGTGTCCGGGTACTGTGCGAGCTGGAACTCTGCCAGGGGGATTGGGGAGACGTGAGCCTGATTGGGGCAACACCCTCTGGCACCTCGGCAGGAGATGCCGGATTTGCGGCCCCAGCCAGACCCCAGGGCCCACATTTTGGGATGGTCCCTCGCAGGGACATGAGCCCATCCAGAAACCGGCAACGCCTTCCCTCGGGAACGGTGCTGCTCCATCCCGGCTCGGAGCCCGCATTCAGTGGGAAACGCACCTTTCTCCAGCGCCTCCGACTGCTGCTGGGAGAACACGGTCCTGCTCCTGTGCCGGGGGCCCGGCGGGAGCCTCCGGTCGGATTCGGAGCCCTGTGGAGGGTGCTGAGCCCCCGGGCAGGCGGCGGTGCCGGCTGCGGGGGGCGAGAGGCAACCGGGGGGCTGCGGGACGGCCAGAGGGGAGACTGCGGGGACACAAAGGCAGAAGGTGGGGGGGACCCGGCCCTGGGGCTCCCTGGAGGAGCTAGGAAGGGTCAGGGCTGGTCCTGAACCCCTCTGCTTTGGGGGCACCCCAGCGAGGCTCACCCCCTGGCCGCGGGTCCCGGGGCTCGGCCGCCAGCCGCAGGTCGCTGGGCAGGTTCCTCAGGACCCGGTTGATGGAGGAGACCTGGGCAGGGGGACAGGGGGATGTGCCCGGGCAGGGGGGCAGGACCCCCGAGAAGGAGCAGGTGGGAGCACTGCCGAGCAGGGACACCTGTCATAGGGTCACCACGGTGTCCCAATGCCCGAGGTGGCAGCTGGGCTTGCGGGGTGGCCGTCGGGGCTCTGCTTTAGCCGGTAAGGATCAATTTGCCTTCCCCTCCCTGCCTGCTCCGCATCACCCAGCACTGAGCCCTTCCCCGTGTTATTCTTCCCATTCCTGAGTCCTTCCCACTGCTCCGAGCTCTTCTCTTCACCTGAGCCCTTCCCTGCGCATCCCTCCCACGGCCCTGAGTCCTTCCCTCCTCACCGTTTCCACTGCCCCTGCACATCCTCCCCGTTTCCAATCCCTTCCCATCACCCAGAGCCCTTCCCGGGGAGTCCTTCCCACGGCCCCGAGACCTTCCCTGTGCACCCTTCCCACATCCCCCCGCCTCCAGCCCCCAGCCGTGGGCTCGGGCCCCCCGGCCCCGCCGTGCCCGGCGCGGTGCCCCCGCGGGACTCACACTGGGGGTGCCGAGGCCGGCGCAGGTCCCCTCGCGGTGCAGCTGCCGTCGGATCTCCCAGGCGAAGAGCCCGGGCCGCTCCAGCTTCAGCCGCGCGATCCTGGCCACCACCTCGGGGGTGGCCGTGCGGGCCCTGCTGCCCCCCGCGGCCTTGGGCCCCACGGCCCCCGTGCGGTGGTACCGGCCCAGGATCTTGCTGACGCAGCCGTTGGACACCTGCGGATGGGGCGGGAGAGCTCAGCGGGATTTGGGGGAGAAGGAGACCCCGGCACCCCCCCGCGCCCGGCCAGACGCACCTTGAGGCTGCGGGAGATGTCGGAGGAGCGGAGCCCGCTCGCCGCCAGCTCGATGATCCTCTGCCTCTTGCAGGTGGGGAGGGGGCGGCCGTTCAGGAAGAGCCCCCCCAGCTGGTTCACACCGCTGGGCCCTGGGTGGGAGGGGGGAGCTGCCTGTCCTTCCCTCCCCGGGTTCCCAGGAGAGCGCCAGGGATGGCACCAGGACCGGTGGCATCGGGAACCCGTGGGGGGGGGTTGAAGGGGGCTGGGTGGGCAGGAGGAGTTGGGGCTTGGAGGGGTCTGGGGTTGTTTGCTGGGGGGTGGGTGCAGGCAGCGAGCAGCGGGAGCGGGCAGGGAACGGGAGAACCAGCCCAGGTGATGCCAGCAGGAAAATACCCCATGGAAGAGCACAGGGAGGGTTTGGGGAGGGCAGCGGCAAAGGGGGTTGACCGACTGGGGTGGGCTGGACATCATCGGGGGGCCGGGAGGGCTCTGCGGAGCCACAGGTAAATCAGCTGGAGGGTGGATGCATTTGTGAGGGAGCAGAGGATGACACGGCACGTCCCGGATTCCCCCCGGGCCAGGAATGCCAGGACCCCGCACCCGGAGCCGCCGCGTCCCTCACCTCGGTGTTTCATCGTGGTGAGGCCTCAGGGGCTGTCGGTGCCTGGGAATCGCCAGGAGGAGACCGAGGCTGCCGAGAGATAAATCGGTGCCGGTGTCCGGGGCTCGGCCACGTCCCCTCTGTGAGAAGGGGGGGCAAAGGCAGGAACAGGGAGCAGAGGATGGAAACGCGTGAGGGGCAGCTTGGGAAGTCATTGCGCTCCCGGCACAGCGGATCAAAGAGCCGGAAAAGAGCTGACAGTGCTCTGGAGAGGCTGGGGAGACACCGGGAATGCTGCCTGCACCAACCGCGGGACGGAGCCGGAGGGGCTGAGCCGTTCCCGGCGCCTGCAGCACTCCCTGGGACTCCCTTGCCGAGCAGCAGCGGAGCCACAGAGGTGCCACAAGCCCGAGCTGCTGCTGCCACCACGGCCTTGCCAGAGCCCGGCCAGCCCGGCTGGCACCTCTGGTTCGTCTGGAATTTCAACTGGAATACCCTGAAAACCCCTGGACGCCCCCACTGCGAGGCTTTCCCTGCTGCAGTCCCCAAGTCCCACTGCACCGTTTCCCTGCACGGCCCGAGGGTGCTCTTGGAGACACGAACCCCCAGGACGAAAATTAGGAAAACCAAAATAAATCCAACAACAGGGGCGACTCCACGGGTTTCCTGAAGGTGAACAGCAAAGGTGAGGTGCTGCTCGGGAAAGGGATGGATGACGCTGGAGCAAAGTAGAGGAGGCTGCTCCAAGGAGGGAAGGAAGGAACAAGGGGTACCAGTGGGACAGAGGTCCCCTTGGGGGCCAGCGCAGCCCCCCCGACAATCCCTGCCTTGGCCGGTGCTGTGCCGGGAGGTGACACAGGGATTTCTTTCCCCACGGAGCAGTGGGAGCACTGGGAAGGCCGAGTCGTGAGCCCTCGGTCCCCCCCGGGTCGTGCCGAGGGATCCCGGAGCCGGGCTGAGCCTGGCTTTGTGCAGCACGGGCACCAGGAAGCAGCGGGAAGCAGCGGGGCTGGACCGGAGCCGGTGATTCCCAGAGGTCGCCCAAAGCTTCTCCACGTTAATGTACCTTCACCACCAATTCCCACAGGGAATTCCTGCAGCTTTGGCGCGCACCCACGCAGATGTGGATGCACAGGAGAGCGGGAATGCCCGGGCGGCGCAGGGAGGTACCTGTGGAGCCTCGATGGAGCTGAACCGGACCGTCCTGGGAGCCGGGCGGGTGCTGAGTGCGGGTGTGGTGCGGGGCGGCTGCTGAGGGAGAGGGGCCGTGATGTCACGGGGCAGAAGGAAGAGGAGGATGGAGAGGAAGGGGCGGCCCGATGGCGACCGCGCCCAGCAGGCTCCTGACCGGGGGGCTCCGTCGGGGCTGGGGGTGGTTCTGGGCCCCCCGGGCCGGGCACAGAGTCGGTCCCGGTGTGAGCGCCGGTATTTCAGCACCAGCGGCCGGTGGACAGCACGGCCCTGCCGCATCCCGGCGCCCCGGAGCGTCCCCGGGCATCCCCCGACGGAGCCCCCGGAGGGGGCTTCGTTCCCACGTCTCTCCCGCAAAGCAAACAGGGACATATGGGGTTCAATCATAAATCCAGCTTCGCTTTTATTACATTGACTGAATTTATTTTGGGTGTTGAACAAATAGAAGGCGGCCCCCGGGGTGGTGGATGTGCCCCGGCGGGGACTCCCGGTGTTCCAGCCGAGGGACAGGCACAGATGGCCCCTTCTTGGAAGATTAAAAAAAAAACACCAACGTTGTAAACCTTTCAAGTAAAATATTTGAAGAGCAAATATTAGCCAGCGAGGAGCCCATCACCGCTGCCCTCCGCGCCCGGCCCCGCGAGTCATCCAGCGTTATTAGCACCCCGGCCCCGGCCCCCGCGAGCCGCACAACTGCCCGCCTTTGGAAAATACCATATGCTCCGAATTACACATTAACCACAGCCCTGCGGGGCCCGGGCCCGGCCCCGGCCCCGGGGGAGCCTCTGAGCCGCCCCCCCCGCCACCCCCGGGGCGCCCCGGCTGTTCCCCATCCCGGGGCCGGGGTCGGGCTCCCGGCGGCGCGGGGACCGCCGGCATCCAGGGCCGGACACCCCCCGCTCGACCCCGGCCGCCCGAGCCCCCCCCGTGAACGGGGACGTGTCGGGGAGCCCCGCGGAGCCCCCCGGGCCGGGCGAGCCCCGCGCGTAACGTGGCGAGGGGGAGCGGGGCGCGGGGCTCCACACCGGGCGGGGGGGACCGGGGCTGCCGCTGCCCCGCTGTCCCCGGGCACGGGCGGGGGGCGGCGCGGGGGGCTCCGGGCCGGGCCGGGAGCGGCGGGGCTCCCCCCGGGGCCGTGCGCGCTGGGATCGGGCGCGCCGGGCTCCGGAGCGCACAGCCCCGGCCAGCGCTTCCCGGCTCCCGGACGGCCCCGCCCGGGCCCCGGCGGCGGGAGGAGCCCCCGGAGCCGCCCGGAGCTCGGGGAGGCCGGGGGAGCCCCGCGGGCCCGCGGAGAGGGGGGAACGGAGGACTCCGGGCGGTGCGTCCGCGGCGCGGCTCGGGCGCGGCGGCTGCGGCGGCCACGGGGAGCGGGGAGAGGAGCGGGGAGAGGAGAGGGAGAGACGAGAACGGGGAGAGACGGGAAGGGGACAGGTGGAGACTTGGAGACGTGGGGAAGTGCAGGGGTGGATGGAGGGATGGAGAGATGCAGACATGGAGAGATGGAAGGACCGAGAGACGGAGAGATGATGAAATGGAGAGGGGGAGACGTGGAGAGATGGAGTCGTGAAGAGACAGGGAGGGGGAGAAATGGGAAGAGGAGATATGGAGATGTGGAGACATGGAGAGGTGGGTTTATGGAGACGTGGAGAAGTGGAAAGGTGGAGAAAAGGTGGAGTTGTGGAGAGCTGGAGAGGTGGAAAGACAGATGGAGAGATGGTGAAATGGAGAGCTGGGGATGTGGAGGCATGGAGAGATAGAGAGGAGGAGAGGGGTGACAGATATGGAGATGTGGAGAGGTGAAGCTGTGGAGAGGTGGAGAGGAGGAGAGATGGAAAGGTGGAGAAGTGGAGGGATGGGGAAGTGGAAAGATGGAGACACAGAGGCGTGGAGAGGAGGAGGGATGCAGAGATGAAGATATGGAGATAGATATGGAGAGGTGGAGAGATGTCATGGAGACACATAGAGGAGGAAAGACAGAGATGGAGAGACAGTGAAGTGGAGAGATGGAGAGGTGGAGACAGAGAAATAGAGACAGAACTGTGGACAAGAGATGGGGACGTGAAGATATGAAAATGTGGAGTGATGGAGAGGGGGGAAAATGGAGAGATGGAGACAGATTTGGAGACCTGGAGAGATGGAGACAGAGCTATGGAGAGGTGGAGGGAAGCACCAGGACCCACTGTGCCGGCTGCGTTCCGTGCTTCCATCCGCCTTCCCCCACTCCTCAGGGAAGAGCTTCTGCAGGAATTTTATTGGTGGTGGGAGTGCTGGGGCTGGGACAGGGTGGGCACAGCAGGAGAGGGTCGGGCAGGGCCTGGCAGAGCTCACGGTCATTAGGAGTGACAGCAGCACTCTTGGGAATGGGACATGGAGGGAACAGGGACATGGAGGGGCCCAGGAACAGGGACACGGAGAGAACAGGGACATGGAGAGAACAGGGACATGGAGAGAACAGGAACATGGAGAGAACAGGGACATGGAGAGAACAGGGACATGGAGAGAACAGGGACATGGAGAGAACAGGGACATGGAGGGTCCCAGGAACAGGGACATGGAGAGAACAGGGACATGGAGGGACATGGGAAGGGGGACATGGATGGGCATAGAAATATGGATGGAGTGGGACAGGGACACAGAGAGGCACAGGAACAGGGACATGTAGGGGATGGAGCAGGGAAATGGAAGGAGCAGAGCAGGGACATGGAAGGAGCAGAAGAGGGAATGTCATTATTCCAGGAGGCTTTCAGCAGCAGGGTGGTCACTTGCCACCAAAGTGCTGCTGCTTGTACCCGGGATTTTGGCCAGAATTCAGCCAGTGGCCTCATTCCCTGGATGCCCCTGGTGGGAGTGGGAGTGGGAGCAGCAGAGCCCCCATCCCACACGGAACATCTGGCTCTGGGTGGAAGGGACGAAGCCCCGGGACACCAGCAGTGCTGGCACAAGGCTGTGCACGGGGATGGATGTCTGGATAACCAGCTTTGGGAATCCCCATCCCTGCCCAGAGGAGGCCACGTCGTTCAGTGCTCCACACTCAGTCACTGGTTTTCCCCCTCCGCTTCCCAGCTCAGAACCAGCTCTGTGCTGGTCCCAGGACATGGCCAGGAGGGCAGAGGGCTGAAGGGCAGCTCCCTGGGTATGGCTGGGTCATGGGGCTGAAGGGCAGCTCCCTGGGGATGGCTGGGTCATGGGGGACCTCGAGCCACTTGGCATTTCCAGGAGGAGATTCCCGTCCCCGAAGTGTCCAAGGGCAGGTTGGATGGGACTTGGAGTAATGTGGAATAGTGGAAGGTGCCCCTGCCCATGACAGGAGGTAGAACTGGATGGGCTTTAAGGTCCCTTTCCACCCAACGCATTCCATGATTCCATGATTTCTGTCCTCTTTGTCTCTCCTTTCCACACGCTGGGGCTGTTTTGCACCTTTGTGGGCTTTCTCCCTGCACTAGGTGACCTTGTTCCTTGTGGAGCACCGGGATGGCTGGAAAAATCCTGTTCTTTTCTCCTCCAGAAAGCACACGTGGAAGTTAAAAGCCCCGATGACTCAGCCAACCAAGAAAACCCACTTTATCCCGCGTCCCCACCCACATTTTCACTTTCTTTTCCATCAAACTGATGGAAAATTATTAAAACAATTATTAAAACATTCTGGGTAAAAGAGGCAATTTGGGGGCTTGAAGGTGCCCTCTCCGGAGCTGGAGCATCATCTCTGGTGGGATGTAGGTTCAAGCCAGGACAGTGACATGGTGAGGAGTGGGCCCTGACATTCCATAAATCAGGATAACTGAGCCACTTTTCCAGGTTTTTGGGCAGAGGAGTTGATTTCCTGCCCCTAGTCATGGGGCAAAGTATTAAAAAAGGGGAGAAAACAAAGAGATGAATAAATCATCATCAAAAAGGCCGGAGGGGGGAAATTAGAAATGGTGGAAGGTTGTGGCAGGTGGGGAGCGAGCGGGAAGAGAATTCCTCACGGACTGGGAGACTTTGGCACGGGCAGTGCAGTGTTGGGGCGAAATCCTGGAGTGGGACCCCCGGGACACGCTGGAAAAGGGGTCGAGAGCTGCACCGGGCTCTGCGTGCAGGAGACAAACCCTGGGATGAACACGCGTAGAAAAGCATCACGAACATGGAAAAACATCAGAAACACGGAAAGAAAACCATTAGGTGCCAAAATGTGCCCTGACCCGGTGGGAGACGCCAGCGGGGCGGATTCCCGGAGGATGTTCCGGACGTGCAGGACCCACCTCCCCCGCAGAGCCCCTTCTCGGGGGGTCAGGATGTGCGTGCGGGGGGCAATGCCAGGACGGACAGACCCTCCTGCCTCCCCCGCCGTGGCAGCCGTGCCCGGACAGGGCACCCCGGCAGTGGTGTCCGTGCCACACGTGCCAGAGCATCCCTGTTCCCAAGGCTGGAGCGGGCAGGGAGTGCGGGCGGGTTCCCTCCAGGGTGGGCTCACACTCGGGGGGCTTCAGCACGCGGTGCAGCGGGGCCTGGCTGCCCTGGGGACACGGGACCCCCGTGCCAGCCCGACTCGCGGCTCCGGTGCCGCTCTGTTCCCGTTCCCGGCGCGGGAATAGCAGCGCTGCCGTTCCCTGGATCCCCACCGTGACCGCTCAGATCGGGGATATTCGTTTCGTGCCGCCCGCGGCTCCAGCCGGGAAGGCACCCGGAGCATCCCCGGAGCGCCTCCCGAGCGGGGCAGGGGGTCAGGCCGCGGGTCACCCCCCAGTCGGTGACACGGGGCACCGAGTGACCCCCCGGGTCCCCGCGCTCCGGAATGGGGGGCTGGGGTCAGCCAAAAGCGGGAGGTTGGGACCCACAGCCCTGTCCGGGAGAGGGGCGGTCACACCGTGCCGGTGTCCCCAGGGGAAGGACACCCCGGGGCCGCAGCCGGGCTCTGAGTCCCCGCTGCCAGGACACGGTGACCGTGGGGGACCTGGGGTGATGGGGGCCACCGGGCCGGACCTCGCCCGGCACTGCCCGTGTCCCCGGTGTCCCCGTGTCCCCGGTGTCCCCGTGTCCCTGCTGTCTCCGCATCCCCGGTGTCCCCGCTGTCCCCACCAGACGCGGATGACGCCGGTGGGGTGCGGGTGTCCGTGGGCCGGTTTTGGGGTGTGGGCGCAGGACGGGTGCGACCCGCGGGGCAGCAGGGCCCGTCCCCACACTGCCCCCCGAACTGCCCAAAGGAGGGGAGTCCGTTTCTCCTCCCTTTTCCCCCCAAACCCACCGTGTCCGGCCGGGAGCGGGGCCGGGAGCCCCCGGTGGCCCCGTGGCTCTGCCGGGGCACTGCGGGAGTCAATGGGGAACACTGTAAGCCCTCCCAGCCCTGGGGACCCCTCACTCCTGAACCCCCGTGGAGTGACGCTGGGGGACCCCGGTCCCGCCACGGGGCCGTGCTGAGGGGGTGTGGGGGTGTCTCCTTCGGCTGAGCCTCCGTGGGGCTCTTCTGGGGGAGCCCCTTTCACTGACCGCCGCCACGGAGCTGTGCTGGGGATCCCCCTTCCCCGGTCGCTCTGTGGCTGCACTGGGGGGTCCCCCTTACCCCGACCCCCCATGAAGCCGTTGCAGGGGGCCCTGCCCCCCCCGTGAGCGTTCTGCCTGCCCCCCATGCCCCGGTTCCCCAGGGACCGCTCTGGAATCCCCCCGTTTACCCCCATCCCCCGCCCCCCTCGTGCCCAGTGATGACGTCAGGGGGCGTGCTCTCCGTGAGACCCCGCCCGTGTGACGTCAGCGGACGAGTCGCTCAGGCCCCGCCCCCGGCGCGAGGCCACGTGCGCGCGCGGTCCCTTTGCCGACGTGTCCCTGGCGCCGCGCGCCCCGGAAGTCCCGCCCCCTCCCTCTCTCCGAGCGGGGCGTGGCCGAGGGCCGTGACGTCACCCCGCCCCACCGCCCCGCGCCTCGCGGGCCCCACGCGCCGCCATTGGCCGAGGCCCGGGGGGGCGGGGCCGCGCGCGCAGTGGGGGCGGCCGCCCGTTGGCCGGGGGCCGCGCGCGGGGCGGGGCCGCACCGAGGCCCCGCCCACCGAGGCTCCGCCCCGCGGTCCCTTCCGCGCTCACCCCGGGCCCGGCGCTCCCCCCGCCCGGTCCGACCGGCACCGACCGAGTGAGCGACCCCGCCAGCCCGACACCGCCCGGCCGCCACATGGCCTCCGCGGGCAGCTCCGGACAGGCCGGCTCCGCGCCGCCGCTCACCGTGCAGCGCGGCATCGTCAAGATGGTAAGGGCTCTGCTCGCCGCCGCTCCCCGGGGCCGCGGCCCCGCCGGTGCCCGCCCCGGATCCCGCAGCTCCCTCCGGGACCCCCCTCCGCTCCCCGCCTCCCGTCCCGATCCCCGGGCCCCCCAGCGCCCGGGCAGCGCCCCCGGGCCCCCTCCCGGCGGCCGCCGCTCTCCCGCTCCCCCCGGCGGCCCCGGGACCCCCGCGGGCCGGGGCTGCTGGAGCGGGCACGCCCGGGCCCCCTCCCCGTGCCGGGGCCGGGGGCTGTGCGGTCCCGTCGTCCCGGGGCCGTCCCGGCTGCGGGGAAGGGGCAGGACGGGCTTTGGGTCCCGCGGGGGGCTGGGTCGGTGGTCCCGGTCCGCTGCTCCACCGAAGCCCCCCAGAGCCCCGGGGGAGCTCGGGGTTCCCGGCGCCGTGAGCGGCGGCCCCGCGGGGACACGGGACACCGGCGGGTGCCCCACGTGCTCCGCTCCTTCCTCTTCCCGGGCTGTCCCCGCGGACGGAGCCCCCCGTGCCGGGTCCCCGCGGGACGGAGCGGCGGGGTGGGGTCCCTCGGCCCCTCCGGGGTCCCGGGATGGGGTTCCGCCCGTCCCTCCGTGCCGGGTCCCCACGTGTGTTGTCGGTGGAGTCCCGGAGAGCGAAGGTCGGGCTCGGTCCCGGTCCCCGTGTCCCTTCCTGGTGCCTGTCCCGCCCCAACCCGGTACCTGCCGTGTCTCCAGACCCCCCAAAGCCGCGTGCCCGAGTACAGGTGGTCCTGGGGGTCGCAGGTGACCCCCCCCATTCCCCTCCTACTGCTGCCTTTGGGGCGAGAGTTTTGCCCGGGGTGTCCCTGCACCCGGAGCTTGAGGCAACTGTGGGGACAGGGCTGGGGACGGACCCTGGAGGTTTGAGGTTGGACCCCAGACGGCTGGGGACAGAGCAGAGGTCTGTGAATGGACACTGGAGATTTGAGGAGGGACACCAGGGGTTTGGGGACACTATAGGTCTGGGGATGCTGCTGCCCTGTGCTGTGTCCCACTGGAGACGGGATCCGTTCCTGCTGCCCTGTGCTGTCTCCTGCCCAACCAGCAGGTTTTGGGATGCTCAGGAAAATGCAAACCTGGCTGCTCGTGCTGGCCTGACTCTGTCTGAGGGGCTGTGGATCCGTCCTGGGATTTTGGGCAGGATTCTGGTGCCTGCTGGCTGGGAGGCAGCTGTGCCTGGGGGTGCTGGCTCTGGGGACACGGTGTGTCCTGTGCCCGGTGCCTGGGGGTGGGTTATGCTGGGATATCCTGGAGATGTACCCTGTGGGCCCCTTCCCTCTCCAGGGCAGCCAGCTCAGAATTCCCCCTGGAGAGGTGGGTTCCTGGCTCTCTGTGGTGACACTGGAGCTGGGAGGTGGGGGGAGCAGCTGGAGCAGTGCCAGCCACGTGCTCTGCTGTGGTTCCCATCACAGCTTTGAGGCTTTGGGGGTCCTGATGCACATTTGCCCTGGAATCACAGCAGGACCAGGATGGGTGAAGAGCAGGAGCTTCCCTCCCATTCCTGCCAGGGATTTTACCCCTTTATGCCCACGGGGGCAGCTCTGGACCCCGGCTGTGCTGGCATGACCCCGGGATGTGTGAGGCCGTCTCCAGAGCCCATCCAACCCGTGTCCCTGTTCTGTGTCCTGGCCTTGGAGTGCCCTTTTTCCAGCCTGGTTTAAGCCCAGGTTTCTCTGAGGGAGCCCTCGGCAGGGCAGGTGGGAGCGGGATGGTTCTGCTGGTGAGGAGGAGCGTGACTGGGGCTGGCAGAGGGGACAGTGACACCTGGGTGGGTGACCTGTCCTGACCCCGTCACTGCCCAATCCCTGGAGCAGCTCCCCAGCCGGGATCTGGACGGGCAGTGTGTGGGTGACTGACGGGCAGTGTGGGTGCTCCCTGGGCAGGACGGGGACACGGGGACATGAGACTCTGATGTCAGGTGTCCGTGTCCCCCCAAAGCACTGCATGGGCTGTGGGACTCCCTGGGTGCTCCCTGGGCAGGATGGGGACACGGGGACACGAGGCTCTGATGTCAGGTGTCCGTGTCCCCCCAAAGCACTGCATGGGCTGTGGGACTCCCTGGGTGCTCCCTGGGCAGGATGGGGACACGGGGACACGAGGCTCTGATGTCAGGTGTCCGTGTCCCCCCAAAGCACTGCATGGGCTGTGGGACTCCCTGGGTGCTCCCTGGGCAGGATGGGGACACAGGGACACGAGGCTCTGATGTCAGGTGTCCGTGTCCCCCCAAAGCACTGCATGGGCTGTGGGACACGGGATCCCATCCCGGGATCCAGGGTTTGTGTCGGTAATTGAACCAAGGAACTGCAGCATCCCCTGGCCTCCCCATGCCCTATAAATTAAAGATTAAGGTTAATTACAGCCATGAAACCTCTAAGTCCTTAAGTACGGAGCGCTGAGCCTGTGATGGGATCACTCTGGGTGCGGCTTGGGATTCACTTCCAGCTCGATTCCCGATGGCTCTTGCAGCATCCTGGGCTCTGCTGGAGTCTGGGCACGTGGGAGATGATGGGGGGCAGCAAGTGTGGTGTGTGGGGCACCCAGACCCTCGGGGTGGGCGCGGTGGGGCTCGTTCTGGAGGGATTCTGCGCGAGCTGGTGTCCCTGGCACAGGGCCGGGCTGGCTCCGGTGACAGGGACAGAGCCCTAGGATTTGGGATGCACCACGAGCATCTGTGGGGATCTGGGGTGGCAGCAGGCCAGGGCACACACTGAAACCCAACCCAGGGGTTGGATCTGGCAGCATCAATCCCGCATGCCGGGAGCCAGCGCCGATCCCAGCGGGAACAGGGAGATCCCGGCACACTCGGGCTGCCTGGCTGGGAGCCTGACTGGGAACCTGGCTGGGAACCTGGCTGTGCCACTGCTGGCCTGGGGTCTGTGTGGGGATGGAGAACGTGAGGAAACCTGGAAGGTGGGATGGCCCAGCTGGGCTCATCTGGCAGGGCAGCACCGGGAGTGAAATCCTGATTTTCCAAGTTCTCGAGAGCACCCTGTGTGTGGTTGTACTGCAAAGGAGGGAATGGGATGTTTGACAGTTCCTGCTGTGAATCTTTCAAAAATCATGGAATAGTTTGGATGGGGAGGGACCTTAAAGGTCAATTCATTCCACCCCTCTGCCATGGGCAGGGACACCTCCCACCTCCAAGCCCCGTCCAGCCTGGCCTGGGACACTTCCAGGGATCCAGGGGCAGCCACAGCTTCTCTGGGCAACCTGGGCCAGGGCCTCCCCACCCTCCCACCCAGCAATTCCTTCCCAACATCCCATCTCTCCCTGCCCTCTGGCACTGGGAAGCCATTCCCTGTGTCCTGTCCCTCCATCCCTTGTCCCCAGTCCCTCTCCAGCTCTCCTGGAGCCCCTTTAGGCCCTGGGAGGGACTCTCAGCTCTCCCTGGAGCCTTCTCTTCTCCAGGGGAACCCCCCCAGCTCTCCCAGCCTGGCTCCAGAGCAGAGGGGCTCCAGCCCTGGCAGCAGCTCCGGGGCCTCCTCTGGACTCTCTCCAGCAGCTCCATGTCCTTATCCTGGGGCCCCCAGAGCTGGAGGCAGCTCTGCAGGGGGGGTCTCACCTGAGAGGGGCAGAATCCCTCCTCTCCTGCTGGGGATGAGCCCAGGACATGGCCCTTGGCTCCATCCTGCATCTCCAAGCAGGAAACCTGAGACAGCTCTGACTCTCCAGGCCGTGGGGCACTGTGGAGTTCCCGGGGTGGATCCCTGGAGTTCTGTCTGTCCGTGCAGCATCACCTCTCCGTGTGCTCGGCCCCGGCCCCCTCCGGCTGCCCCTGCCGGGTCTGGGGGCCCCCCCTGACCCCTCCTTGTCCCCACAGGTGCTGTCGGGCTGTGCCATCATCGTGCGGGGGCAGCCCCGGGGGGGACCCCCCCCCGAGCGCCAGATCAACCTCAGCAACATCCGCGCTGGGAACCTGGCCCGGCGCGGGGCCCCCGGGCAGCCCGACGCCAAGGACACCCCGGACGAGGTGGGTGCTGCCCCTGGGGCTGCCCCGGGGCTCAGCTGGGGGGCTCCGGGCTGCTGCAGACCCCCCTCAGCTGCACTGCCCCTGCCCCTGCCCAAACTGCTGCCACCGGGCACGGGCAGGTCCCTCTGGCCTGGGGACACGGGGGGGACGGGGTGAAACAGCCCTTCATCAGCCTTTCAAACGATCCTTTCCCTGCTCCAGCCCCCCAGGGTGGATTTTGGGGTGAATTTCTTCTTCCTCACCACTCTGTGGTCACACACGTGCCCAGGATGGGACGAGGGGGGCACGAAGGGGTTGGCTGGGGGCTCGAGGGGGTTGGTTTGGGGCACGGGGTTTGATTTGGGGATGTTGGTTTGGGGTATTGGGAGGTTGATTTGGGACGTGGCAAGTTGGTTTGGGACACAAAGGGATTGGTTTGGTACCTGAGAGGGGTGGTTTGGGGCATAAGGGGTGTTTGGGACGCTGGTGGGTTGGTTTGGGGCACAAAGGGGTTGGTTTGGTACCTGAGGGGGCTGGTTTGGGGCGTAAGGGGTGTTTGGGACACCGGTGGGTTGGTTTGGGACACAGGGTGTTACTTTGGGACCGGGGGGGTGCTGGTTTGGGACAGGAAGGGGGTGCAGCAGGACCGGGAGCAGCAGGTTTGTGCCAGAGGGACCCCGGCCCCGGCCCCCCACCCCACCGGCCCCGGCCCCCCTCCTGCCAGCCCGGGGGTGGTGCAGAGCGCTGGCAGCTAATTGCTCTCCCTGGGGAGTTTTGTCTTCCAAACAGCCTTTAAATGTCACTCTTTTCAAAAATTACGCCTGTCAGCTTCGCTAATTGTTTATGAGCACGTCATGTTCCCTCCCCCGGCCCGCGCTCCCGCCCACCCGCTGCTGGAGCGGGGCTGAGCTCCCGGGGCTCGGAGCCTTCCCGGGGCTGGGCACGGGGGGCCGGCAGAGCCCCGATCCCCCGGCACAGCCCCCCTGGCACAGCCCCACTGCCCCGGCAGAGCCCCCCTCCCCTGGCACAGCCCCACTGCCCCGGCAGAGCCCCCCTCCCCTGGCACAGCCCCGCTGCCCCGGCAGAGCCCCCCTCCCCTGGCACAGCCCCGCTGCCCCAGCAGACACGTCCCGCCCTGCTCCTTCCCCAGGGCTCCCGCACAGCCCCCGGGGTGTCCGTGGCAGCCAGGGCGGCTCCAACCCCGCTCCCGCTGCCCCAGGAGCTCTTCCAGGCTCAGCTCGGTTTTTGGGGAGCAGGAGCCCAGCTGGAAATGCCCCTGTGACCCCTCTGGGGGAGTGGGGGTGTTTCTCCCGAGGGGTCGGTTCCTCGTGGGCCGCAGACGGGCTCTGGCACAGCCCTGGAGCACACGTGGAGCAGAGCGGGAGCCCCCGGGGGGGCTCTGGGTTCCCCTCCTGCTCACGGGCACTGCTTCCCCTGCAGCCCTGGGGCTTCCCGGCCCGGGAGTTCCTGCGGAAGAAGCTCATCGGGAAGGAGGTTTGCTTCACCGTGGAGTACAAGACCCCGCAGGGCCGGGAGTATGGGATGGTGTACCTGGGGAAAGGTGAGCTGGGGGGGCTGAGGGGAGGGTGAGGGCAGTATGGGATGGTGTACCTGGGGAAAGGTGAGCTGGGGGGGCTGAGGGGAGGGTGAGGGCAGTATGGGATGGTGTACCTGGGGAAAGGTGAGCTGGGGGGGCTGAGGGGAGGGTGAGGGCAGTATGGGATGGTGTACCTGGGGAAAGGTGAGCTGGGGGGAGGGTGAGGGGAGTATGGGATGGTGTACCTGGGGAAAGGTGAACTGGGGGGCTGGGGGAGGGTGAGGGGAGGACTGGGGGGTGCAGCCGGGGTGTAGGTTGGGATGCACTGCCAGCAGAGGGATGCATTCCCACTTTTCCGTCGCTTTTCCATGGACACCCACCTTTTGGAGGGGAGTGAGGTCCAGCCCTGCTCCCTCTGCCCCAGGAGCTTTCCTGGGCTCAGATGAGGGGGTTCTTTAGCATGAACCCAGCTGGAAAACCTCCTGTGACTTCTTCAAGGGGGACGGAGCGGGACAGTGGAGGTGTTGGGATGCACTGTTGGCAGCAGAAGGATGTATTCCCACTTTTCCATGGCCCCCAGCTCTGGGAGGGGAGCGGTGCCCGGTGCTGGCCCTGGTGCAGAACTGGAGCATGGCCATGCTCTCCGGAGCTCCAGGCACATGGGCATCGGGTGAATTCCCACAGGTTTCCCTTTTCCATCCTTTTTGTTGTTATAAATCCCTTGCTTGTCTGTGGCTGAGATTCCCAAGAAGAAGCAGCTCCCCTGGATGCGTTTTGGGGCTCCCACTCCCTGTGGTTGCCCCTCAGCCATCGCTTGAGTTGGTGGGAGAGAGGCTTGGAGGTGACCCCATCCTGCTGCCAGCTCTGCTCCTGCTCAGAATTCCCTCAGGACTGCAGAAGGGGGATGAGATTTTGGCATGGGTGGGTTCCTGGGAAGCGGATGCTCACCAGGACCCAGCTGGTCCTCCCAGTTCCTGGGGCAGGAAATGCCCCAAGTGACCCATGTGCCTCAGTGGGATATTTGGGATACAGCCAGGGCTCAGACACAGCTCCTGTCCCATGGGGGGCCCAGGGGGTCTCTAGTTGTGGATGGGGAAGGAGGGGAGGACCAGGAGCGGGCAAAGGGCTGGGAAGGAGCTGGGGGGCTGCTGAATTTTGGGACAGTGTCCCCAGAGCCCTGGGACAGACTGGTTCCCTTGGCCCCACATCCCTGTGGGCTCTGCTGCTGTCCAGGGATGGGCTGGAGAGGGTGAGCAGGTGCTGTGAGGCATCCTGGTCTCCAGGTATGCTCCCTGTGGCACTCGGGGCCTTTCCTGGCATGGCTGTGGCACTTGGGAGCCCTTCCCACAGTGGGTGCAGGAGGTTGGCTCTCCTGGCTGGATTGTGCTCGTGGCCACATCCAGGGCTTTTCCTGAGGCAGCAGCACTGCTGGAGCAGTGGGGTTTTCCTGGAGGCCCAGGAAGGAAGGAGATGGCCCGTGAGGGGCAGAGGCTCCCTCTGGGTCCAGGCAGGATGAGGATCACCAGCCATCAGCTCTGTGGGCATCACTGCTGGCTCCTGGATCTGCCCCGCAGAGGGTCAGTGGGTGTGCCTGTGGCCTCACAGCCCCCTGGGAGGCTGGAGCTTGTTCCTTGGAGGATTTAGGGCTCAATGGGATGTGGCTAGGGTGGGCAATAGCCTGCTTGGACCCCCTTTCCACCAGTACCTGACTGCTGTGAGGGCATTCCAGAGCTGGATTCCCGTTGCCGCTACATCCAGCTCACTCCAGGCAGCATCTCCTGGGTCCCCCTGGGGTCCCACTCCAACACAGGAACATGAGACCCCCTTGGTCCCCAGGCTGTGGAAAGGGGAAGGGGACCCTGTGAGCTGCCAGGTCCCCTGAGACCACAAATACCTGGATATCAAAGTTATCTCCATGCTCAAGGAATGCTTGGACAAGGCTCTTGGGGACATGGTGGGATCCTGGGGTGTCCTGTGCAGGACTCGTGATCCTGGTGGGTCCTTTCCAGCTCAGGACATTCTGTGATTCATTCCTGAGCTTCCAGCTTGCTGGGGGTCTGGGAAACCCTTTGGGATGGGGATCCCCCACTGCAGAGGCAGGGATTGGAATCACAGTCATTTAGGTTGGAAGAGACCTCCAGGATGGAGACCAGCTTTTGATTTTGGAGAACTGCTGCTCTCCACTTCCCCCCAGAGCAACCCTTCAACCTGGGCAGGCCCTGGAGACAGTCTGGGGCGAAAAAAAGCTGAAGAGGTTTTGCTGTTGGCTCTGTGGTGCTGCCTCATCCCTGTGCAGCCTCTCCGGCTGCCGGGGCCTCCCCATCCCTGTTCCAGCCCAGCCTGGCAGGCGAGGAGGGGGAAATGAGGCAGAAAATGTTTCCTGATGAAATTTGTCAGGGTTTAAATGCTATAAATGTGGGAACACTGTGACAGTTTCCCTGGCAGCTGTGTGGCAGCTGCGTGAGGCTCCAGCTGGGGATTGCTCCAGCAGCTTCCTACCTGGGATCACCTTGGGAATGCCTGCCAGGACTGAGGTCCGTGTCCCTCTGGGCTGCCCTGTGTGCCAGTGGCTGCTCTCCCTGAGTGCTCTGCTCTCTCCACAGACACGAGTGGTGAGAACATCGCCGAGTCCCTGGTGGCCGAAGGACTCGCCTCCCGTCGGGAAGGGATCCGGGCCAACAAGTATGTGTGGGGCTCCCACCCCGAGGTTCTCCCACCCCGAGGTTCTCCCACCCCGAGGTTCTCCCACCCCGAGGTTCTCCAGGCACGGAGCCCTTGGGTCCCTCGGCTTTGGCCTGGCACCAGGCCCTGCTGCCCAGCTCCCTGTGGTGCCCGGGTTCCACGGGCATTCCCAGGGTCACAGTGTCCCATTGGGGTTGGCGTGTGAAGGGACTGGGCAGGAGGACCCGGCTGGCTCCTTTCCTGGGATGCCAAAGTGCCAGAGCTGTGTCCCGGGGCTGCGGAGCAGGGAATCTTCTGGAGCTCTTGGTCTCTGTACAGTCACACCTGGTGTGGAGTTGAGGGGCTTTAATTCCTGCTGCAGAGGTGGTGGTGACATTCCTGCCCCTTGTCCTGCGCCTGGGATCCCATTCCAGAGGTGTGGGTCAGTTCCAGGGCAGGGCCAGCCTCGTTTGTAGGATCAGGGAACCCCAGGATGGTTTGGGTTGAAGGGACCTTAAAGCTCATCCAGTGCCACCCCTGCCATGGGCAGGGACACCTTCCACCAGCCCAGGTTGCTCCAAGTTCCATCCAGCCTGACCTTGGACACTTCCAGGGATCCAGGGGCAGCCACAGCTTCTCTGGGCAACCTGTTAAATATCCCTGAATTTGTTGTGAGAGCACGTGGCAGGGCTGGTGTCAACACTGGGAGGGGACAGTTGCCGCTTTGGTGGCCCCTTGGTGGCCCTTCAGTGGCCACCTGTGTGTGCAGGACTGGGCTGGTCCGTGGGCTGGCACAGCACGTGCCCGGGTGTGCCGTCCCTCCTCTCCTGAACCTGCCCTGCCCTGCTGGGGGTCGGGAATGCTGCTGCTTTTCCATCGTGGCGCTCAAAGGCAGCCTCTGGAAGGTTCCCATGGGCTCGGTCTCCTCAGTGTGGGGGAGATGGTGCTCCTGGTCCCTGTTCCCACACGGATGGTGCCGGAGGATCCCGGTGTGATTCCCGGTGTGATTCCCGGCGTGATTCCCGACGTGTCACTGCTCACCTGGGCAGTGGGGCTGGGAGCGATCACGGCATGGAAGCACCCGGGAGATGGATGTTCCCGGGATAGACCCCGTAGGAGCCTCACTCCGTGTCCCTGTGCCCTCAGCCCCGAGCAGAGCCGGCTGGCAGAGCTGGAGGAGCAGGCCAAGAGCGCCAAGAAGGGGATGTGGAGCGAGGGCACGGGGTCCCACACCGTGCGGGACCTCAAGTACACCATCGAGAACCCCCGGCACTTCGTGGACTCCCTGCACCAGAAGCCAGTCAATGGTAGGGTGGCACCGGAGAGGAGGGCGCGGGGGCACCGTGTCCTCCACCCTCTGCTGCCCGTGGTGTCGGGACCAGCTGCCCATGCCTGGAGCTGTTCCCACAGCCCCGGGCTCCGGGCACGGCGGGACTGACGCGTGCCTTGCCCCGCAGCCATCATCGAGCACGTGCGGGACGGCAGCGTGGTGAGGGCCCTGCTGCTGCCAGACTACTACCTGGTCACCGTCATGCTCTCGGGCATCAAGGTGAGCCCTGGCAGGGCCCTGCTGCCCACCCTGCAGCACGTTCTCTCTGCAATTGTTCCGTGTCCTGGCAGGAGGGCAGGGGCTGCTCGGGTCCCTGTGGCTGCCCAGCTCACGGGGCTGGAGCAGGGATGGAGGGAGGGACGTCCTTGTCACCTGCAGTACCGGGCTGGGTGCAGCCCTGGGTGTCACCATGGGGGTGGGGACAGTTTGGGTAGGGTGGGGACTGGCTCTGTGCTGCCAGGCTGGGCAGAGCCCGAGCTCTGGGCTGTTGGGGACCCTGGTTGTGATTATGCTGGGAGTTCATGGAATCACGGAATGGGTTGGGTGGGAAGAGACCTTAAAGCCCATCCAGTGCCACCCCCTGCTGTGGGCAGGGACACCTTCCACTAGACCTGCTCCAAGCCTTGTCCAGCCTGCCCTTGGACACTTCCAGGGATCCAGGGGCAGCCACAGCTTCTCTGGGAAACCTGGGCCAGGGCCTCCCCACCCTCCCAGCCAGCAATTCCTTCCCAATATCCCATCCATCCCTGCCCTCTGGCACTGGGAAGCCATTCCCTGTGTCCTGTCCCTCCACTCCTTGTCCCCAGTCCCTCTCCAGCTCTCCTGGAGCCCCTTTAGGTCCTGCCAGGGGCTCTCAGCTCTCCCTGGAGCCTTCTCTTCTCCAGGGGAACCCCCCCAGCTCTCCCAGCCTGGCTCCAGAGCAGAGGGGCTCCAACCCTGGGAGCATCCCCGTGGCCTCCTCTGGACTCTCTCCAGCAGCTCCACGTCCTTATCCTGGCACCCCAGAGCTGGAGCTGGTCCCTGTATCCCAGTTTACTCCCAGCCGTGTTTACTGGGACAGTTGCAGGGCTGTGTCAGTGGAACACAGCTCGAAGCATCGGGACACAGACCCTGATCACAGCCCCCAAACTACACCCTGAGCACGGGGCAGAGTGCAGTGCCCTCCCCAGGGAGGTTTCCCGTCCCCTTCCTGAGGTTTTAGTGGCCATCCCATGCCCCAACTGTCCCCCTGTGCCCTGACTGTCCCCTGTACCCTGCCTGTCCCCCCCGTGCCCTGCCTGTGCCTCGCCTATCCCCCGTGCCCTGCCTGTCCCCCCCGTGCCCTGCCTGTCCCCCCCGTGCCCTGCCTGTCCCCCCCGTGCCCTGCCTGTCCCCCCCGTGCCCTGACTGTCCCCCTCGTGCCCTGACTGTCCCCCTCGTGCCCTGACTGTCCCCCCCATGCCCTGACTGTCCCCCCATGCCCTGACTGTCCCCTATGCCACAGTGCCCCACGTTCAAGCGCGAGGCCGACGCTCCTGAGGTCCCGGAGCCGTTTGCAGCTGAGGCCAAGTTCTTCACGGAGTCCCGGCTGCTGCAGAGGGATGTGCAGATTGTCCTGGAGAGCTGCCACAACCAGAACATCCTGGGCACCATCCTGCACCCGGCAAGTGGGGCTGGGGGGCCAGGCAGGGGCAGGGTCCTGGCAGCTGTCAGGCATTGCTGCTGGAGACGCTAAAGGGGGTTGCTTCTGGTGCTCCCCGTGGGGGAACTGGGGGTCGTGGGCTCTTTCCTGGTGGATGTGGGAGACTCTGGTCCATCTGAGGAGAGCTGAGGCCTGTGGGTGTCACTGGGGTGCTCTCCACTACAACTGGGAGCTGTGGTCAGACCTCGCAGGGGCTTTGGGGACCGGTGATGTGGAAGGGGCTGCACAGGAGGCTGCACGAGCTCCCCCCTCGCAGCGGGGCAGGGACGGGGGTGGGTGTCTAACGCCACATTCCTGGTGCTGACCCTGTGCCTCCTCCCCAGAACGGGAACATCACGGAGCTGCTGCTGAAGGAGGGCTTTGCCCGCTGCGTGGACTGGTCCATCGCCGTGTACACCCGCGGGGCCGACAAGCTGCGCGCGGCCGAGAGGTGGGGCTGGGCTGGGGGCTGGGCTGGGCAACTCCCACCTGCTCCCAGGGGGCCTTCCCAGCCTCGGGGGGGTCACCCGGTGCTCCCCAGGGTGGGATTGATGTGATCTCCCCTTGTGAGTCCTCTCCAGCTCCGCTGCCCCGGCCTGGGATTTGCTGGGGAATGTCAGCCCCTGTCCCTGCAGGACCCCCATGTCCCACTGTCCCCTCCCCTGCAGGTTCGCCAAAGAGCGCAAACTGAGGATCTGGAGGGACTACGTGGCCCCCACAGCAAACCTGGATCAGAAGGACAAGCAGTTTGTGGCCAAGGTGAGCAGCAGGAAGAGGCGGGTGGGGCTGGGAAGGGACAGTCCGGGATTGGGGGTGGAGGGCGGGTGCCCAGCTCCTGATCTGGCCTCTCCATGGGCTTGGACAAACCCCAGAGGGTTTGTGGTGCACGACCAGCCAGGTGCACACCGGGATCTCCGGCAGGCCTGGGGTGGGAGGAGGTGAAAGGAGAAGGGAAGGAGCCGCAGGGGGAAGGGGCTGTGGGTCAGAGGGATGGGCTGGTGGTGCCCTGGCACCTCACTCTGGCCCTCGGGGTCACAGGGATGCTCTTGCCCTGCACAGTGTCACAGCACAGCCCACTCCCAGGGGATGGTTGCTCCATGGATTGATTCCCACTGCTCTCAGGGGGATGGTTGCCCTGGGAGTGGATTCCCACTGCTCCTGAGGGGACTGTTGTCCCATGGGTTGGAGATGCTGCTGAGCCCCACTCCCGGGGGCTGCTGGTGTGGTGCTGGGGGGGTCTGTGGGGAGCTGAGGTGTTCCCTGCCTGTGTTCCTGGCACGTGGATGCCGTGATATTCCTGCCCCGTTGTGGTTGGGAGGGCACAGCCGATGTGGGAGGTGGATGAAGCTGCGTGGGGGTGATCCCAGGTGGGATGGAGGAGCGTCTCACCTGGGCTGTGGGGGCTGCGGGGCCCGGGCAGGATGCAGGG
Organism: Chiroxiphia lanceolata; assembly: GCF_009829145.1. Taxonomy (NCBI): domain Eukaryota; kingdom Metazoa; phylum Chordata; class Aves; order Passeriformes; family Pipridae; genus Chiroxiphia; species Chiroxiphia lanceolata. The sequence continues at coordinate 259,096 of NC_045641.1, read as the reverse complement.
AACAGCCCCACTAGATGGTGCTGCCGGATCACCCAGCGCAGCAGCCGCGGGCTCCCTTCGGCTGGAATTTCCATGGGAATGTGCAGCAACCGCATTTCTTGGAAAGTCAGCGTTGTCCCTGCGCAGGTTCGGATCCTGCCTCCTGGGGGGCTCCTGAATGGGATCCTGCCTCCTGGGGGGCTCCTGAGTGCCTGAGATTGAACGGGGCAGCAGCAGCAGAGCTCTGGAGCTGCCGAGCAGGACAAACCCAGGAGCTCTTGCAGCTGCTCTGGTCTCATCCGTGTGGAGCACCAGGCTGATCCTGATCCGTGTGGCACTGTGGGCTCGTGTCCCCTGGGATGAGGCTGGGGAGGTGCTGGCTCACGTGTTAACTGGGATGGCTCAGATGTGGCTGGGCAGGAGCAGAGCTCCCCAAAATCTTCCCACCAGCTTCCCCAGGCAGGGCAGGGTTTGCTCACCCGGCCCGAGGGCGCAGGGACACGGCCGGAATGCCAACCCCTGAGGGTCTCTGGGAGCCCGTCCCTAGGGACAGGGACCTGCTTGGTCCCTCCCAGGGGGCTGCGATGGCGGTGCCAGAGGAGGCCCGGGTGGGTGTCCCGTGGGCACGGGGACGGCCGTGTGCCAGAAGCGCCATCCCACCGCTGGCAGCGGCTGCCGCCGGAGCCGCGCCAGGAGCCGCACGGGGCTGTTAGTCACGCTCTGCTCAGCTGGTGGAGGGGGCGGCTGGATGCTCCTGGCATTTCCCAGATGCCTGTTGTTTTCTTGGATGGCTCCTGCGGGCTGGGGTGGCTGCGGAGGGAGGGTCCCACCCTGAGACCCCCGGCAAGGGGGTGTCTGGGGTGGGTTTGGAGCTCGGCAGCATGTCCAACCCTTTGGAGGAACGTCCCCCTCGGAGCAGTGGGAATCCACTCCCGGGGCAGCCCTCCCCCTGGGAGTGGTGGGAATCAATCCACAGGGTGACCTTTGCCCTGGGAGTGGTGGGAATCCAACCCTGGTACCATGGAGCAGAGGGAACCCCGACGTGCAGGGGGGACCCCGCTGTGGGTCCCAGAGCGAAGCAGGCAGGATTCCCCCCCAGTTCCGGGCACAGCCCCTCGCTCTGCCGGGCTGCCCCTGGTCTGGAGCTGTTCTGGTTCTGCTCCAGCGGGGTTTGGCTGCCCTGGCTCGGCAGTGGGAGCCCCCCGGCACAGCGAACACCGCGTCCTGCTTTTCGGGGAGGAGACAAGGCATTTCTCCGCCTTTCTGTTCAAACCTGCTCTGTGCAGGCCTGTGCCAATCAGGGGGCCGGGGGCCGGCACCGCAGCCCCCCCCCCCCGGGCGTGCTGTTTGCAGTGTCAGTTTTGGGTCGGGTGTTTGTTTTTCCCTTCCCCGGAATTTTAAGTGACGGGGAAAATCAGGACAAATGCCCACACGCCTCCGAGGGCCAGAGCTGAACTCGCAGCCGGGCATGTGCCCGGCTTCCCCCAGGGGCTCCCTGAGCTCCCGTCTGCCCTCCCCGTGCCCGTGGAGGGGTCTGAGCCCCCGGGGACGGGCAGGGAGCGGGTGGGCAGGAATCACTCCGGTGCCGAAGCCGCCTCCGTGGAGCACGACGGTGCTCGTTTGCAGCGGCAGAGCTGACGTAGGAGCTGCTGGAGGGGGTTGGTGAGGGGAGGAGGAGGAGGAGGAGGAGGAAGATCCCAACCTGTCTTTGCACCGCTGATCAACCGCGGCGAATCGGCTCCGGCTAATTTTGGCTCCCGCTGCCGTCGGCTGCCGGCGCTGGGAGCGCAGGGGTGGGCTCGGGGAGAAATTAAGGCTTGGCCTCGATTGTGGATTTGGTGCCTGTGAGTGGCAAGGAGAAAAGCAGAGGCATAAAAATGTTGAGGAGGCTGGAGGCTTTCTCCCAAAATCCCTACGTCAGCTTGTCTTGGAGCACGCGGGGATTTGGGACAGCGCTGCGGAGAGTGGAATACATTAGGCTGAGAGCCAGGCTCTGCCAGGGCTGGTTAGAACACGGCTTTGTGCCGGGGCTCGGGGGGGTTGCGTCATCCCATTCCCTGCTGCGGGGCAGGATCGGCCCCCTCGGGGTCCGGGGGGGCTCCCTGGGCAGCCCCTCGGCCGCATCCGGGCTCTGCATCCCGTCCTGCCACGCGCCGGCTCCGGCGGGTCGGGATGAGCTGTGCCCGTGTCCTCTCAGCTTTATTTTGATTCCCTTTGCTTGGAGCCTTGGTCGTGGCCAAATCATGGTGGAGCTCGGTGGGATCTGCCAGGGCCGAGCCCGGGGGCTGTTCCTGAGCTGAGCTGAGCTCCCGACCTGCCAAAACCCCTCAGGAGGCAGGGAGGGGGGGGACAGCACTCGCCCCTCTCCTGGAGCTGGGCACCAGCTCCCAAAGTGCCACTGTCCCTGTTGTCCACAGTCAGGGTGTGGGAGGTTACCCCCAGCTTTGGGGATGCTCCCTGTGCATCCTGGAGAGGGTACTCCCCCAGGAGAGAGGTGCTGTTCTGGGAGCAGGAGCCCTGGGGAGTTGGGGGCAGCTGGGACATGAGCACGGGGGTCCCTGTCCCCCTCAGCTCCCAGGGGAGCTGTGCACAGAACTTCCAGGGAATCCCTAAATGTGGGCTCTGCCTCCACTGAGTCCAGGGTCTCACTGTGGATGCCCAGCACCCCAGTGTCCCACCCCAGCACCCCAGTGTCCCACCCCAGCACCCCAGTGTCCCACCCCAGCACCCCAATGTCCCACCCCAGCACCCCAATGTTGCTGAATCGCAGCCAAGTCACTCGTCTGTGTCTGTCTGTCCATCTCTGTTCCTGTGGAATGGGATTGGCATTTGGAATCATCTGCACCTTTAGGGCACACCCAGGGTTTGTGGGTGCCTGGTCCTGCTGCCAGACCCCCGGTGGGGTGGGATTCCCAGTCCTCACTGTCCATGGTGCTGTGGAGGAAGAGCTGCTTCCCTTTTCCTCCTCTCCTTCCCTTTCCTCCAGAGCTGGATCAGCCGGTGCTCCAGAGCCATTCCTGGCTCCTTGTCTGTGCCAACCTCTGCCTTGGGCACTCCACACTGGTGGGGTTTTGTGTCCTGGCACTGGTATCAGCCCTCCTGCCCTCTGTGCTCCTCAGTAGTGGGGCTGAGCAAAGCCCTGGGGTGGAAAATTGGAAACTGTTGGGATCAACTCTTGCAGTAAGGAAAAAAAGGTCTTCCATGATAAAAATGGACAAGGCACTGCTGTGACATTCTTTCCGTGGGGAGCAGTGATGGGATGAGGGGGTCCAGTCTGGCTGGGGTTTGGCAGTGGGGGCCAGAGCCCCCTGCCCTCAGGAGCATCCCCTGGTCTCCCCTCCCTGCTCCTGGTGTGGGTGAGGGCCGTGTCCCACGGGGTTGGGAAGCAGTGCCGGAACGTGCCGGCTCTGCAAGAAACAGCTGCAGAGGTTTAAAACAATAATCCCTCCAATCCCTTTATCAAAGGGCCTCTCGGAGGCAGGTGAAGCCACAATAAATATTGGATAAAGGAAGCTGGATGCAGTGGGCTGGGGAAGTGCTGGAAGACGAATGGCCCCCGGCGTGGGGCTGAGTTGCCCGTTCTGCGGCCGCTGGCACCGTGTCACCCCCTGCCCACCGTGTCCCCAGGGAGGGGTGACAGGGCACGTCCTGCCAGTTCTGTGGCCATTGGCACTGTGTCACCCCCTGCCCGCAGTGTCACCAGGGAGAGGTGACAGGGCACCTCTTGCCCTCCCTGTGGTGCCTGCCTAGAGGAAGGGAGCAGGTGCCCAAGGAGGGTGGGGACACCTGGGGGTCTCTCTTAGCTGTTGCCAACCTACTCTGTCCTGCCTGGGACTGGCATCCCTTGGGAGCTCCAGCTCCAGTTGCCATATCCTGCTGCACCCCTTGTCCTGCTGCACCCCTTGTCCTGCTGCACCCCGTGTCCTGCTGCACTCCGTGTCCTGCTGCACCCCGTGTCCTGCTGCACCCCTTGTCCTGCTGCACCCCTTGTCCTGCTGCACCCCTTGTCCTGCTGCACCCCTTGTCCTGCTGCACCCCTTGTCCTGCTGCATCCCTTTACTGCTGCACCCCTTGTCCTGCTGCATCCCTTTCCTGCTGCACCCCTTGTCCTGCTGCACCCCTTGTCCTGCTGCATCCCTTTCCTGCTGCACCCCTTGTCCTGCTGCATCCCTTTCCTGCTGCACCCCTTGTCCTGCTGCACCCCTTGTCCTGCTGCACCCCTTGTCCTGCTGCATCCCTTTCCTGCTGCACCCCTTGTCCTGCTGCACCCCTTGTCCTGCTGCACCCCTTGTCCTGCTGCATCCCTTGTCCTGCTGCATCCCTTGTCCTGCTGCACCCCATATCCTGCTGCACCCCTTGTCCTGCTGCATCCCTTTCCTGCTGCACCCCATATCCTGCTGCACCCCATATCCTGCTGCACCCCATATCCTGCTGCACCCCTTGTCCTGCTGCATCCCTTTCCTGCTGCACCCCTTGTCCTGCTGCACCCCTTGTCCTGCTGCACCCCTTGTCCTGCTGCATCCCTTGTCCTGCTGCATCCCTTGTCCTGCTGCATCCCTTGTCCTGCTGCACCCCTTGTCCTGCTGCACCCCTTGTCCTGCTGCATCCCTTGTCCTGCTGCATCCCTTTCCTGCTGCACCCCTTGTCCTGCTGCACCCCATATCCTACTGCATCCCTTGTCCTGCTGCATCCCTTTCCTGCTGCATCCCTTGTCCTGCTGAACCCCTTTGTCCTGCTGCACCCCTTTGTCCTGCTGCACCCCTTTGTCCTGCTGCACCCCGTGTCCTGCTGCACCCTTGTCCTGCAGAGCCCCGTTGCAGCCGGGTCATCCCTGCGCAGGGTCCTGTGAGTTCATCCTGCCGGGGAGGGACCGCCGGGGGCCGGAGGGGCTCAGGCAGTGTTCCCACTGCTGTTCCTGCAGGGATGCCGGGCCGGACCGGGGCCGGAGTGGCTCAGGCAGTGTTCCCGCTGCTGTTCCCTCACGGATGCCAGGCCGGGCCGGGGCCGGAGGGGCTCAGGCAGTGTTCCTGCTGCTGTTCCCACAGGGATGCCGGGCCGGGCCGGGACCGCGGTGCTGGGAGCTGCCGCCTCCTGCCAGGGCACAAAGGGGCTGTGAGCGGGGCCGGGGGCTGTGTAATGGAGCGCGGGCTGTGCCCCCGCGCCCGGCCCGCAGCGGCCCCGGCTGTGACGCCTCAGCTGCACATCTTGCTTTTCCCAAGTCTTGTGTGAGGGAAGGGAGAGAGGCCGGGTCCCTCCTCGCGCCGGCAGCGCTGGGGATGCCCTGGAGCATGAGATTTGATTACTCCACTTGGCAGGAAAACGGCTTTGGGCTCCTTCTGCCGAGGAAAAATGAAGGATCTGGGTGCCGGGAGAGGCCGAGGCCGTGGCAGGGCCGTCCCCGGGGGGTTTGCTGTGCCCTGGTGATCCGCAGTGTCTGCTCGAATCTGAATTCCTTTAGTCCTGTTTTCCCTCTGGCAAAGCACGTTTGGAGGGGCTGATGTGCTCGTTGGGGCAAAAAGTGCTGCGTGTGAAGCAAGTGTGTGCCCTCCTCCCTCCGCTTCCCCCCATTCCAGGGGGATGTGTGGGGCTGGGATTGCGTGGATAAGCGACAGCAGGAGCCTTTTGCCCTGGCGTGACTGGAGGGAGTCGGGTTGTGCTGGGACTGGGCAGGGGAAAGGACTGTGTCCTGCCAGTGGGAATATCCGGGTGCTTTGTCCTGCTGTGCTGGCTCCACTCAGCCAGGCTGGAGAGCAGAGGATAATGGAAACTGGGAATATTAAAGCAGTGTTTAATATTCCCAGTGAACCCCACTGCCTTCCTCCTGCTTGCCTCAGCCTCCTCTGCTCTGGAGCCAGGCTGTGAGTGTCCAGCCTGGAGAGAAGGCTCCAGGGAGACCTAAGAGCCCCTTCCAGTGCCTAATTCCTGGCTGGGAGGGTGGGGAGGCCCTGGCCCAGGTTGCCCAGAGAAGCTGTGGCTGCCCCTGGATCCCTGGGAGTGTCCAAGGCCAGGTTGGCCGGGGCTTGGAGCAACCTGGGCTAGTGGAAGGTGTTCCTGCCCATGGCAGATGGTGGAATTAGGTGAGGTTTTAAGGTTCCTTCCCACCCAAACCATTCTAGGATTCCATGGTTTTATGACTATAATGAATTTGCTCCCTGACTGTTTGGGGACCTGGCAGCCAGGCCATGGGTGGCAGAGTCCCCCTCAGGGGCTGTGCTCCCTCCCTCCTCCGCGTGTGTTGTCCATTGTCTGGTATGGAGCCAATGGTGCTTCTGGAATGAAACCCTGGGGACCGAGTCCTGGCAGGGGACACACACAGCTGGTGCCGTGCTGGTGTGACACGGTGTCACCACGCAGGGACCTGGCAGGGCTCTGGGCACTGCTGAGCTCCCGGGCCAGGAGAGCAGTGCCATGGGAGTGCCAGTGAGCCACGTTCCCTGCAGTGACCCCCCACCACCCAGGACGGGGTTGGAGCCACTCACTCTGTGCCGGGGGTCGAGCCGGGGTGGGTCAGGTGCCAGAGCCGGTGCCAGGGCGGTGCCTGGCTCTGGATGTGCCCGGTGTGCTGCGGTCCTGGCGCTCACCACAGCCCCTCTCCATCCCCAGGTGATGCAGGTGCTGAACGCTGATGCCATCGTGGTGAAGCTCAACTCCGGGGACCACAAAACCATCCACCTGTCCAGCATCAGACCCCCGCGGCTGGAGGGGGACAGCGCGCAGGTGACACGAGTGGGGAGGGGGCTGTGGGGAAGGGGCTGTGGGGAGGGGGCTGTGGGGAGGGGGCTGTGGGGAGAGGGCTGTGGGGAGGGGACCATGGGGAGAGGGCTGTGCCCACCCCCAGTGCCGTAGCGATCACCGACATCCGTGACCGTGATCTGTCCTCTGGCTCGAGGGGGCTGACTGGCAGTGACCTGCAGCGTGAGGATCTGATGGATTCTTTGTGGGCACTGAAGTGTTTGGAAAAGGCTGCATTGTTCCTGCACAGTTTGGTCTCTGCTGGGCTTGGTTTGAGCCTCTCTCAAGCCGGCGCTGTTGGATCCAGAGCCACGCGCTCGGCAGCGACATGAAAGGGCCGGGATAAGCTCGGCTTGGGCACGTACAGTCCCCTTGACCCTGCTCAGAGCTGTGCTGTGCCAGGAGCTGGGACAAGGGTTTGATCCCTGTGCCACACGCTGAGTCCCCTTCACAGCTCCTGTGCTGTGCTGGGAGCTGGGATGTGGCTCTGATCCCTGTGCCACATGCTGAGTCTCCTTGAGTGTGCCAGGAGCTGGGATGGGGGTTTGTTCCCTGTGTCACACACTGAGTCCCCTGAACCCACTCAGAGCTCCTGTGCTGTGCCAGGAGCTGGGATGTGGCTGTGATCCCTGTGTCACACACTGAGTCCCCTGAACCCGCTCAGAGCTCCGGGGCTGTGCCAGGAGCTGGGATGTGGCTGTGATCCCTGTGTCACACACTGAGTCCCCTGAACCCACTCAGAGCTCCGGGGCTGTGCCAGGAGCTGGGATGTGGCTGTGATCCCTGTGTCACACACTGAGTCCCCTGAACCTGCTCAGAGCTCCGGGGCTGTGCCAGGAGCTGGGATGTGGCTGTGATCCCTGTGTACCTTTCTGGAGCCACCGGTACCTGTGGGCAGTGGTGTGGGCAGTGCTGTGGGCACAGGAACTGGGCACTGCCTGGTGACAGCTGATCTGGGTCCATCTGGGGGCTCTCTGAGGGCAGGATTTCTCTCCGTGGTGCCGCCTTCCCTCTGTTATTCCTTCCCCCCAGTGGTTGATGCACTCAGGGCTGTGGGACCCATCTGAGCACCCACCTTGTTCCTGGCACAACCCTCCTCCTTCTCCAGCACCTCTGGAGATGCCGAGGAGGCTCCTGCCCACATGCACAAGGGGGCTTGTGCCAGGATTGTGCCAAACCCGCCTTTTCTGGGGCTGTTTCCCATCCCAGATGGCACTGCCGGCCTGGGGCTGGCCCGACCCTGCCGGTGGGTGATGGCACCGTGGCCGCAGCTCCCGGGGTGGCCCCGGCGTGCTGTGGGAACAGGGATTTGGAAATTCCTCCCTCCAAGGATGCCACCTTGCTTCGTCCAGGCTGAATCAGTGATAACTTCCCAGATGAGCCTCTTCCCGCCGTTCCTCTGGCGTCAGTACCGTGGGGATGGAGCTGCCACGAGCCAGGCAGCACGTGGGCACGGGGGGGGCCGCGTGGGGGGTCCTGGGGGGGACCTGCTCCCCCCGGCACTGCTGGGAGGAGCGGGATCTCTTTGCGGAGCGGTCGCGGTCTCCAAGGAGACTGCGGAGAGGAGCTGCCCCCCGCCGCGCTGCCGCTGGAGCCGCGGCAAAAACCCTCCCAGCAAAAACCCTCTGAGCAAAAACCCTCGCAGCAAAAACCCTCCCAGCAAAAACCCTCTGAGCGTGGCACCGGCACCATGGCCCCAGCACGGGGAAAGGGGCTTCTCCTCCTGCTGGGAACTACCGGGGCACCCCAACCGTGGGATCTGCCCTGCCGAGGCCAGGGCCCCACTGCGGATCCCCAGCACCACGGTGTCACATTCCAGCACCCCAGTGTCACATCCCAGCACCACGGTGTCACATCCCAGCACCCCAGTGTCACATCCCAGCACCATGGTGTCACATCCCAGCACCCCAATGTCACATCCCAGTGCCGTGATGTCACATCCCAGCACCACAGTGTCACATCCCAGCACCATGATGTCATGTCCCAGCACCCCAGTGTCACATCCCAGCACTGGAATGTCATGTCCCAGCACCGTGATGTCACATCCCAGCACCCCAATGTCACATCCCAGCACCTCGATGTTGCTGGATTGCAACCAAGTCTCTGGTCTGTGCAGGTCCATCTCTGTTCCTATGGAATGGGATTGGCATTTGGAATCATCTGTACCTTTAGGGCGCACCCAGGGTTTGTGGGTGCCTGGTCCTGCTGCCAGACTCCCAGTGGGGTGGGATTCCCAGTCCTCACTGTCCATGGTGCTGTGGAGGAAGAGCTGCTTCCCTTTTCCTCCTCTCCTTCCCTTTCCTCCAGAGCTGGAGCAGCCGGTGCTCCGGAGCCATTCCTGGCTCCTTGTCTGTGCCAGCCTCTGCCTTGGGCACTCCACACTGGTGGGGTTTTGTGTCCTGGCACTGGTACCAGCCCTCCTGCCCTCTTTGGTCTCCCCAAGGCTGCAGGAGCGAGTTGGGCCCCCCGGCCTGGGGGTGCCCCCATTACACCCTCTTTATTTCCCTCTGGGTTTTATCCGTCTGTAGATCCCTTGTATTTTCATCCCTGGCTCTGCTTATGTGGTTATTAATTACCCCGAGTGCAATTAGTGATGCTTTTACCCCTCCTCTTTCACATCAGTGGTTGAAAAGTTTATATATTATATATAAAATTCCTAATAGACAATATATAAAATTCTGAAGAGGCAACATATAAGGTATACATTTAGGGTTGATTCCAGGCTCTTCTGGAAGGTTTCACCCACCAATCCCACCCCTGTGTCCTGGCAGCTCCACAGCCCCTTGCCGGGCCCCGCTCTGCCGCCGTCACATTCCCACAGTCTCCGGCAGCAGCACCTGGATATCACAGCTCCATCCCGACCTGCCGAGCGATAATTGATCCCACGGCACCTGATGGAGGAGATGGGAAGTGACAGACTGAAAACTGAGTGTAGTGAAATCCTCCAACCTTTCATCTCTCACCTTCATCTCCCGGCGCGAGATGAATCCCGGGAGTGGGAACCGGCACCGCGAACGTCCCCAGCGCTCGGCTCTGCTGGGGAGCGTCACGGGTCGGGGTGGAGACACATCTCCTGCTGCTCCGGGGGCAGGGCTGCTGCTGTGGTGTGTGGGAATGGCTGTAGTGCCTTGCTGGGATGGCTGGAACCCCTCGCCGGGATGGTTGGAACCCTTCGCTGGGATGGCTGGAACCCTCTCACTGGGATGGCTGGAACCCCTCATTTGGATAGTTGGAACCCCTCGCTGGGATGGGTGGAACCCCTTGATGGGATGGCTGGAACCCCTTGATGGGATGGCTGGAACCCTTCGCTGGAATGCCTGGAACCCCTTGAGGGGATGGCTGGAACCCCTCATTTGGATGGTTGGAACCCCTCGATGGGATGGTTGGAACCCTTCGCTGGGATGGCTGGAACCCCTTGATGGGATGGCTGGGGACCCTTGCCAGGCTGTCACCCACATCTGGAGCTGGGACCATGGGGTGTTCCAGTTTTTGGGATGATCCAGGCAGCTCCAGGCACAGGGAAGCCCTTCCATGGCTGCGGGTGGTGCCCATCACTCGGGCATCATGCACTGCTCAGCCCTGAAACCCCATGGTGGGATCTGGGGTCCGTTTCTGTAACGGATCCAGTCCCGCTGAAGCAGTTTGCCAGCATTGGATCCATCCAAAGGTGGAACTGAGCCGTGTCTGGCAGTGCTGTGGGATGGGAGGAAGAGCCCAACCCCTGGGAGGGCTGAGGCGATGGGCTCTGACCTGTTGGATCCACCTTGGAGCTTTCCTGGGTGTCGGTGTCACCGCCCTTCCCAGAGTTCGGGATATTTCCACCTCCTTTTTGAGTCACAGGCTCCCTCCCTGGGCAGCCACATTCCAGGCTCCGGCAGCCGCCCCGGCTATATTTGCTGGATTGATGCAATTGCAGCACAGATCTGCTCCAATCCCCCAATTTATCTAAATTGATATCTTAATTGGTAATTCTCTTGGAGAGGGGGAGTCAAACACATGGATACTGATTAAAAGGGAAAAAATAGGGAAAAAAAGCAGCCTGCTGGTGGTGGGTGGCACTTTTGAAGGCTGGAAGTGGGGCAGTGTCCCCCGGCCGGAGCAGGGACACTGTGGCTGCTGGGGGACATGGGAGGGGGCTTGGCAGTGCTGGGAGCTGGAGAGAGGAGGTGGAAATGGGATTGGGAGTGGAGATATCCGTGCTCCTTTCCCGGTGGTGCCGCTGCTCCGGGACTCACCGGTCCCGGCTCCCGCCTGCACCGTGGAGATAAGGTTGGCATTGGCGGTGTGGGATTTCTTCAAGGATAGTGGGAATGGCCCTGGGACACCTTCCAGACGTGCTTTCCGAGAACACGAAGCTGAGGCCGTCTGGTTTTCCCTGTTTCTCTTGGATGGTGGCTCTTTCCTGTCCCCCTGCCCCACACCAGCTGGTGATGGGCACTGGGGAGGGGTCACGGGTACCTTTGGGTGCCTCTGGCCCCCTCCAGGTGGGACATGGGGTGGGGGGACCCCGGGGCTGTGCCTGCTCTGAGCCTCGTGTCGGCCGGGAGCGCGTTGGGCACGGCGGGAGCTCACGGCAGAGCTGGCACGAGCTGGCACCACACGGGGCAGGGAAAAGCTGCAGGCACAGGGAAGCTGGAAATGGCTTCAAAAGAGGGAGAACAGATGGATTTGGGCTTGGATATTTTTTTTTTCCAGCTCTCATATGAGCTGGCATGCGGGTTCCTGAGCTTTCTGATCCGATTCCAAAGGCAGGGAGCTGCTGGCTGGCGCTGGGCTGGGAGCAGGTGAGGGATCCTCCAGGCCCCGGACAGCAGGAGCAGCACGAGGGTCCCTCACAGCCAGGGATTGGTCAGGCAGGGATGGTGTCCCAGAGCCAGCATCCCGGCTGGAATGCGGGTCCCACGGCACAGGGGGTGCCACGTGCCCTCGGTGTCAGGGGGTGATGCCGGGCAGGATGCCCGTGGCCGTGTCCGTCTGTCGGTGCCGGGGCAGCTCCGGGGCTGGTGCTCCTCTCGTGGTGAGCGACTGCTCCCCGAGGGGCCGCAGTTTAAACCCTGACGGGGATTTTCATGTGCCTGGAATGGATTTTCGTGTGCCTGGAATGTCGTGGCCGATCTGGAAGCCGATCTGTTCCGGCAGCAGGGGATGGACGGTGGCTCCTCATCCCGCTGCGCTCCGGGGGATTTCAGGAAGAGCCGTATTTTACCCAGACCCCATCAAACACTGGTACTTTCTCTGCTCCTTTCCCTGTCACTCGCTGACTGCTGGGATATTTATATGGCACTGAAAGTGCTTGGTACAAAGGACCTGCCTGGCACAGTGCCAGCCTCATCCGGCACTGCCGGAGCTGCCAGGGCTGCACGGCAGGAAGGGCAGGGAATGACCTCGAGGTCAAGGGCAGCCTGGCCCCTCGAGCTGCCGGTTTGGAGGCTGTTCGAGTTGGATTTATAACCCTGTGTGAGAACTGGGAATCGAGCTGGTCAGGAAAGATCCCCTCCCACCCATTTTTAGCAATCCCAGCTACTTCATCCCTGGAAATGAGCTGCTGCTTCTTCCCTCTCCGTGCCAGCCCAGGGTGCCGATGGCAGAGCCCGGGGCGCCGTGGGTGCCTCGTCCCGCGCGGTGGGTGCCGTGTGAGGCTCGACAGATGGTTTGCAGGTGTCGGCCGGGAGCTTTCCGCAGCCAGCTGGGTTTTGGGAAGAGGGCGGCTGCACGGCTTGGCAGCAGTTGGATGGGAGCTGTGAACGCCGAGCGGCTCCTCCGGTCCCTGCAGAGGCTCTTCTGGCACCTCGGGAGCGCGGGCGCTGCCACAGCCCCTGCCAGGGGAGCTGGCACTGCATCCCCGGGGCGGGTGGGAATTCAGAGGGGGGTGCTGGGAGAAGGAGCGTTATCCAGGCAGGGAAGAGCTCGGTTTGCTCTGCAAAGCCCCCCGGAGTGGTTTGGGCACCGGCACAAATCCCGGGGTTATGGTGCAGATGCTGTGACTGCCCCACCCCTGGAAGTGTTCAAGGACAGGTTGGAGCAGTCTGGGCTAGTGGAAGGTGTCCCTGTTCAGGTGGAACTGGATGATCCTTAAGGTCCTTCCCCACCCAAACCATTCCAAGGAAATGAACCTTGGAGAAGCCGGGGGATCCCCCAGCTCAGCCCAGCTCCCCCTGGATCTCCACCCTGTCACAGTCCCCATGGGCACAATGAGGACAGTCCCTGCTGCAGCAGCAGGTTGTTCCCAGCCGGTCGGGATCCCCGTGCCAGGGTTGAATCCGAGGCCACGCAGCCGGGATGAGCCGTGCCCGGCGATGCAGCGCTCGGATCACCGGCGGGGTCCGCGCGGAGCCGCTCGTGTCTCCCTGTTTGTTGAGCAGGGTTTGTACTACACAAATTGCTCCTCACTCAGCGAGCATGAAAGATTAACGAGGAACAATCCCATGAACTCATCAGTGCCTGCTCTCCGCTAAATTACAGCTACAAGGATCATGGCAGCTCATCCATGGATTGTGTAACGGAACTGATTGCGGCGTGGCCGGCGCGCGGAACTCGGAGCGCTCGGGCACGGCCCTGATGGATCCGAGGTATTGGCAGAGCAGAGGGGCAGCCGAGGAGAGCGGGAGCGGGGGCACCGGAGTTCCCGGCTCAATATTTAATAGGGGCTGCAGTCGCTGCCAGGGAGGAGACGTGTGCAGTCAGCATGTTCCTGCAGCCTGGATTCTGCCCTCCGGGCAGCATGTGCTGCGCCTGGAAAAGTGATTCGCTTGCATCTCCGGCTGCCGTTCCGCGCTGCCTTCTCCCAGAGTCATCCCACCATGGAAAAGCAGCCGGTTGGCGTTTAATCCACGAGCGTGGATTGCGGCAGTGCAGCTCCCGGCGGTGCAGGGTGTTAAATCCTGGGGTGGGGGGGGGTTTAGGGGGTCTGGGGTGATCCAGACCGTTGGTAAAACAGCTCTGCTTTATCTCCGGAGCGTGTCCCTGCCCCGGCTGCGAGCAAACGTGCAACCGCGCGGCACAGCCGGGGCCTGGCTCCCGGGGGATCGGTCGGGGCCAGGTACAAGGCCTGATCCGGGTTGGATTAATTTGTGAGCTGGCACAGTTGGGTTCCTGTATGGATTACAGCTGCTGGCATCCCAGGAAATTGCTCACGGCTCAGAGAGCAGAAGCTCAGCAGCGAAAAAAGGCCAGAGCCCAGCCCGGAGCGGTGGAGCAGCCGCGGCAGCGCGGAGGAGCAGAAGCCAGGCTGGTGATGGACCAGCCCGGAGCCGGTGTGGGGAGCTGGGCAGGACCTTGCCAGCAATTACCGAGCAGCTTTTGCACGAGGCAGCAGCTCCGTGGCCATGGGGATGTCACGAGGCCCCCGGGGCCACGTCGCCCCGAGGAAGCCCCGCTCAGCCCATCTGCTCCTCGCAGAGCCGGCTCTGCCGTGGAAGGAGCCGTCCCCGGAGATCAGGCTGCGCTAAAGTGCTTCCCCAACAACTTCCAGCTAAGTGTTGTAATTGCTCTGACCCAGCAAAAGCGCCTGGTGTTCTGACACTGGTGCTCGGAGGAAGATCCAGGCACCTGCCAGCTCGCATTCCAGAGGACGACTGTGGAACCAGGGAGCTCCAGTGTGCTCTGGGAGCCGCTCCAGAGGTTTGATCCGTGCCTGCAGCCCGAGGCAGTGGAGCGGGAAGGGGCAGCCCTGGCCCCGGCTCTGGCTGCCGCGGATGTTTCTCGCTCGGCTGGGTGAGCGTGAAAACGCTGATGGGAGGATGGAGCTCTGACCTTCTGATCTCCTCGGGAGCTGCTGCGAATCCTCGGCTGATGGGAAAATTGCACAAAATTAGAGGGGAGCCTCAATCCTGCCCCGGTGCTGAGCTCTGCCGTGAACTCTGCCCAGCTCACACGGCTCCCTCGTGCCCCAGGGAACTGAGCCCCTGATTTCAGGGGTGTAATGAACCTCTGCAAAGGCTTCATTTGCTTTTCTCTGAGGCTTCTCCATCTGGGAGAGGAGCCAGAGCCAGCCCTGCCCGCAGTGCTCTGCTCGGGAGTGGAGTTCAGTGCCCAGCATGGCCTGGGCATCGCTTGGCATCGCCCCAGACCCTGCCTGGTGACCAGTGGGATTGCCTTGGGGTGACTGAAGGGATGCTGGAGGCGTGGCAGTGGCATCCCCCCGCTGATGGGGTACTGGGCATCGCCTGGCATCGCCCCAGATCCTACCCAGAGACAAGAGATCATCCCGGGGTGTTTGGGGGGACACTGGAGACGTGGCAGGGGCACATGGTGGCATCACCCAGCTGATGGGGTCCCCCTCCAGCTCCCGGGGCCGTGAAGGAACAGGAGCAGCTCCATCCCCACATGGACAGGACGAGGATTCTCCTCATGTCCTGGCCCCACTGCCTCTCTCTTCCTCCTCCTCCTTCTCCTCCTCCTCAGCTCAGAGCTGGTCACAGCCAGGGCTCTGCTTTCCTCCCTCCTCCAGCCAGGAGTGTTCCCAAGGCATCCATCCCTCTCCGCAGAGCAGGGAGCTCGGAGCCTCCCCCAGCCCCCTGCAGAGCTCCGTGTTTGAGCCGTGTGAGCACTCCCCAACCCCCCCAACCACCCCCCAGCCACCCCCCAGTACCCCCCCTTCCCACCCCCCCTCCCCACATTCCCCCCCCTACACCTCTGCCAGCGCTGCTGCTGCCGGGAATCATGAATATTCCCGCTGCCATTAGCACCGGCAGGATTTAGGGATTTAAATGCCAGACGTTTGGAGGCAGCACGGCAGGGGTGGAGTACCACCTTCCAGGGGTGGAGTACCACCTTCCAGGGGTGGAGTACCACCTTCCAGGGATGGAGTACCACCTTCCAGGGATGGAGTACCACCTTACAGGGGCCACCTTACAGGGACAGGGGCCAGGTTACAGGGGTGGTTGGGGGACCAGGTTACAGGGATGGGGGGCCAGGTTACAGGGATGGGCTGCGCATGAGCAGCTTCTGCCTCGGCACCTCCTGAATTCCAGGTGTGAGGGGCAAAGCTATGGGGACCCCTGGAAACAGCTTTCCATGGAGAAGCTGCCCTGGATCTGCAGGCTTGGTGGCAGGGGTCCCTTCCTGGCACAGGGGCCCGCGGGTCACCTGTGGGTGTGCTGGAAGTGACCCTGCCTGTGCCACAGACCCCCTTGAATCAAGGGCCTGCCTGGACCTCAGATCCTTCCTGTGCCATGGACCTGCCTGTGCCCAGATCCTGTGGGACATAGACCCTACCTGTGCCGTGGGTCCTGCCTGTGCCATGGATCCTGTGGGACATGAACCCTGCCTGTGCCATGGATCCTGTGGGACATGAACCCTGCCTGTGCCATGGATCCTGCCTGTGCCATGGATCCTGTGGGACATGGACCCTGCCTGTGCCATGGGTCCTGCCTGCAGGATGGATCCATCCTGACTGTACCACGGACCTGCCGGCACAAAGCTGTTTCCCTGTGTCTGGGAGGGGTCCCCCTGTGAGCAGGACAGGGGGTGGTGGTGACGGTGACAGTGACAGTTTGGGATGTTCCCTCTCCCAGGCCCCTCGGCAGCTCCATCCTTAGAAGCTCTCTCCCTCGCTCCCGGCCCGGCCGTGCTGTCCTAGTTTTCTCCGGCTGTTGTTCTTCTCCGTCACGTGCGGGCTGGGCACGGAGCTCTCCAGTGCAGCTCCAGCTCCCCGGGTGGCTCCGGGCTGGGCTCTGAGCTGCTCCCAAATTCTGCCACTCAAAACTCCCCCCTCGACCCCGTGCAGGGTCCCGGTGCCCCGCGGGGCCGTGCTGGAGGATTCATGGGAATTCAGTCCCCTTGGAGCGGGGACAAAAGGGGCTGTCAGTGACAGCCCTCCTGCGTGACCCCAAAAGCAGGGCAGGGAGGTCCACGGAGTCACATCCCTCAGGGTTTGCAGTTATCCTCTGGAATTCAGGATAACAGGGAGGGGGGAGGTGTGGAGGCTCTTCCCGGAGCCCTGGAATGGCTGCGCTGCCCGAGGCGGGAGTTTGGCAGCTGCTGCCGGCTCCGTGTGAGCACAGCCCGTCCCTGCCCCTGCCCCTGCCCTTGTCCCCGTCCCCGTCCCTGTCCCCGTCCCCTCGGTGACGGTTTGGGGAGGCAGGAGCATCTCCGGTGTCGCAGTGTCCCGCAGCCAGGCCGTGGGTCTGGATCATCCCAGTTCTGGGATTGGTGACCCCGTTTTCACGCTCCTCAGGAACGGATCAGCCAAAACACTGCTGGAGACGAAAATCCACGTGGCCCCTGCTCGGTGCCCGCGGTGCCACATCCCGGCACTCGTCCAGGCACATTCCGGGCTGAGCCTCCGCACCCGCTCCGGCTGCTCTGTCCTGGCATGGCCGGCTGCTCCTGGGCATGGAATGCTGGTACAGAGCCTCGGGAGCTGTGGGGCCAGCGGGGCCGGGGGGATGTGGCTCTGGCTGGGAGCTCTGGGGGCTCCGGGACAGGGGGGCTGCACGGGGTATCCCGGGTGTCCCGTGGGACCGCGTGGATTGGGTCGGGGGTCACCCGAAACCACCATCTCCCAACCAACAGGGGGGGGTCGGGATGCAGTGCCCAGATTCCAGGTGTCCAGTGTGGAGTGTCCAGTGTGGAATGTCTGGGATGCAATGCCCAGATTCCAGTTCCCCAGTGTGGAGTGTCCAGTGTGGAATGTCTGGGATGCAATGCCCAGATTGCAGGTGCCCAGTGTAGAGTGTCCAGTATGGAATGTCTGGGATGCAGTGCCCAGATTCCCAGTGTGGAGTGTCCAGTATGGAATGTCTGGGATGCAATGCCCAGATTCCAGTTCCCCAGTGTGGAGTGCCCAGTGTGGAATGTCTGGGATGCAATGCCCAGATTGCAGGTGCCCACTGTGGAGTGTCCAGTGTGGAGTGTCTGGGATGCAGTGCCCAGATTCCGGGTGCCCAGTATGGAGTGTCCAATGTGGAATCTCTGGGATGCAGTGCCCAGATTGCAGGTGCCCAGTATGGAATGTCTGGGATGCTGTGCCCAGATTCCAGTGTGGAGTGTCCAGTGTGGAATGTCTGGGATGCAATGCCCAGATTCCCAGTGTGGAGTGTCCAGTATGGAATGTCTGGGATGCAGTGCCCAGATTCCAGGTGCCCAGTGTGGAGTGTCCAGTGTGCAGTGCTCCAATTCCGGGTGCCCAGTTTGTGGTGTCCAGAATGAAGTGTCCCAGTACAGGGTTCCCAGTCTGGAGTGCCCAGGGATGCAGTGCCCCAGTTCCAGGTGCCCACCAGTGGGGATCTGTGTTCCAGCATCCAATGGATATTCAGCATAAATCCAACTTGCTTCCATGATTACTGCATTTTTTTGGACAAATCATCCCTGAGGGAGACACACGAGCTGTGGGTGGACTAATTCCAGTGGTGGGAGGAGGAATGCTGTGACAGCAAGGCCGTGTCTCCCATTTATCCATCCCTTCCCGGGAAAACCTTGGCTGCTCTGGGAATGCTCCAGGGGTGCCCCTGGCCATGCTGGGGCTGTCAGCTCCCGGGGGGTCACTGGTGCTGCTGGTGCAGCTCTGGCACAGTGCAGTGCAGCCGGGAGGGGCTGGAGCAGCTTTTCCAGGGATCTCAGCGGTGTGAGACTCATTCCAGCAGCTTTTCCGGAGCTCCCAGGGCTTTGGGGGGAGTCGGGCTCGTTTAGCACAGAATTCCAACGGTGTGGTGGGGTGAAATTAGGGAAGAAAAAACCACAAACGCCGTGTGAGATTCGAGGATGTTTCTGAACGTCTCAGTTTCCTCGTTAGCGGCCCCGGGGAGGGGTGTGAGGGGCTCTGTGCCAGGAGCCGGCGGATGATGAATCCCCGTGGATGGGCAGTGCCGTGCTCGGCTGGTTCCCAGATTAATTCCTGGGAAA
The DNA here is from genome assembly GCF_009829145.1 of Chiroxiphia lanceolata. NCBI lineage: Eukaryota > Metazoa > Chordata > Aves > Passeriformes > Pipridae > Chiroxiphia > Chiroxiphia lanceolata. Next base: position 240,541 of record NC_045641.1, on the reverse strand, counting down.
GGCCACTGCCTTCCCTGCTTCCTCCTAAAAGATCTCCTGAGAGCTGGGCTGAGGTTGCCACGGGGCTGCCAGCGGGGTTAAACCACCCGTGGGACGCTCCCCCCAGCACCAAAGCCCAAATTAAGGAATTCTCCCATTCTTCCTCAGCCAGGAATATTAGAATGATGGAATCATGGAATGGTTCAGGTGGGAAGGGACCTTAAAGCCCATCCAGTGCCACCCATGCCATGGGCAGGGACACCTTCCACTATCCCAGGTTGCTCCAAGCCCCGTCCAACCTGCCCTTGGACACTTCCAGGGATGGGGCAGCCACAGCTGCTCTGGGCATTCCCTAATATCCCCCTTTAACACCAGCAAAACACAAACTTCACTGGCTTTCACATTGCTTTTCGCCACATCTTGATGGATTTGAGTCGAGCTTTTCCTTGGAAAGGGGGATCCTGTGGTGAAGGAGGTGATTTGTTGTTGCTGATCCCTCCTGGAGGGTCCCACATGTGGAACTGGAGGGAGGAATGTTCTGTCTGCTGGCACCAGGAGAGGGGGGGAGATATCCAAGGGATGACTGTGATTAGCCGAGTGTTTAATTTAATCAAACAAGGGACTAAAGATGTCAGTGGCCGTTGGTCTGAAAGCCTCGCGCGTGATTCCAAATTATCTTAATTCCGAATTATCTTAACTCTGAATTATCTTAATTCCGAATTATCTTAACTCTGAATTACCTTAATTCTGAATTATCTTAATCCCACGTTGGCACAGCCAGTGCCGGGATTGCCTCCTCAATCCCTGGGATGAGCTGGGCTCGGCACCGTCTCCGGGGATACCAGGGATTGGGGGGTTCAGGGAATGAGGTGGCTCTGTGGGAAACCTGGTCTGGTGTCACAGTCATGGAATCATGGAATGAGTTGTGTTGGGCTGGGAGGGACCTCAAAGCCCATCCAGTGCCACCCCTGCCATGGGCAGGGACACCTTCCACCAGCCCAGGTTGCTCCAAGCCCCGTCCAACCTGGCCTTGGACACTTCCAGGGATCCAGGGGCAGCCACAGCTTCTCTGGGCACCCTGTGCCAGGGCCTCCCCACCCTCCCAGACAGGAATCCCTTCCCAATATCCCATCCATCCCTGCCCTCTGGCAGTGGGAAGCCATTCCCTTTTTTCCTATCCCTCCATCCCTTGTCCCCAGTCCCTCTCCAGCTCTCCTGGAGCCCCTTTATGCCCTGGGAGGGGCTCTCAGCTCTCCCTGGAAGGGCTTTGAGGTCTCTTCCCACCCAAACAATTCTGTGATCCGTGATTCTATAATTTATAACTTTATTATTTATAGTCTGCTGATATTTTGTGCTGAAGCAGCGTCTGCGGCTCCGCCGTTATTTCCGTGCCGTCACATCCATCGTTCCCGGCCCTTTCCATTTGTCCTGCGGCGTTTCTGTCCCATCTCCCGGCGGATCAGAGCAGTGGAGGCTTCCTGTGCCCAGGGCTCCCTGCTCCTGCCTCCCTGTCCGGGATGGGGATGGGGATGGGGGTGCAGATGCTGGCACGGGGCCCTTGTGTCCCCTCGCCAGGGTCTCGTGCCCCCACTTTGGGGTCTCCCAGCTGGAATGTTGAAGACTTTGAGCTCCGTCCCTGGGGATGAAAGGGGTTGGCAGGGACAGGAGTCTGGGGCCACTTACAGCACCAGGATATGTGATGGGGCAGCACCAGCAGTGGATCCAGCTCATCCCAGACAGGATCTGGCTCATCCCAAACAGGATCTGGCTCATCCCAGGCAGGATCTGGCTCATCCCAGGCAGGATCTGGCTCATCCCAGACAGGATCTGGCTCATCCCAGGCAGGATCTGGCTCATCCCAGATAGGATCCAGTTCATCCCAGGCAGGATTCAGCTCATCCCAGGCAGGATCCAACTCATCCCAGGCAGGATCTGGCTCATCCCAGACAGAATCTGGCTCATCCCAGGCAGGATCTGGCCCATCTTGAGCAGGATCCAGCCCATCCCAGGCAGGATCCGGCTCATCCCGGGCAGGATCCAGCCCATCCCAGGCAGGATCCAGCTCATCCCAGGCAGGATCTGGCTCATCCTGAGCAGGATCTGGCTCATCCTGAGCAGGATCCAGCTCATCTCAGGCAGGATTCAGCTCATCCCAGATAGGATCCAGCTCATCCCGGGCAGGATCTGGCCCATCCTGAGCAGGATCCAGCCCATCCCAGGCAGGATCTGGTTCATCCCGGGCAGGATCCAGCTCATCCCAGGCAGGATCTGGCCCATCCCAGGCAGGATCTGGCTCATCCTGTGCCGCGGGAAGCGGCTCCCCAGAGGATGCTCGTTCCGAGTGAAGCACATGCTGACAAGACAAACAACTTTATTAATTTAAGCTGCCTAATGGGCTCGGGAGCAGCCACACGCCGAGGACGGAGAGGGCACGGAGCTGCCTCCGCCCGGGCACGGGGGGTTCCCGCTCTGTGAAACCCCGTCCTCGGGGGTGAGGAGCCAATTCCTCATGTGGAGCCTTCCGAGAATCCTGGACCACAACCAAAATGGGCTTTTGTAGCCGTTTTTGAGGAGCTGGAGGCGCTGGGAATGGCGGGGTCAGGGGTGCAGGTGCTCCCCTTGCAATTACAGTTCCAGTGGGTTTGGTCTTGGCTCGGTTTGGATCCCAAACAGGGAGCAGGGATGCTTTCCTGCTGCAGGTGGGAGTCACCTGATGTTCCACACACTGTTTTCCCTGGGATGCTGCAGCACTGGCTGCTGAGCTCCTGGTGGGATGTGCTCCTTCCACGTCGGCACATCCTGCCTGTATCCTCTGGGATGTGCCAAAGCTGGAGGGATGGGGCTGGGGGCCCGCTGCAGCACGTGCTGAGTGGAAAGTGCCAATGCAGCCCTGGAATTCCTGCGGAAAATGCTGTCTCCTGCTTCATCTGCTGCTCCCTCAGGCGAGAGGAGCCTCAAGGTGACCGTACCAGGCACCGCCTTGTCCTGTGCCACGGGGGCTGGGCTGGGATCTGCCCCTGCTGCCACCGGCATCTGTGAGGCTCCTGTACCCCTGGGAGTCCCACTGCTCCGGAGCCAGACCCCTGGTGTCTCCCCCGTGGCAGGGGTGGATTCCTGGAGTGAGGATTTGGGATGAAATCCACCCAATTTCTGCTCCAGGCAAGGGGCTCCCAGCTCCTACAGCTGCTGGTGCATCCGGAGAGGAGGAAAACCTTTCCTTTCCTCCTTTGTGATCCTGTTAATCCAGGATAAGGATCCTTTGGAGATGCCCATGACTCGGTGGGACCCCATTTTTGGGGGATGCCCCCCCCCCCCTTTTGGGGTGCTGCTACTCCTCTGCTCATTCGTCATGGGATGGAGCATCCCGGACACCCTGAGCCTGTTGCAGGGTGTCCCCCATCCTCACAGCTGCAATTCCTGCTGTTCCTCATGGCTGGGAATGTCCCGACCACCCTGAGCCCTGTTGCAGAGTGTCCCCCATCCTCACAGCTCCGGGTCCTGCCGCTCTCCCCCATGGAAAGGGGCTGGCAGCGGGAGCAGGGCCGGCAGCACGTGGCAGAAGGTTTGAATTAGGTCTGTTCTCTCCGTGATTAATCGGTGCCTTCGGGCTCGATGGAGATTGATGGTCACCGGGAGGCGCCGGAGCCGTTCCCGGTGCCCTGGGGAGGAGACGGGAGCGGCAGCGCCGGCAGCAGCACCAATAGCGGGGCTGGGCTGCCTCGGCTCCGATGGGGGAGGCGGGGGATGGACACGGGATGAGACAGGAAAAGACAGCGGCTGGGATGGAACAGCCTTCCCTGCCGGCTGCTCTCGGGGCTGCTCTGGGGAAGGGGATGCAGGGTGAGGAGAGCTCGCTCCGTGCAGAACGTGGTTCCACGGCGAGGACGTTGAGAGTGGTGATGGAGCAGAGGGTGGTGGTGGAGCAGAGGGTGGTGGTGGAGCAGAGGGTGGTCATGGAGCAGAGGGTGGTGATGGAGCAGAGCCTTTGTTGCCATGTGCCGACCACTGGGGCTGGGTTGGAGCCGAAGCCCAGCCAGGCCCGGCCTTGCCGAGCTGGCTCTGTCTGTGCCTGACCTTGCTGAGCTGGCTCTGGCTGTGCCGAGCCCCTGCACTGCCAGGGAGCTGCTGCGGGAAAGGCAGGGGCAGAGCTGTGGCAGAGCAGGAAGGACACGGATCAGCTGCCGCAGGGAGCACTCGGAGCAGCTGCTATGGGCGGGTGTGTTTGGAAGGGAGGAAGGTCAGAAGGGGGGAAGGTCAGAAGTGAGGAAGGTTAGAAGTGAGGAAGGTCAGTCTGGAGTCAGCGCCCCAGGGACGGTCCCCAGTCCCGAGGGAACAGTGTCATTCCTGCAGTGCCAGTGGGTTCTGGGGCTGGGGGCACCTCTGGGTCCCCCTGCCCAGGGGTCGCAGTGCTGGTGCCGTGTAGGGCCAGGGTGAGATTCCATATGCTTGGAAACAATGGAAATTGTGTTAAAATCAGCAACCTCCAATGAAAGGCTCTGGCAGAGCCTGGTTTGATAATGAAAGCCCAGAGAAGCTGTGGCTGCCCCTGGATCCCTGGAAGTGTCCAAGGCCAGGTTGGATGGGGCTTGGAGCAACCTGGGCTGGTGGAAGGTGTCCCTGCCCATGGCAGGGGTGGCACTGGATGGGCTTTGAGGTCCCTCCCAGCCCAACACAACTCATTCCATGATTCCATGACTGTGACACCAGACCAGGTTTCCCACAGAGCCACCTCATTCCCTGAACCCCCCAATCCCTGGTATCCCCAGAGACGGTGCTGAGCCCAGCTCATCCCAGGGATTGAGGAGGCGATCCTGGCACTGGCTGTGCCAACATGGGATTAAGATAATTCAGAATTAAGATAATTCAGGTCCCCATCCAACCCTTGGCACTCCACCATTGTCACTGGCCGTGCTCTCTGCCCCTTGGTGCCACTGAAAACCCTCCAGTGCTGCTGTGGACACCCAGCACTTGTCCCTCGAGTGGCTCAGGGATGTGGGGATGTGGTGTTGAGTGCCAGCTGTGATCACACGGAGGGATTGGGAGCAGGAGAGGCTGGAGAGCAGGAGAGGCTGGAGAGCAGGAGAGGCTGGAGAGCAGGAGAGGCTGCAGAAGCTTTGTGCCCACTTCACGCTTCATTTCCAGAACCAGCCCCTGCTCAGGGCCACTGGAGCTGCCGTGGGTGTCACCGGGAGCCCCTCGCCCTCATCCCGGGGGCACGTCCCCTCAGTCTCAGGGCTGTCACTTCCCCGTAGCTGTCGCTGCTCCTGGTGTCATCCCCGTGCTGCAGCAGCTCCGCTGGCTCCCGGGAGCCCGGGAAGGAGCCGTTGGAGCATCTCCGCCCACTCGAGTGCCGGGACCTGCTCTGAGCTCCCCTGCTCTGAGCTCCCCTGCTCTGAGCTCCCCTGCTCTGAGCTCCCCTGCGCTCCGCGGGCTTTGATGTGGAAAAGCCGGTCCCCGAACGCTGCTGCTGCTGCTGCTCGTGGTGTGCGTGTTCCACCGGCTGCCTGTTCCCTGTCACCGCCTCGCCGGCCCCCGGGATGGATCCCCGGGGTGTGTTTCCCACCCGGCACGTTCCCTGGCGAGCCGAGCGTGGCGGGTTCAGCCGAGGATGAACCGTGGGGTGACACCACCAATGAACCATCTCACGTTCCCTTCTTCGGCTTCACGCTCCTGGGAGCAGGAGCCTGAGACTCCAAGGATTCCTGGGAACCCCTCTTGCTCCGGATGGGATCCTTCCCCCAGCACTTGGCTCTGCCCAGCATGAGCTGGGCAGCCCCTGATTGGGGCAGGTCCCCCGCCCTCGGGACCCTCAGGGGTTGCTGTGTCCCCAAACAGCCTCTGATTGGGGCAGGTTCCCCACTCTGGTGTCCCTCGGGGGTGCTGTGTCCCGAAGCAGCCTCTGATTGGGGCAGGTCCCCTGCCCTGGGGTCCCTCGGGGGCTGCTCTGTCCCCAAACAGCCCCTGATTGGGGCAGGTCCCCCACCCTGGTGTCCCTCGGGGGCTACTGTGTCCCCAAACAGCCCCTGATTGGGGCAGGTCCCCCGCCCTGGTGTCCCTCAGGGGCTGCTGTGTCCCCGGCCCCGGTGCCGGCCCCGCTCCCGGCGCTGGCGGTGGCATCTGGCATCTCCCCCTCTCCTCTCTGCTCATTCCGCCGTGTCACTGGGAGTTGATTAGCTCTGCTAATTGCTTTACAAATAATGAGCTTCCCTAATTGCGCTGGCAGGGAGGAGGGGCTCTCCCCACCTGCCATTCCACGGTGCTGCCAGGCTCTGGGTCCCCTTGGCTCCTATGGGGTCTTCTGATGACTGTTGGCATCTGGGATTCTTGGAAGAACCCCCAAAATCCTGTGCCTGGGGAGCTGGGAGCTCTGGCTCATCCCTGGGAGTCAGGCCGTCCCCCCCTGCTCTGTGAGCCCACGAGTGCTCCAGGACTGGGGGGATGTTCCACCAGCTGCCTGTTCCCTGTCACAGCCTCACCAGCCTCCGGGATGGATCTCCAGGATGGATTTCCCAGCCGGCACATTGCCTGGCAATCCAAGCATGGCAAGTTCAGCCAAGGATGAACCGTGGGATGGCACCACAAATGACCCGTCTCCCCTTCCCTCCTCTGCCTTCACGCTCCTGGGAGCAGGAGCCTGACACCCCGAGGATTCCTGGGAACCCCTCTTGCTTCAGATGGGATCCTTCCCCCAGCACCTGGCTCTACCCCAGCACGAGCTGAATGGGGCAGGTCCCCCCACCCTGGGGTCCCTCAGGGGCTGCTGAATCCCCAAACAACCCCTGATTGGGGCAGGTTTCCCCCCTGGGGTCCCCCAGGAGCTGCTGAATCCCCAAACAGCCCCTGATTGGGGCAGGTCCCCCCCCGGGGTCCTTCAGGGGCTGCTCAGGGAGCCCCTGAATGTGGAGCTCGTTTGCCATCCCCGGTCTCAGAGCGTTTCCAGCTGCTCCAGACGTGCCTGTGTCCATCATCACCCCACGGGAAGGGGCTGGGATGGGAGCAGGACCCCCGGATGGAGCACTGCGTGTTCCATCCCCCATGGGATCCTGCGCAGCGGATCCGAGCTGCTGCTTCCCTGGAAATAGACCTTAATGAGCCCCCCCCGGGGTAAGGATGTTAATTTGACGGGAGAGCCGGAATTCTCTCGCCCTGTCGGGTGTTCAGAGCCATGTGGGGGTTGTTTCAGCAGGAGGGAATTTGGGGGGGCTGCCAGCACCCGCCGCTCACCATCCCCCTTTTGAGATGTTCTGGCCTTCATTTTAACCAAAAAGCTGATTTCCTGCCCAGCCTGTGAGAAAACCACACGTTCCCATCACATTTGGGATTGAAATCCCTGTCTCCGTGCTCGGGGAGGGAGGTGAGCGGGTTCCCCCCTCCTGCAGCAGCTCTCTGAAGATGAAGCTCCGCGCGTTGAGTTTCTCACTAATAGAACAACTTCCTCGCTGCACACCTTTAATTAAATGAGGTCCTTGGTTTTAATTAATTTTTGAATGGCTGATGACTCTCTCCAGGAGCCGGGGAGAGCCACAACCGGCATTTCATTGAATCTTGGAGTCCCAGAATGGGTGGATTGGCTTGGAAGGGACCTTCAGAACCCTCCAGTGCCACCCCGTGCCATGGACAGGGGCACCTCCCACTAGACCAGGTCACTCCAAGCCCTGTCCAACCTGTCCTTGAATATTCCAGGTTTGGGGCAGCCACAGCTTCCAAGGTGGCTCAGAGGGGTGTTGCTTCAGTCGAGCTCTTGCCTTGAAAAATGGTTTCAACCCAGTGAAATCTGTCTCCGTGCCGGTAATTGCCGGTGTTTGCCGGTCGTGGAATTCCGTTAACATCCTGCTGTTCCATTGATTTCCAACGTTTGTTTGCAGAACCTCCACCGTGTGTCCGAGTTCTTGAACGGCTTCCCAGAGCCATCAGCCAGCGCTCCCCCCGCGCTGTGAAATATCGTTTTATGGGCCACCGGAGCGGGATCTAACGGGGCTGACGGGGCGGGGAGAGACGGATCGGGCACTTAAACGTTCCCATTATCCGCTCCTGGCACGGCCCAGGCTTGTGCTGGGAATTCCCCAAGGCTTGGCATTTTGCAGCAGCAGCAGCAGCAGCAGCACGGTGTGAGGGTTCAGCGCTGCCACCCTGGCACATCCGGGACTGGCGTGGCGTGACCGTGGATCCTGGCACGGCACGGGGCTGGCGTTGTGTTGTCTGGGCCGGTGGTCCCTGTTTTTGGGGTGATCTCCTTTTGGTGCAGCTCCATCTGGCTGCAGACCCATAAGAGCCTCCGAGGCAGCTTTGGTGAGGACTCATCCTGCCTCCGCAGCGCTTCCAGGACTGGCGCGATGGGACCGTGGATCCCGGCGTGGCACGGGAATGGCACTGGTGCTGGGGTGCCTGTGCTGGTGGTCCCTATTTTGGGGTGGTCCCATTTTTGGATTGGGCTGCAGACCCATGAGATGCTCCAATGCAGTTTTGGTGAGGGCTCAGCCCCCCCCCCCGTGGCTCCTCCAGGACTTCACCTCTGGCACCGGAGCCCCCGGCACTGCCGGGTGGTGCCGAGGCCACCCAGGGCTTTGCCATCCCCCTTCCCACGCTCTGGCGGGATGGGATTAGGGATTTAACAGCCTGTGCCAGACAGACACTTAAATAAGCCATAAATTTGGAGTTCGTTAGTGAGGATTAATTAGTGTTTGCACAGGGCTTTGCCTCTCAGGGCAGCGCTCGGTGTCGCGGAGCTTTGCCGTGACCTTGGCGAGGGTGGGAGTGTCTCGGCACCCAGATCCTGTCAGATCCCGGCGTGGCCAGTGGAGGGAAGGGCCCAGGAGTCACCCTGAGAGTTCAGGGACCGGGGATGCTCCGGGAACCCGAGGGCAGGAACTGGCAGTCTGGGGAGGGGGGCTGGCAGTCTGGGAAGGGAGGATGACAGTCAGGAAAGAGGGGCTGGCAGTCAGAAAAGAGGGGCTGGCAGTCTGGGAAGGGGGGCTGGCAGTCTGGGAAAGGGGGCTGGTGTTGTGCTGCCCTGGGAAGGGGCAGAGTGGAGGCTGGTGGAGGCCAGGGATGCTGGGGCAGCTCCTCTGTGCTCATCTCTGCCAGCCCAGCTGACCTCCACCGCTCCAGGGGCTGGAGCAGCACCTGGGATGTGCTTTGGGAGCTGGGGGGGGGGCAGGGGGTGCCAAAGTGGGGAGCACCTACGTGCCCAACGTGACAGGGCTGAGCCCATCCCGTGTCTCATCCCCTTGGCTTAATCCTCCATCTCCGCACAGTGATTTTTCCATGGAATGACAGCAGCAGGTTCCGTGGCGCAGCGCTGGGCTGTGGAATGAGGAGTCACTCATCCCGCTGCCCTGGATCTGTATCCCCTGGAACCAGGGTGGCTCCGTGTGACAGCAGCACAGCCCTGGGGGACACCCCGGGGGGATGCCCCTGGTCCAGGGGGAGATGCTGCGGGAGGAGCGGGAAGCCCCCCTGGCAGCCCCGCTGGGACCCCCCGGCACTGCAGGATTTATCACGTGGCTCGGCTCCAACCCTGGCACGGGGCCGGGAATTGTGCTGGCACTGCCTGAGTAACGGAGTCGCCTCCATCCCCGAGCGCCTCGCCGGGGAGCAGCAGTGCCAGTGCCAGTGCCAGTGCCAGTGCCAGTGCCAATGCCGGCCTTCCCGAGCCGCGCCAGAGCTTCCTGCTGGCCACCCACCAGCCCTGCCATCCTCCTGTGCCCAACCGGGGCTTGATCTGACTTGGAGCCAGGAACAAGCTCTGTCCCTGCCGGCACAGCTGGCCCTGCAGCCTGGCTGCCCACCACAGCTCTGCCCAGCCCGGCTCGTTGGGTGCCAGGAGGCTTTTCTGTGCCACGGGTGGTCCCCGGCGAGTGTAAAAGCTCCCACTTCCAGGGGAAATCCCGTCTCTGCCGGTCCCACATCCTGCCAGGATTGGGACCTGCCCGTGAAGGGTTTTCAACCCTTGCACAGTGCAGGAGCCTCCTCTGGGATGGGGTGGGCTCTGGGTGTAGGTCCCTGGGGATCCCCTGGCGGGATCCATCCCGTTCCATCCCTGGCACTGGCAGGGCCGTGGGGATGCGGGCAGAGGAGGGAACGTCTCCAAGGAGCAGCCTGGGAATGAACGGCGTCAAGGACAATAAACTCTATCAAAGCCTCATTCATTAGGGAGGAGCCGAGTGCCGGCGTCTTTATCTACTCACTCCCTCTCCCATCAGACTCCACTCCTCTGTTTCCGGCTGCTTTTGCCTGTTCTCCCTCTTTTCCATGTTTTCCTCCCCAGCTCGGGGGAATCTGTGGGGGGCCATACCCAGGGCACTGTGCCGGCGAGAGGAGCCGTGCCAAGGACTGTCCTTCCCTGGCATGGGCTGGGGAGCTCCCAGGGTTGGGTTGGGTCACCTTGGATCGAATTGGGTCACCTTGGTTCAGGTTGGGTTGGGTTGGTTTGTGTTGGAGTGGATTGTGTTGGATTGAGTTGGGTTGACTTGGTTTGCGTTGTCTTGTGTAGTGTTGGGTTAAGTTGGGTTGAGTTGGGATGGGTTGGGTTGAATTGGTTTGGGTTGGGTCACGTTGGGTCGTGTTGTGTCACTGTGGGTCACATGGGGTTGCGTTGAGCTACGTTGGGTTGAATCCCCACTGTTTCTGTTGGAAAACTCCCCTTTTTTCTCAGCCTTTGCAGGGATTTGATCTCCGTCAGACACCCCTGAGCAGGGGCTGGGGGTTTATCCCCCCTGGCCACCCCCACCCCGAATTCCCCATCATCCCTTCTCCTTATGGAGCTGCCACTTGGAGCAGCCCGACCTGGCACCTCCAGGCTGCTGGCACGTCCTCCTGGGGACATTTGGGTTATCCCAGGATCCCCCTCGGGAGCTTGGGGAGCCCAACCCGGGTGTGGGAGCGGGTGGGCACCTCTGGGAGAGGTGGGGGGAGCGATGCTGATCACAGGGGTGTTCAGGGGGGCTCCTCTGATCTCCCCCCTCTCTGCCCCCCTGCAGGACAAGAACCGGAAGCTGAGGCCCCTCTATGACATTCCCTACATGTTCGAGGCCCGGGAATTCCTGCGCAAGAAGCTCATCGGGAAGAAGGTACGGAGGGAGGGGATGAGGGAGGGGATGAGGGGACAAGAGAGGGGACAAGGGGATAAGAAAGGGGACGAGGCCAGTGGTGACTCCAGGGGTCCTCTCGAGGGTCCAGGACCCGCCAGTGCTGGTGCTGCTGGTTTTGTGGGAATCTGTACGGACAACCCCGAGGCTCTTCACAGGGAATTCCGGGGTGCACCCAAATCTGGAGCACCCTTTGAAGGATTGTGATCCCCCTTTCCCAGGAATGCCTCGTTGCTTCTCCCTTTGTTTCCCCGGCATATTTTTCCGGGCTGGTTTAGCTCAATTCAGGGAATGAGGAATGGATTAGCTACCGGAGCGCACGCTCCGGATGCAATTTTCCAGTGCTCATAAAATGGTCAAATAAAATCAATTCCCTCCGTGGCGAGGCCGTCGCTGCTGCTCGGCGAGGGCTCCTTCGGTGCCTAATTGCATCTTTCCAGCTCGGAGCCCCGCCTGGGCATTCCGGAAAAACACGGGAGGGGGAAAACAGCAGCTTGTGAGACCTTTTCCGTGGGAAATCCGGTGCTTCTCGGGGTTGAAAGCGGGTGGGGGGTGTTGTCGGGATTTGTGGTGGGAGCACTGGAGTCTGGAATGGAATTTCAGGTGGTTCTGGAGGGTCCTGGCACGTTGATGTGCTCCCAGTCTGAGCCACCCCAGCGTTACTGGTGCCAGTTTTCCTCTGTCCACCGTCCCTGTGCTGTGTTGGAACAGGATTTACTGTCCCCAGCTCTGTCACTGGCCCTGTCCCCAAAGTGGCTGCTGGGGGGCCAGTGACCCCCCAAAACAGCAGCACCGAGCCCAGGGGTCCTTCAGCCTCACCTTCTCTCAGCTCCCTGCCAGCACTAATCCTGGGGAAAAATCCCGCTTTTCCCACCCCAATCCTGCCCTGGCAGGGAGCTGCCAATGCCAGAGCACTGGCTGCTGGCAGGGAGATCCAGTGGGTGGGCCTGGGATCCCTGGGAGCGCTGCCTGTGGCACAGCTCCAGCACTTGGGGCCTTTGGAGGGTGACCTGGGGAACCCTGAAACTCTGGGGAGCTCTGGGATTCCAGGGAGCTCTGGGATTCCAGGGAGTCCTGGGATTCCAGGGAGCCCAGCCTGCCCTGGGTCCCTGAGGCTGTTCTGGGAAACCCTGAGATTCCTGGGAGATTTGCCTGCCCTGGGTTCCTGCCCCATTCCAGGGAACCGATGGTTTCCCCTGGGTCTGCAGTAGAAATAATCCCCTGCCGTTGTTTCCCGAAATAATTCCCTCTGGAGGAAGCACCAAGGGGAGGATGAGGATGAAATATCCCTGTTGTGGCTGCAGTGTCCCCTTCTCCTTCTGTTTGTGTCGGGAGAAGAGCTGGGATGTGGGAAACCACCTCTGTGTTCCCTGTCCCTGGGAAGAGATGGAGTGTAACGCATTTTCCCTCTCGCCCTTTCATCCAAGCAGAGGGAAGTTTCCAGGCTGGGATTTTTATGGCGCCCAAAGAGCAGATTTGGGGTTTTTGGCTCTCGTGCTGGAGCCTCTCCTGGCTCCACCACGTCCTTCCCAGTGCTCTGGAATTTGCCCGGTGGCTCAGGATGAACCGGAGGCCGCGGCCCCCCCGCAGCAACCACTGGCATTGGGCTGCTATGGATTTGTGGAATAAATCTGTGGAGCGTGGCGGGAAGGGCCGGATCCTGCCCACATCGATCGCTCTCCGCCGGGCAGCGGCTCCGGATAATTGCTGTGGTGCAGGAGATGGATCAGGGCTCTTCCCTAATTAACTGGGGGATTAATGGTTCGCATGGAGGGAGCCGGCACCGGAGAGCTCCGGGATAAATGGCTCCTGTGCATGGAAGTGATGCTGCCCTGTCCCTGTGAGCTGCTCTGTGTCCCATCCCTGTGTCCTCTCCCTGTGTCCCATCCCTGTGTCCCATCCCTGTATCCCATCCCTGTGTCCCATCCCTGTGTCCCCTCCCTGTGTCCTCTCCCTGTGTCCTCTCCCTGTGTCCCATCCCTGTGCCCCATCCCTGTGTCCCATCCCTGTGCCCCATCCCTGTGTCCCCTCCCTGTGTCCTCTCCGTGTGTCCCATCCCTGTGTCTCATTCCTGTGCCCCATCCCTGTGTCCTCTCCCTGTGTCCTCTCCGTGTGTCCCATCCCTGTGTCCCATCCCTGTGTCTCCTTCCTGTATCCCCTCCCTGTGTCCTGTTCCTGTGTCTCCTTCCTGTGTCCCAACCCTGTGTCCCATCCCTGTGTCCTGTTCCTGTGTCTCATCCCTGTGTCCCATCCCTGTGTCCTCTCCCTGTGTCTCCTACTTGTGTCCTGTTCCTGAGTCTCCTTCCTGTGTCCCATCCCTGTGTCCTCTCCCTGTGTCCCATCCCTGTGTCCTCTCCCTGTGCCCCATTCCTGTGTCTTTACCCCTGTGCCCCATCCCATGCCCCATCCCCATCCCTGTGTCACATCCCCATTTCCCATCCCTCTCCCTTCCCTCTCGGGAAGGCTGTTTCCAACTGGGAATGCCGCTCATCCGCAGTGCCACGAGCCCAGCTCTGGCAGACCTGGAAAGCAGCAGCCGGGGGTTTCCTGGCAGTTTTCCCGTGCATCCACCTGTGTCTGTTCCCCTCCGAGGTGCCAGGATGCTTCCTGGGATGCTTCCAGGAATGCTCCTTTTGGGGTTACCAGTAGCAGCACTCTCAGTGCCAGCCCTGCGAGAGCTCAGACCTGGGAAAAACCAAGGGATGCATTGGACCAGGGAAAACATTCCCGGAGGAGCAGGGAAGACTTTGGCTGATTTTCGGAATGAGGGACAATTTTTCCTGCGTGTTCCTGGAGCTTGGGAGCTCTGGGAGAGCCTGGCATGGCAGGGCCGCTCCAGGGGGGTTTTTGGGAAGATCCCGCTTTCTGGTGTGGCCGGGGATGGGGACAGAGGGGATTCATCCCTGGGGAAGCTGCGCCGTGCCGGGATCCGGGATCCTGTGCCTTGGAATGTGCCGGTGCCGGGGTGGCTTTGCAGGGCTCCGGCTCTGGAGCGTCACGGGAACGGGCTGCGTCATCCGCTGCTTCCACGGGTGGAACTGGGGAGGATTTGGCTGCTGGGGAGGATTTGGCTGCTCGGAGCCCAACTGGGAGAGATGTTTTCCCGCCTGTGCTGCGCTTGGAATCAGCGGCGCGTGCGGCTGCAGCGGAGCAGGGGGGAGCTGCAGTGGGCTGGGCTGGCTCCCTGACAGCAGGGGAGGGGGAAGAGGCAAATGGGATCATTCCCGGTGTAATGATCCGAAATTCAGGGATGTTTCCTCTCCCTGCACCTCTCTCCCTCCTCCCGACGCTTCCCAGCCCGGCACTTCCATGGTTACCCCGCCCCGGCGAGGTCGATCCTGCCCCGGGGCTCAGCTCGGGGGGCTCCGTGGCCCCTCCGGCTGCTCCTGGAGCCGGAGGCAGGAGGGAGTTCGGAGCTCCGGGATGCGCCGGCTCCGCTCCCGGCGATGCTGGAGGCGCGGGGGGCTCCGTGGGGGCTGTGGTGGAGCATCCCCGTGCCACAGCCCGGCCTTTTCCAGGAGGGATGATGGGAGGATGCAGAGCTGCAGGGGGTTAGGGGGGAGCTCGGTGGGGCCGGCTCCTGCTTGCCATTCCCAGGAAACCCCCCTCCCTGCAGCAGGATGTGTGGGGAGCCTGGGATGAGCCTCGAGAGGGAAACTGCTGCTCCAGAGGGAAAACGTGTCTCTGTATCTGCCCCCCCGAGGGTCCTGCTGCCCCCGCTGTGCCTCCTGCATCCTCCCATCCCACCGGGATTCGTGTCACATTCCCAATAAGGTTTTCCCATCGTGTGTCCCCCAGACTCCTGATCCCCACCCGTGTTCCCAGATTGGCCCCCCCCCCAACAGGTCTCTGGGAGCCTCTTCCCGGCCTCAGAGGCAGACATGGGGCACCCACCCTCCCCTAACCCCCCCGACCCCCCCCCGTTCCTGCCACCCGGCACGAGCTGCCAGGGAGGTAAAAATACTCCCTGGAGCGGGTGACGGCGCCGGGCCGGGAGATCCGCGGGCGTTCCGGGTATTTATAGCCCGGCAGGTCTGGGCTGCCACCCACCCCCCATCTGCGCCCACCCGGCCCCCCCCGTACCCACCCCGGGCCCCCCCGTGTCCCCGCGGGAGGGGATGGGCCCTTCCAAGCCCCTGGACAGGTGGGAATACCGAGGGATGTCACTGGCACATCCCAGAGCCCCCCCTGCCCCAGCCCAGGGCACCCAAAGGTGGGGTCGCCCCCCCTGTGCCCCCCGGGCCGGTCTCTCCCGGGGGGAAGAGCCCCCCCCTTCCAGTCCTTCCCTGGAGGGGGGTGCACCCCAACCCCTGTCCCCCATCCAACGGGGTCACATCCACCTCTGCTGTGGGGTGCTGAGGCTGGGGCAGGGATTCAGTCCCCCCAACCCAAACTGGGACTGAACTGGGACAGCACACCACGGGCTGGGGGGCACCAGGGGGCTCTAGGGGTGTCCTCACCTCATTGGGACCAACTGGGACAATGTGGGGACCACGTGCTGGGAACCACCTCCTTGGGAATCTGATGCCGGGGACACCTTGGTGGGGGCCACATCCTGGGGATCCCAGAGACCCCAGTGAGGGGCTGGTGGATCTGGGGCAGCCCCAGTGATTCCAGGGACGCCAGCGAGGGGCTGGCAGATCTGGGGCAGCCCCAGTGATTCCAGGGACCCCAGTGAGGGGCTGGTGGATCTGGGGGAGCCCCAGGATTCCAGGGACCCTAGTGGGGGCTGGCTGGTCCCAGGGAGCCCCAGGATTCCGGGGACTGTGATTCTGGGCTGGCTGGTCCCGGGGAGCCCCAGCATTCCAGGATCCCGAGTGTGGGCCGGGGGTGCCGGGGCCGGGCGGGTGACATTGAGTGCGGTGGCTGCACGGAGGCTGCACAAAGCCAGGGCTCCGTGTCGTGCTGCTGCTCCCGGGGCTGGATGTGCTCCCGGGAGCGGAGCTGGCGGAGTGATTTAATCCACCCTGACTGCAGCTGACCTTGGAAACCCGCCCAGGCACGGCCGGCACCGACAGCGGCTGCACTGGGGGAGCGGGGCCCGGGGGGGTCCCAGGGGTGCATGGGGGACCCACCCCGGCCCCGGCCACCCCCTCCTGCCCTCCCGGCCCCTCCGTGGCCACATCACCCTCAGCACCCGGGAATTCTTTGCTTTATGTCCCCCCGTGCTGGAGCTGTGGGACTGTGGGGTGACGGTGACAGTGATGGTGACGGTGACAATGAAGGTGACAGTGATGGTGACGGTGATGGTGACGGTGACAGTGGCACATCTGGTGTTGGATGGACCCGGCTCTGTGGTTGGGTGGTCCTGGGTGTTGTCTCTGCACCCCCAGCTCCTTTTGCAGCTTTCCAGCCACTTCCCCAAGCCTGGAGTGTTCCATGGGGCTGGTGTGACCCAAGGGTGGGACACGGCACCTCGTGGACTCATGGAATGGTTTGGGTGGGAAGGGATCCTCAAGGTCGTCCACTCCCACCCCCTGCCATGGGCAGGGACACCTTCCACCAGCCCAGGTTGCTCCAAGCCCCGTCCAGCCTGCCCTTGGACACTTCCAGGGATCCAGAGGCAGCCACAGCTTCCCTGGGCCGCCTGTCCCAGTGCTCCACTTGGCCTTGTTGAACCTCATCCCACTGATCTTGTCCCACGGATCCGGCCTGTCCAGATAAGTCTGTGGAGCCTTCCTGCCCCCGGGCACATCCAGCACAAACTGACCCTCGGCAGTGGAATGAACAGGACATGAGACATGACACGGCACATCCCTGCTGTGGGCCGAGGGCTGACCCCAGCCCATCCCCATCCCAAGCCATCCCCATCCCATCCCCATCCATGCCATGCCATGCCATCCCCATCCCCATCCCCATCCCCATCCCCATCCCCATCCCCATCCCCATCCCCATCCCATCCCATCCCCATACCATGCCATCCCATGCCATCCCCATCCCCATCCCAATCCCTCCTTGCTCCTCCCCTCCCGGTGACACTCCAGGATCCCCCCCAAGCCATAGGATCCCCCGTCCCCTCTCCGATCCCTCTGCCCCTCCCGAGCCAGGTGTTTCCCATGCCAGCCGCTCCTGAGCCAGACACCGCGAGAGCCCCGGAGCGGCTGAATTCCCAACCTGCCTCTCGGAGTAATCGGCGTCTCTTTTTCCCCTCCAGTGGTTCTGACACGAGCTTTGCTGCGAGGAATCGCTTTAACCGCTCCCCTTAATTGGCTCTTTCCTGCCGGAGCCCCCTCTCCGCTGCGGAAAAGCCTCGGCTCCGGCGCCCTGCCAGCGCTCCGACCTTTTCTGCATCTTTATGTTCGTTTAATAAGTGATTTTCGGGATGAGCCGAGGCTTTGAAGGGGGTTAGGGACGCTCCTGCCTCGCCTGTCTGGCTCCCTTTGGCTCAAGCTGCCGGAGCGAGCGCCGGCCGTGCGGAACGGGCACGGTGCCGTGCCTGGAAGAAAATCCATAGTGCCCAAATCCAGCCCCGGGGCGGCGGGAGGCAGCACCAGGATGTCCCCAGGGATCGCTGGGTCACCCCTGTGTCACCCCTGTGTCACCTCATGTCCCCAGACCAAGGCAGCCTCAGCCTCCTCCCGCTGACCAGGGAGGATGGAGCTTCCCTGGGGAGGCAGAGCTGTGGGATTGGGTGGGATTGGCATGGAAATGGTGCCGTCGGATGTGGGATGTGATGCTGGGAGCTGCTGAGGGGGTGATGACCAGGAGGTGCTGGAGGTGATGCCTGGACAAGGGAAGGTTCTAGGGACACCTTCCAGTGCCTAAAGGGGCTCCAGGAGAGCTGGAGAGGGACTTGGACAAGGGATGGAGGGACAGGACACAGGGAATGGCTTCCCACTGCCAGATGGCAGGGATAGATGGGATATTGGGAAGGAATTGCTGGGTGGGAGGGTGGGGAGGGGCTGGCCCAGGTTTCCCAGAGAAGCTGTGGCTGCCCCTGGATCCCTGGAATTGTCCAAGGCCAGGTTGGACGGGGCTTGGAGCAACCTGGGCTGGTGGAAGGTGTCCCTGCCCATGGCAGGGGTGGCACTGGGTGGACTTTACCTTTCCATGATTCCCACTCAAACCATTCCATGATCCCTGCACTCCCAGCTCATCCCAAGCCCCAGCTCAGCAGGATCTACCCCCCAGAGAGGTCCCCAGGACCTGCTGTTCCTCCTGTCCCTGTCTGGGGACACTGGAGTGATGGCAGCGCTTGTCCTGAGCCCTCCCCGGGGACACTGGGCAGTGCCAGTGCCTGTGCCAGGATCCCAGGAAGTGCTTGTCCTCCCTGCAGGTTCAATGTCCCTGGAAGCTCCATCAGTCCCAGCAGCCACCAGCAAACAGCTCCATTCCCTGGGCACAGGGAGGTGGAGAGGCTGGCTGGCTGATTCCAGGGAATTTGGGCACAGGGAGGATGAGGGGCTGGCTGGCTGATTCCAGGGAATTTGAACACAGGGAGGATGAGGGGCTGGTTGATTGATTCGTTGATTCCAGGGGGTTTGGGCAGAGGGGGGAAGGGGTGATCCAACCTCCCTGACGTGCCCCTGGTTCCAGGTGAACGTGTCCGTGGATTACATCCGCCCTGCCAGCAGTGCCACCGAGACCGTGCCCGCCTTCTCGGAGCGCACCTGTGCCACCGTGTCCATCGGCGGAATGTGAGTGCAGCCCTGGCATTCCCACCCTACATTCCCACCCCGCATTCCCACCCTACATTCCCACCCCGCATTCCCACCCTACATTCCCACCCCGCATTCCCACCCCACATTCCCACCCCTCATTCCCACCCCACATTCCCACCCCTCATTCCCACCCCACATTCCCACCCCTCATTCCCACCCCGCATTCCCACCCTGCATTCCCACCCCGCATTCCCGCCGGGCACTCCTTGGACAGTGGGGTCAGAGGTGCCCGTGGGGATGGAGGGTGACTCGTCCCTGCCCTGCTCCCCACCTGGCTGGGGACAAGCACCCCCCGCCTGCATCCCAGCATCAGGATTCTGTGGGATACGGTGGGATGCTGCTGCCTGGCACCCCCCAGACCTGCCCTCCCCTGACTCCAGCGGTTTTGGGGGTGCTGGGATGAGGGACCATTCCAGGGGTGGCTTTGGAGGAACCATCTCTGCTGTGTATCCTGGGATGTCTGGGCTTCCCAAGGGACATCACCTCCCTGATTTCCCTCCTCTGTGAGAAGGTTCAGGAGTGTGGGGTGTTCAGGACTGTGGGGTGTTCAGGAATGTGGGGTGTTCAGGAATGTGGGGTGTTCAGGACTGTGGGGTGTTCAGGAATGTGGGGTGTTCAGGACTGTGGGGTGTTCAGGACTGTGGGGTGTTCAGGAATGTGGGGTGTTCAGGAATGTGGGGTGTTCTGAAGCAGCCCTCCCTTGTCCATAAGTTTTGGTTTTCGCCCCCTCAGGACATGGGGTGCCAGCTGCCTCTGGCACATCCCTATGGAGCAACTGTGGCTCCAACCCATCCCTATGGAGCAGCCATTGCTCCAGCACATCCCTATGGAGCAACTGTGGCTCCAGCCCATCCCTATGGAGCAACTGTGGCTCCAGCCCATCCCTATGGAGCAACTGTAGCTCCAGCCCATCCCTATGGAGCAACTGTGGCTCCAACCCATCCCTATGGAGCAACTGTGGCTCCAGCCCATCCCTATGGAGCAACTGTGGCTCCAGCCCATCCCTATGGAGCAACTGTAGCTCCAGCCCATCCCTATGGAGCAACTGTGGCTCCAGCCCATCCCTATGGAGCAACTGTAGCTCCAGCCCATCCCTATGGAGCAACTGTAGCTCCAGCCCATCCCTATGGAGCAGCCATGGCTCCAGCCCATCCCTCTGGAGCGGCCGTGGCTCCTCTGGCAGCGGCTCCGGGAGCTGCGTAGGGAGGATTTGTCATAGGCCCTTGGCTTGCTTTCCTGCTTTTTTTTCCCGGTAGCAGCTATTTTGGAAAGCGCCCAAAGCGCTGCAGCGCTGCCTTTTCCTTCCTTATTCCAGGGGCTGCGAGAGCTGCAATTCCCTTCCCTTAATCCAGGGCCTGGAAAAGCTGCACCTTCCTTGGTCCAAGGGCTGGGAGAGCTACAATTCCCTTCCCTTAACCCAAAACCTGGGAGAGATGTGTTTTCCTCCCCCTGATCCAAAGGCTGGGAGAGCCGGCCCTGGCCCTCCCAGCAGCTGTGGTGCTGCATCCTGGGATGCTCCCGGCAGTGCCTGTGCCATTCCCGGTGTCTGGGGCTGCATCCCGGGATGCCGGGGGTGGAACAGAGCGGGGTCTGTGTCCCCAGGCCCGTGCCAGGCTGGGATGGAGCAGGGAATAAAGCCTGGCTTGTCCGCCTGGAGTGTCCGCCCGGCATCTGGGCTGGGCTGAGCCTGCTTGGAATTCCGGGCACGGCAGTGGCACTGGGGTGGGAGCCAGGGCAGGAGCTGCAGCCCCCGCTCCAGCTCCAGGCTCCAGGAACTGGGGGGGCTGGAGCACAAACCTGCCTTCTCCTGCCCTATCCCTGCCTGGATCCTCGTCCATATCCCTGCCTGGATCCTCGTCCATATCCCTGCCTGGATCCTTGTCCATATCCCTGCCCGCATCCCTGCCTGGATCCCTGCCCAGATTTCTGTCTGTATCCCTGCCCATTTCCCTGTCTGTATCCCTGCCTGTATCCCTTCTGGATCCCTGCCTGAATTCTTCCCTGGATCCCTGCCCATATTCCTGCCTTCATCCCTGCCTGGATCCCTGTCTGGATCCCTGCCTGTGTTCCTGCCTAGTTCCCTATCCATATCCCTGCCTGTATCCCTACCTGCATCCCTACCTGTATTCCTGCTGTATCCCTGCTCATATTCCTGCCTGGATCCCTGACTGTATTCCTGCTGGATCCCTGTATCCCTCCATCCCACTTCTCCTTTCCATCTCCTCGATGTTTCCGGCCTGATCCCTGTCCTGGGAATGCTCCCTCCGGCTCTCCCATCCCTGCCCATCCCGCTGTGCTGGGTCAGTGCTTCCCAAACTCCCGGCCCTGCATTCCTGGGGCTCTGGTGAGGGCAGGATTGGGCTCAGAGCCGGGATGTCGGGACAGGGAAATGGTTCCACGGCCAACGGGGCCAGGGCAGGAGGGAGCAGCTGCTGGGACAGCATCCCCAGAATTCCACAGCATTCCACAGCATCCCCAGAATTCCACAGCATTCCACAGCATCCTGCAGCATCCCACAGAATCCTGCAGCTTCCCACAGCTCTGTGTTGAAGCTGCTGCGATGCAAATCCCACAAATCCTTGGAAGAAAAAGCTCCTAAAAATAATGAACCCCAAATTCCAGGAATGCCCTGCACTCTAATTCCTGGTATAATTCCAGGCAGGATCAGGCAGATTCCTTCCCTGGGGTAGCAGGGCCGGATGCTGCAGTTTGGGGTTGATTTGGCCCAACCAGTGAATTTTGGGAGGGGAGTGGGTTTGGCACTGCAGATCCTGATCCCAATCCATGCTGGGCACTGGCAGAGGCTGCAGTGTGGGAATTCCAACACCCCTCTGAAACTTCCTGTGAGATTTTGGGTGGAAAAACTGGGAAATGAGTTCTGGGAGAAGCTTCAAAATTGCCGTGTTTTGCTTTGATTGGAATCTTTTGGCCTAAGGAGATTTTTCCCACCATATTCCCGTTCTTTGATCTGGGATTGATGGGGGATCCACCTTCCCTCTGCCCAATGGCTCTGGCTCTGCTTCCAGAGCTTTGAGGTGGGAATGGGGGGATGCATCCCACTCCCTGGGCCCAGATGAGGGGCAGGGAGCAGGGCTGGAGGGGGGGGATATGGAATTCACAGGCTGGAATTCCTTCTTTAAGCCGTTATCCCGGTTTCCCTCTTCCTCACCCTCCTTCCAGCAGTGGGAAGGGGTCTGGTTCCATCCCAGTGCTCCCAGAACACCTCCCAGGGTACCGGGATAAGTCTCTGTGGGAATTCTGAGCCTGAAAAGCTCTAAGCCTGGGAAGAATTCAGGGTTTTCCCAGGATTTCCAGCTTGGGGAGGGTGTTTTGGTACTTGGAAGCAGCAGAATTCTGTGTGTTGGAATGCTGGGAATGCTGGGACATCTCCAGAGCATCCAGGCTCTCCAGTGGCCCAGGGAGGGGGACAGGGGGACACTTCCCTGTCTCCTTTCCAGGATGCAGCTGGGATAGGGAGTGGGATGTGGTTGGGATGGGGAGTGGGATACAGCTGGAATGGGGGTGGGATACAGCTGGAATGGGGGTGGGATACAGCTGGAATGGGGAGTGGGAATACAGCTGAAATGGGGGTGGGATACAGCTGGAATGGGGGGTGGGATATAGCTGGAATGAGGAGTGGGAATACAGCTGGAATGGGGAGTGGGATACAGCTGGAATGGGGAGTGGGAATACAGCTGGAATGGGGAGTGAGAATACAGCTGGAATGGGAAGTGGGAATACAGCTGGAATGGGGGTGGGATACAGTTGGAATGGGGAGTGTCAGGGGCCCCTGGGCCACCAGGGCCACCAGCCCTTCCCCCCCAGCCTCCCGCTCATTCCCGGAGCAGCCGGAGGTGCCCGTTCCCCGTGCTCGGCATTCCCGGCGCTGCCGCAGCTGCTCCCGCCGCAGCCGTTCCCTGGCTCACCAATCCCGAATTTTTTGATTCCTCCCCCTGCTCTGAGACCTATTTTTGGCTCCCGGTGATGGATTTGCCCTTCCCCCTCTGCCCGGGGTTCGGGAATGGAAGTGCACGAACATATCCACGGTTTTTGGGATACGGAGGGAATTAGCGGGCGGGGAATTGGGGAATTAGGGATGCGCCCGGCAAAGGAGGATTTATGGATCTGCTGAAGGCAGTGGAGTGGGATGGAGCCCCCCCAGCCTCACACGTGGCCCCCCCTCAGCCCCCCATACTGGTGGCCCCCCCACTCCTGGAAAAAAACTGCTGGATTGGGAAATCGAGGAGGAGTTCCCATGGCCTGGGGTGTCACCCCACGGTGTTTGGGGTGATGGGGGGGCTTTAGGGGGGTTTGGGGGTTTTGGGGTGTGTTGGGGGGAGTTGGCAATGGTGGTGCCCCCTCCCCCAGCTGGTGCTCACCCCCCTCTTCCTTAAAAAAACCATGGGATTAGGGAATCAAGGAGGACCATGGCCTGGGGACGCTGAGCCTGCTGGGTTTTGGGGTGGGGGGTTTTGGAGTGCAGGCTTTGGGGTGGAGGGGTTTGGGTGGTGTCAGGGTTCTGAAGCAGGGCAAAGGTTTTGGGGTGGCATCGGGTTTTTTGGGTGGGCAGGTTTGGGGTGGCATCAGGGTTTTGGGGTGCTCCTGGGAGACCCCCCACCGTGTCGGGGACCCCCCAGGGCCCTCCCGTTGGGCCCAGTTCCTGGGACACGTCTCTCCAGGCCCCTTCCTGGGACACGTCTCTCCAGGCCCCTTCCCTTGGCGGCGCTGTGGAATGATTTGGGTTGGGATGGGGTGAGGTGGGATGGGTTGGGATGGGATGGGGCGGGATGGGATGGGGGGAGTCTCCAGAGGCAGGGTGGGGTCTGGGGTTGTCAGTGCCCCCCAGAGCGGTGCTGACCCCCACCCTGTGCCCCCACAGCAACATCGCCGAGGCACTGGTGAGCAAAGGCCTGGCCACGGTGCTGCGGTACCGGCAGGACGACGACCAGCGCTCGGCCCACTACGACGAGCTGCTGGCGGCCGAGGCGCGGTGAGTGGGGCACAGCTGCTCCCTGTCCCCCCCGCGTGTCCCCCCATCCCCTCCCGGCCTGTCCCCGTCTGTCTGTCTGTCCCCAGCCCTTCCTGGCCCAGGTGTTCCAGGTGTTCCAGGTGTTCCAGGTGTTCCCAGCTCCCTGTGGAGTGATCCCACCGCTCAGCCTCCCCTGTGTCCCGGTGCCCCCCCATCCCCTCCCAGCCATGTCCCTGTCCTGTCTGTCCCCAGCCCTTCCTGGCCCAGGTGTTCCAGGTGTTCCAGGTGTTCCCAGCTCCCTGTGGAGTGATCCCACTGCTCAGCCCCCCCCGTGTCCCGGTGCCCCCCCCGTCTCCGCAGGGATCCCTGTTCCCAACCCTCGCCGCTCCACAGGGACGATCCCGGTGCTGGGAGCCCCCCAGATCCGCCCGTGTCCCCGTGTCCCTGTCCCTCAGCCCGTCCTCCTGGATGGCACACAGGAATGCCAATGGATGCCCTTCCCTCTCCGGCTCGGCTGGATCCGGCGGCTCCGGAGGTGGCACCGGCACAGCCGAGCCCGGCGGGATGTGGGATCTCAGCTCCTCTTTGGCAGCAGATCCCGGCACGATGCCGAGAGCCGGGAAGAGCAGCTTGGAGGGGGCTGAGGCGCGTTCCCGGGCGAGGCTCTCGCTTCTGAGGGAAAGGGCGGATCAATCCGGATAAACGGGCTCTCCCGCTCCCGTTCCCCCGGCTCCGTGTCCGCGGGGTGGGCGGCCGGCAGATTGCTCGGAGGCTCATTCCTGGGATGTGCCTTTTGGGAGGCCTGGCAGGAAATCAGCATCTCGGAGCGCTGCGGTGTGGGCGAGATCCCAGTCAGGCACTGGGATACCCGGGCTGGGATGTGGCACGTGGAGCCTGGAGCAGCACTCTGGGTGCTGGGGGGCACATCCTGGATGTGCCCACCATGGAGGTGCTGGATGTTCCCACTCACTCCCAGTGAGTGACAGAGGTGGCTTGTCCATGCTGGAATCCCTGACACGTCCCGACTCCGTGGTTATGCTGGTACTGGGCAGAAGAGCCGGCGGCTCCAGGGCGATGCCAGGGATGGAGGGAATGGGAGATTTAGGATGAGATCTGCAAGGCCCAGATCTCCCAGTGGAGTGGGGCTCGGAGCAGTTGGGATGATCCATTCGACATTCCTGCTCTTCAGCAGAGCCCGGAGTCACATCCCAGACTGCGCTGCCTGTGCCTGTGCCGTGGGCTCCTCCAGCCTCCCGGCACAATCCGGCCTTTCCCAGCCTCCCATGCCAAACCCTGTGGCAGGAGATCCAGGTCTGGCATCAGATCCAGGACTGGCAACAAGTCCAGGTCTGGCATCAGGTCCAGGCCCAGCACCAGCTCCACCATCCCACTGGGTTTTCCAATCCCTTCAGTGCCCTCCAGGTATTCCCTCATTCAGCCTCCTCATTGCCTCTGTGTTATCCTGGGAAGACCTTATTCCCGTGACTGGGATTATCCAGCTGCAGTGTCCGGGCTGTCCCGGTGGGCACAGGGATGACTCCGGCTCTTCCCGCCGCAGCAGGTGCTGACTCCTGGTGCTCCCTGTTTTCCAGGGCTATCAAGAACGGGAAGGGGCTGCACAGCAAGAAGGAGGTGCCGATTCACCGGGTGGCCGACATCTCCGGGGTAAGGAGGGGCAGGAATTCTGCTGGCACCACTCTGCCAGGGGAGCTGGGATAAAATGGGAGAAAACCCCACCCAGAACCTTTGATTTTGGGAACTGCTGGGGTTTTTTCCCCCTTTCTTCCTTGGATAATAAACTGGGAGTTGCCCCATGGAGCTTCGTGGCCTGGGAACCAGGTGACTGGAGCCAACACCGGAGTGCTGGTGGGGATCAGGGATCCCCCAGCTCTGCTGAGGGGATATGGGGACCCTGACAGCCCCCAGCAGCCCTGAGAGCTCATTATGTTTTCCTTAATGAATATTAATAAGGAATTATACGGAACCATTTGCTGCTGGGATGTTGTGGGGAGATCCTGGGAAAGGGGAGTCCCGGGATGCTCCGTTAGGGATGGTACAGGATCCAACCTGCCCGTGCCAGGCAGCCACTCCCATGGGGATTTTTTGGGGCATGTCCTGGGGTGCACAGCTCATCCCAAACTGGGAAAACTCGGATCCGTGCCCACACCCTGCATCCGGCTGGCACAGGGGGCTGAGGAGCCCCCGCTGCTCCCACCCTGCAGGACACGGCGATGCCGGAGGGTCCCCACGCTCCGAGGAGTCCCCACATTCCCAGGCTGAGCCCCTTTTCCCTCCCTGTGGGATGCAGCGATGCCGGAGGGTCCCCACACTCCGAGGGCGTCCCCACATTCCCAGGCTGAGCCCCTTTCCCCCCCGCAGGACACGCAGAAGGCGAAGCAGTTCCTGCCGTTCCTGCAGCGCGCCGGCCGCTCCGAGGCCGTGGTGGAATACGTTGTCAGCGGCTCCCGCCTGAAGCTCTCCTGCCCAAGGAGACCTGTCTCATCACATTCCTGCTCGCAGGTGGGCCCCCGGGAACACCGGGAACACCGGGATCCGCAGGACACCCCCGGTTATAGCAACGGAGCTGCCCACGGGCTGCACTGGGACAGGGGGAGTCGAGCTTGGAGTTGGGAAGGATGTTCTCCCAAAAAACTCAGGAGCAGGTGGGGAACCCCAAACCAGGGAGCAGTTGGGAAACCCCAAATCTGGGAGCAGGTGGGAAACTCCAGGATGGGAGTGGGAATGGGGATGCGGATGAGACCATGAGGAGGAGGATGATGAGGAGGATGAGGATGATGATAGGGATTGGGATAAGGATGGGGATGAGGACAAGGATGGGATGAAGATGGAATAAGAATGAGGATGAGGACAAGGATGAGGATGAAGATGAGGATCAGAATGAGAACAGGGATGAGGATGGGGATGAGGATTGAGACTGAGGATGGAATGAGAATGGGGATGAGGATAAGCATCCCCAAATCCCAGGCAATTTCCATGTGCTGCCTCCTCAGCAGGCGGAGGGTGGCCGGGATGGGGGTTGCCGGTGTGAGCTCCTTGATCCTCCAGATCACCTGGCTGGGGGGTGGGGGGCGGCTCATCCCTGGCTCCCGTTTCCATGGCAATAACCGGGTTTGCCGGATGACCCTGAGCAGGGATCGTTCACAACTCGGTATGAAAAATTCAGTCCGGTGCTTAAAGGGATCGGATCCGGGATCAAACACTGGGAGAGGCAGAGCAGGTGATCCCACTGAGGGAATGCTGATCCGGGGCCGCAGGGATGGAAATGGGGAGTCCTTTGTCCATCCCTTCGCCCCAGACCTGGGGACTGTGTCCGTCCCTGTTCCCCTCGGATAACTGGGATGGGGTTTGGGAAGGGGGAGGCTCCATGCCTGCTCCCGGGGATGCTCCCCAGTCCAACCAGTGACCTGGGATGACCAGGAATGATGCTCCCAGTCAGAAAGTAATTTGGGGTGACCGGGGATGGTGCACACAGGATCCCCCCCTTCACCCCCCAGCCCCTACCATCCCAGAGCCTTTCCGTTGCATCCAGCCTGTGCTCCGGATGTCAGCAGATCCTGGACGTGGCCAGCCCAACCAGGGACCCACAGTCCCAACCTCCCCCCCAGGGCCCAAACACTGGGAGCAATGAGGACAATTCCATCCTGGATCCAGCTGGAGCATGAACATTCCCAGCCCTATCCCAAGCTGACTCCTGCCATGTGGAGCGTGTTCCTAAACCTGTCCCTTCTCCGTGTGCTCTGCCTATAAATATCCTGGAGTCTGATTTTATCCATTGTCAAAGCCAGTGGGAAATGCTGGGAAACGCAGCTCCCCCCTTCCCGGCCACGGAGACATGGGAATTGTCAGGAGTGATGAACCTCCCACGTGCTTGGGAGGAGGAACTGGGATCGGCTGAAATCTTTCTGGATTCAAGAGGTTGGCTCCACTCTGGAATCCCAGTGCCCACCACGGTGCCCACGGGATTCCATAGGAATTGGGATGGGGGTGGTAACCTCTATGGAGTCCCGGTGCCCACAGGATCCATAGGGATTGGGATGGGGGGCTGGCACCTCTCTGGTGTCCAGTGCCCACAGGATCCATAGGGAATGGGATTGGGGGCTGGCCACCTCTCTGGAGTCCCAGTGCCCACAGGATACATAGGAATGGATGGGGGCCTGGCACCTCTCCAGTGCTGCAGTCCCCGCTCCGTGATCCTGCTCCTTGGGGGGTCGTTATTCCATGAGATTCCCTGCTCCACAGGGGTCCCTGTTCTGTGGTTCTCCTCTTTGGATCTCCATGATCCTGCTCTATGGAGATCCCTGCTTCCCCCTGCTCTGTTCCACGGGGATTAATCCCCCAAATAATTCCATCCATAAAACCCAACTGGCAGCGACAGCATCCAGCGGCCACGGATCCAGCAGGACCTTCGGCTTTTGTTTTCCCCTGGTTTTGATTGGTTCTCTCACCGGTTGCCATTCCCAAACCCTCCTCTGCCAAGCCAGGAATAGGATAAATATCCGCCTTTTATCAACGCCTGCCTTTTTTATGGATATCAAATGCAAATGAGCACCAGAAAGAGAAGCCAAGTCCCTTAAAATGTGACTCCAGGGATGCTCCCGAGGGAGCTCATCCCGGCTTTCCAGCTAAAATAGATCCGTCGGAGCACTATAAATATGTGCAAATAGAGGCGCTGCTTTAATCCCAAATTTCTCTCTCCTGGCAAAACTCTGGAGCCTGACGCCTTCCCGGGGCGGGGGCTGGGAGCGGCAGAATTCCCGAGGGATGAGGGGGAATGTTGGGGTGCGGGGCCACGTGGCTCCAGGGTGTCCCAAAATTCCCCAAGGAGGCACTGGAGCTGTGGAATTGTGAGGTGGGGATGGGAATCCAGAGTTTTTCCATGTGGGCATTCCCTCCATGGGGCTGGTCCAGTGCTGTGTCCACGGCCCCACTCCCTCAGTTCCCGGGTGTTCCCTCCCTCCTGCTTCACCCCCATTGCTCCCAAAATCCATAAATCCTCTGGGAGATCGATCCCTGGCATTCCACCCCAGCACAGCCAGTCCTCGCTTGGAGCCATCCCGTATCCCCGCACTTTTCCAGGCACAGCAAACTGGGAGAAGCTGTTTAAATCCCAGGAATTTGGGCTGGAAGGTTCCTGCCTCCCAGGAGATCTTCCCTAGGGAGATTTATTTTCTGTATTCACCACTGCTGGCCAGGGAGGCCCAACCCCTCCCAACATCCCAGGGCAGGATCCTGCAGGCTGTCGTGGGATACCTGGGAATGCTGTGGGATGCCCCTGGGTGCTGCGGGATGCTGCAGGATATCCCAGGGATACTGTGGGATGCCCTGGGATGCTGCAGGATATCCCAGGGATACTGTGGGATACCCTGGGATGCTGCAGGATATCCCAGGGATACTGTGGGATGCCCTGGGATGCCACAGGATACCCCAGGACGTGCAGGATCTGTGGGGACACCCAGGGTCGCTCTGCAATGTCCGTGGGATGCTGTGGGATGCCCTGGGATGCTGTGAATTCCTGCCCCCATCCCTCCATCCCTCCCAGGATGGTTCCAGGGTCGGAGCAGCCCCAGAGCTGCCCCTTCCATCTCCCCAGCTCCGGCTCGGCAGGACTGTGCTGGAATTCTGTGGGAAGCCCAGGGGAGCGCGGTGGCTGCAGCACTTCCAGCCGCATCCCTCATTAATCCGTCACGGCTTCCCGGGAAGAGCAGCGGAGCCGCGGGGTCGGGATTAGTTGCTATTTTAAAGTGCTGGAGAACTTTTCCGGGTGCCAAACGTCCCTTCCCCTCTCCCTACAGCATTCCCTGGGGGATGAGCACGTTCAGCCCATCCTTTTGAGCTTTGCCTTTTCCAGAATCTTCCTTGGGTGGGTTTGGGAAGCGCCAGGGCCGGGAGAGGATCCGAAGTGGGATCCCAGCATGGAGGAGCTGGCGCTGGAAAACGCTGCTCTCAGCTCGTTGTGGTTTAAGGATTCCGGTGCTTCCTCAGCTCTGTCCTTATTATTTTGAGGGAAAAAATTCAGTGTGGTGCATGAACCCTCAGCAGCTCCCAATCCCTCCAAGGAGGAGGAGGAGAAGGAGGAAGGGCGGCTCCGGCTCCTCATTCCCACATGATGCTCCTTGTCGGAGATACATGGGATCAGTGCTGGGATGGGAATCAGTGCTGGGTTGGGATCAGTGCTGGGTGGGATCAGTTGCTGGGGTTGGGATCAGTGGGGCAGGGACAGGGCTGGAAGCTGCCTGGGAAGCTCCTGCTGGATTTCCTGGAATGTTTGGCTTCCCCTTGGAGGCAGCATAGCCTGGGAATGGGGACGGAGATGGGATGGGGACAGGATGGGTGTACAACAGGGATAGGGCTGAGGGTGGGTGTGCAGTAGGGATGGGAATGGACAGGGATGGAGATAAACAGGATAGGATGAGGATGGGTGTGCAGTAGGATGGGAATGGGACAGGGATGGGATACAACAGATAGGGATGAGGATGTGTTGCAGTAGGATGGAATGGGACAGGATGGAGATACAACATGGATGGTGTGATGGAGGGGACAGGGACAGGATGGGACCAGATGGGGAGATACAAAGGACAGGGATGAGGATGTGATAGGATGGGGTCAGGGATACAACAGGGCCAGGGATGAGGAAGGGATGGTCCCTGACACGGGGACATCGTGGCTCCAGGTGTCCCGGATGCTCCGGGAAACAGATCCATGTCCTTGTGCCTCCTGGGGGGATGGTGACACTGCTGTGGCCCTGGGATGGTGACACCTTTCACTGCCTTCCGAAGGATCACGACTCCGGCATGGAGCTGTAATTCCCAGTACTTCATTATTATGCAAATTATGTAAATATAATTAATAATGCAGGACTTCCCTGTTTTCCAGGGCAGGGGGGTATCCCAGGTATCCTGAGGGCAGTGGAACCTGATTCAGGGAGGAGGTTGCGAAATGGGGGGATCTGGATATGTCCCCATGTCCCGTCCCTGTTGGTCCCCACATCCCCATCCCTGCTGGTCCCCACATCCCCATCCCTGCTGGTCCCCACATCCCCATCCCTGCTGGTCACCACCATCCCCATCCCTGCTGTCCCCACATCCCCATCCCTGCTGGTCCCCACATCCCCATCCCTACTGGTCCCCACATCCCCATCCCTGCTGGTCCCCGCATCCCCACCCCCACTGATCCTGAGCTATCCCATCCCCTCCCATGGCTGTGCCACCACTGGACCCTCCCGGAGCTTCCCACATCCCCCCTGACTCCTGATGCCCATTCCTGCCCAGCCCACTTCCCTGGAGCCGTTCCCAGCGGGGGCAGGGGGGTGACCCGCGGCCTCACCCTCCTTCCTCTTCCTCCCCCAGGCATCGAGTGCCCGCGGGGTGCCCGGAACCTGCCGGGGCTGGCACAGGAGGGGGAGCCCTTCAGCGAGGAGGCCACGCTGTTCACCAAGGAGCTCGTGCTGCAGCGGGAGGTACGGGGGGACCGACGGGATCGGTGGGATCGGTGGGATCGTGGATTGGTGGGATTGGTGGGATTGGGGGCATCGGCATCGGGGCATCCGGGGGCAGGGGCAGCACTGAGAGGTCCCAGAGGTACCGAGAGATCCTGGGAATACTGAGAGTGTCCTGTGGAATGTGGAGAGATCCAGGGTGATCCTGAGAGATCCCAGGTGATTCTGAGAGATCCCAGGTAGTTCTGAGAGATCCTGGGTGATTCCAAGAGATCCCAGGTGATTCTGAGATATCCCGGGTGATCCTGGGAGATCCTGGGTGATCCTGAGAGATCCTGGGTGTCACCAACCGATCCCAGGGGACACTGGGAGATCCCAGGCAATACTGAGAGTGTCCCAGGTGATACTGAGAGATCCCAGGTGATTCCGAGGGATACTGGGTGATTCCAAGAGATCCCAGATGCCCTGGGCAGATGGAGGAGGGATGTAGGATGGATGAAAGGTGGGGGAAGGAGCGATGCAGGAGGGATGCAGGATGTGTGCAGGAGGGATGCAGAAGGGATGTGTACAGAGGGGATGCAGAGGGATGCAGGATGTGTACAGGATGTGTACAGGATGGATGCAGCAGGGATGCAGGATGTGTGCAGGATGGATGCAAGATGTGTATAGGATGGATGCAGGAGGGATGCAGCAGGGATGCAGGATGTGTACAGGAGGGATGCAGGATGTGTGAAGGAGGGATGCAGGAGGGATGCAGGAGGGATGCATCAGGGATGCAGGATGTGTACAGGGTGGATGCAGGAGGGATGCAGGATGGATGCAGGATGTGTACAGAGGGGATGCAGGAGGGATGCAAGATGTGTGCAGGATGGATGCATCAGGGATGCAGGATGTGTACAGGATGGATACAGGAGGGATGTGTACAGAGGGGATGCAGGATACAGGAGGGATGCAGGATGTGTGCAGGATGGATGCAAGAGGGATGCAGGATGTGTACAGGGTGGATGCATCGGGGATGCAGGATGTGTGCAGAATGGATCCCCCTGTTTGAGTCTGTTCTCATTAATGTCTCTGGATGTTAAAATTCCCTGGAACTCCTGTGATTTCCCTGATTGAAGCTCCGGAGCTCTGGGCCCATTCGGGGTAATTACACCGTGATTCATAATTCCAGGGCGGATCCCGGATCCCCCGGCCCATCACGGCCCCCCATGGAGCCCAGGCTTGGCACTGGTGTGCCCAGAGGGACGCTGGCACTGGTGCAGATGTGGGTGTGGGTCCAGCTGTGACCTGTGATACAGATGTGGATGTGCCTGCAGACACAGATGTGGATGTGCCTGCAGACACAGATGTGGCACTGCTGCAGATGTGGCCACAGCTGCAGTCCTGGGCACGGATGCAGATGTGGGCAGGGACACAGATGTGGCTGGGGATGCAGCTGTGTGTGAGGATCCAGATGTGGCCATGGGTGTGACTGTGGGCACTGATCCAGATGTGAGCAGAGCTGCAGATGTGGTTGCAGATCCAGATGCAGGTGTGGACACGGATCCAGGTGTGGCCCCAGATGCAGATGTGGTGGTGGGTGCACAGATCCAGATGTTGCCAGGGATGCAGGCACTGCCACTGATGCAGATGTGCTGGACACAGATCCAGGGGTTACCACAGATCCAGATGTGGCCATGGATGCAGCTGTGGCAGCAGCTGCAGGCCAGTGGTGCCTGTGGGGGTCTGGAGTGAAGCCCACCCGGGGCACTGCAGGTGTGGGGACACAGGGACATGGGAACGTGGGAACACAGGGGCATGGGAATGCAGGGACACAGGGATATGGGAACATGGGAACACGGGGATATGGAAACATGGGGACACAGGGATATGGGAACGTGGGAACATGGGGATATGGGAACATGGAGACACAGGGATATGGGAACGTGGGAACACAGGGACATGGGAATGCAGGGACACGGGAATGCAGGGACACAGGGATATGGGAACATAGGAACACAGGGATATGGGAACATGGGAACACAGGGACATGGGGATGCAGGGACACAGGGATATGGGAACATGGGAACACGGGGATATGGGAACATAGGAACACAGGGACGTGGGAACACGGGGACACAGGGATAGGGATATGGGAACATGGGAACACAGGGACATGGGAACATGGGAACACAGGGATATGGGAACATAGGAACACAGGGATATGGGAACATGGGAACACAGGGATATGGGCTCACAGGGACATGGGAATGCAGGGACACAGGAATACAGGGCTATGGAAACACGGGGATGTGGGGACATGGAGATGCACGGACATGGGAACGTGGGGAAACAGGGATATGGGAACATCATGGGGAAACAGGGATATGGGAACATGGGGAAATGGACACAGGGATGCAGGGACATAGAGATACAGGGACACAGCAACATGGGGATGCAGGGACACAACACAGGGACACAGGGACACGGGAATGCAGGGACACAGGGACACGGGAATGCAGGGACACTGGGGCACAGGGACACAGGGACATGGGAATTCAGGGACACTGGGGCACAGGGCACAGGAATGCAGGGACACTGGGAACAGGGGCACAAGGGCACTGGGACATGGGAATGTAGGAACACTGGGACACAGGGACATGGGAATTCAGGGACACTGGGACACAGGGACACTGGGACATGGGAATGCAGGAACACTGGGACACAGGGACACAAGGACACAGGGACACAGGGACACTGCAGTCCTCCCCCTCCCTGCTCAGCATCTCCTGCTGCCAGGAACTGCTGACCCGCGTCCCAGGGGCTTCGCTCCGCTGCCTCGGCACATTCCGGAGGCTCCGCACAGCACCTGCCTGGAATGTCATGGCAGGGAGGCCACATGGAGCCTGAGATGCTTCCCAGGAATGCTGTGGCAGGAGGACACGATGCTTCCCAGGAATGTTGTGGTGGGGAGGCCGCGTGGAATTTGGGATGTGTGGGAATGTTTTGGCAGGGAGGGCACGTGGAACATGGGATGCTGCCTGGGAATGTCAGGGCAGAGAGGTCACATGGAATGTGGGATGCTGCCTGGGAATGTCAGGGCAGAGGTCACATGGAATGTGGGATGTGCCTGGGAATGTCAGGGCAGGAGGTGACATGGAATGTGGGATGCTGCCTGGGAATGTCAGGGCAGAGAGGTGACATGGAATGTGGGATGGTGCCTGGGAATGTCAGGGCAGAGAGGTGACATGGAATGTGGGATGCTGCCTGGGAATGTGGTGGCGGGGAGGCCGCGGGAGTGCAGGACGCTGCCCCTCAGTGAATTCCTGGTGCCGACACCGAGCTGGGCTCCGGGTCCCATCCAGGTCCCATCCAGGTCCCATCCAGGTCCCCGTGGTTCCCACGGTGGCCCCGCAACGTGTTCCCGCCGGCAGCCAAATCCCTGCCCCCCCCACACCCAGCGGGATATTTTATCCGGCGGCTCCGGCTGTGCTGACTCACGGGCCCGGAGCCGCCGGTGACGAACCGGCCCCGGATGGGGTTGGGAAGGAGGAGGGCGCTGGGACGCTCCGGGAGGATCAGGGGCTCGTGGATCACCCGGGAAAGGGCCACAGGGACCCCCCGAGGTGCCCCCCAGCTCCTTTGCAATGACCACTGCACCGATCCCGGCAGGAGCTGCCTCGTCCTCCGGGAACACCTGAAATCTGCCACGTCCCCCTGGATTTCTCCGTTGTTTTTGTTGTGCTTGGGCTGTAAATTCCCAGTCGGTTGATCCGACCCCGATCCCAGCGCTGATTCCAGCATTGATCCCAGTGCTGATTCCAGCACTGATCTCAGCGTTGGTCCCAGTGCCAATCCCAGCCCCGATTCCAGCGCTGATCCCAACTCGAACTGCAGGGCCAGCCCCAACCCTGATCCCAACACCAATCCCAGTCCCAGTGCTGTGCTCAGAGCATCCTGCAGCATCCCACCTCATCCCGCTGCTCCCCAGAGCCACCAGTGCCAGGGTGGGCACCAGGAGACCCCCCAAATCCTGATGCCGAGGGGGTTTCCGTGACATTCCATAGCAGTGCTATTTGTAGTTGGTCAATATGTGCCTTTTCCCCAATCCCAGGGGCTGATTCCCGCCCTGCTCCGGCCAAATCCCCAATTCCACGGCCCCCAGCCCGTGCCCACCCGGGGCAGCGCTGGGCACATGTGCCAGAGGTTGCCATAGGGATTATCCTTAATAAGCTGGAGAGGATGGAATTCCGGGAATGGGGGGGTACCCAAGGACCGGGGGGGTTTGGTGGGGGGACCCCCCAGCCCTGCCAGTGCCCCGTTGTGCCCCTGCCCACGGCCCCCTCCTGCTGCAGCCCCCCTTCACTGCAGCCCCCCCTTCACTGCAGCCCCCCTCTCACTGCAGCCCCCCCTTCCCTGCAGCCCCCCTCTCACTGCAGTCCCCCCTTCCCTGCAGCCCCCCTCCCCATCAGAGGCAGCCCCCCCAACTCTCTGCTCCCCCATTTCCCTGCAGCCCCCCCATCACCCCACACCCCCTGTGTGCCCCCTGGCCCCGCCTCAGGGCCCCGGGAGGAGGAGGATGGAGGTGGGATGGAATGGGATGGGATGGGATGGGATGGGATGGGATGGATGGGATGGGATGGGATGGATGGGATGGGATGGGATGGGGAAGAAGATAAGGATGAGGATGGGAATGAAGATGAGGAAAGGGTTGGGATGGGGATGAGGAAGAAAATGGGGGTAGGATGGGGATGAGGGCAGTTGACTCAGCTGCTCTAATTTGGGGTTAAATTAATGCCAATAAAATCGATAAATC
The DNA here is from genome assembly GCF_009829145.1 of Chiroxiphia lanceolata. Lineage (NCBI taxonomy): Eukaryota > Metazoa > Chordata > Aves > Passeriformes > Pipridae > Chiroxiphia > Chiroxiphia lanceolata. Next base: position 204,594 of record NC_045641.1, on the reverse strand, counting down.
CCTCTGGCCCCGCCGCGGCATTCCTGGGATTTTTGGGATCACTCCTGGCAGGCCCCGGCACAGGGAGCAGTGTGGGGGGTGAGGAGGAAGGTCCCCTGCAAAACCAGGGCTGGGGGGGACAGCCCATGTGAGGGAGGTGAGGGGGGTGTTTGCATTCCTAGATTGGCATGGGTGGGAAAATTCGGGAATAAAGGGAAAAGCAGGAACGTGGTTTTGGGAGAAACTGACCCAGATTTGCCGAAAACAGCAAAATTCCTTAAAAACCCCCCAAATCCCAGCGCTGAACCCTCACGGCTCCGTAGTGACCTGGGGGGAGGAGGCGGGGGGGGCTCATCCTCTCCCTGTCCCCGGCTGGGCCGGGGGGGCCCTGGGGAGGCTCCAGGCCTGGCCCCAAGGACAGAGGGACTGGTGGTGGCACGAGGGTGGTGGCACGAGGGTGGTGGCACGAGGGTGGCCCCAGGCTGCTGGTGGCACTGTCCCCTCAGCACCGCTGTGAGGGCTGGGTGGAGGTGGCACTTGGGGGACAGACACTGGTGACACAGGGGCACCCTATGACCCACCACTGGCACCCGGGGTCCCCATGACCCCACCAGCTGAGGGTCCCCATGACCCCACACAGCTGAGGGTCCCCATGTCCCCACACAGCTGAGGGTCCCCATGACCCCACACAGCTGAGGGTCCCCATGTCCCCACACAGCTGAGGGTCCCCATGACCCCACACAGCTGAGGGTCCCCGTGTCCCCACCACCAGCACCCAGGACACCGCATGTCCTGACGGTGCCACCCAGGTGTCCCAGTGTCCCCACAGGCTGGGGAGTCCCAGTGCCCCTCACAGGGGGGTCCCAGTGTCCCCTCACAGGGGGGGTCCCAGTGACCCCCCACCCCGTGCCAGCCTCCATCCCCCCTGTCCATCCCCGCCGGCTGATCCATCCCAGTTCATCCTGCCTCCATCCAATCCAGATTCCAGCCGGGAACCCCACAAACGGGGGGAGACACCCCACACCCCCCCGGCCCCAGCCAGGGGGTCCCGCAGTGGGTGACACCGGGTGACACCCACACTGGGCCGTGGGGGGGTCCCGTGTCCCCGGCCGGGGGTGCAGCCCCCCAGTGCCCACCGGCTCACGCTCCCCCCGATTCTCCTCCCCCCCGTGTCACCCCCCAGTTCTCCTCAGCCCTCACATCACCCCCCCCCCGATTCTCTCACCCCCAGCCCCCTCCTCCATCACCTCCCTCCATCTCCTTCCCCGCTCGCGATTTTTCCAAAGCTTTTTCCTGCTGAGAGGACAAAAAACCCCTTTCAGGCTGGCAGGAGGGGGGGGGGACACCCGCACCCCCCCAGCCCCCCCCCCCCCTTTTAACCCTCGGGGACTCGGCGTTACAAATTTTGAACAATATTTATTAAAATACAAAAATACACTTGTTTTTTGTTGGATTCGCGGTACAGTCGGATCCTTCCGGCGTTTATAGACCGAGAGAGAACTTCTGCATCTCCTTCCCGCCTTTAGCCCCCCCCCTGGACCCCCCCCCCAAAATTTTTTAGCTCAGCTTTGACCCCTCCAATAAGATTTTAAAGCTAAAATCAGAAATTAAAGTAGTTCCAGTGCCCGAGCAACCGGGGAGGGCCCCCCCATGCCCGACCCCCCCCCCCCAAACCCCCCCATGCCCTCAGGACCCCCACGAGGCACTTGGGGTCCCCACCGGGACCCCCCCCAGTGGCCACCTCAGATGCTGGTGGCCCCCCCATCGCCAACTCCCCCACCCCCCCCAGAGCCCTTAATTCTCCCGGCCCCCCCCATTCCATGAGCAGCCCTTGGGGGGGTGTCCCCATTCTCACCCCCACCCCGGGAAAGGGGGCGGGGGTGGGAAACACCTCCCCCCCCGAAGGACTAGAAATGCCGTTTGGGTGTTCTGAAGGTGGTTACAATCATACGTCAGGTCTCCCGTGGGGCCCCCCCAGCCCCCAGGAGCCGTAGCCCTGTGCCGGGGCCCGGGGGGGGCCGGGGGGTCCCCGGTGCCCGGGGGGTGCCCGGGGGGTGTGACACACACCGGGACCCTCAAACCGTGGTGCGGCAGGAAAGGGGGTGCAGAGCAAACCGGGGGGCACCTGCTCTCCCCCCCCATCGACCCCCCCGAAACACCCCCACCCCCCCGCCTGGCACTCGGGGGGTTCGCCCCCTTTCCTTGGGTTTTTTAGGAATTTTTTGCTTGAATACATTGCAGACGTCCATCCCCAGCCCTCAGGCTACGCCCCCCACGCCCCCACCTCCCCAAAAAATCCCCCCCCCCCCAATTCATTCCTTTATTGCATTCAGAAGGTTTTGGCGCCGTGCCGACATCCCGCTCCGCGGTGACGCCGGCGACGCCGGCACGCGGCCAAGGGCAGCGCCGTGGGATGGGGGGGCCAACCTCACACCCCCCCCCCCCAAAATAACCCCCAAAAACACCCCCGACCCCCCCCAGATCCCCCCGACAGGCTCCTGTCACCGCTCCGGTGTCACCCGTGTCCCACCACGCCACGGCACCGCCGCTCGCTTGCCGCTCGCACGGAATTTTTTTCCTCTTAATATCCGTGGGGTTTTTTTTTTTCCTCTGTTTCTCCTGGTTTGTTTTTTTTTTGTTTAAATAGAACCTGCGAGTTAGAAAATAGTGGTTTTTTTGTAGGAGTTTTGGGTGGGTTTCGTTAAATTTTAATATAATCTGCTGCTCTTCTCGGCCCCGAGGTCGGCTATAGAAGCATGTACACGAAAAAGAGTCTCTCCCCCCCCCTGTACAAAAGTTGTGTCTGTTATTGAGGAATTTTCCTGTTTTTCCTTATAATTGAGGAATTTTCCTGCTTTTCCTTACGTTTGGAGTTCTGCTTTTGTGCATCTATTGCGTTTATAATAATTCCGAGGGGGTGGTGGGGAAACAACCCCCCCAAAAAAAGAAAAAAGAAGGAAAAAGCCCCAAAAAAAGAGTCATATCTGGGTTTCCTGAACTTTCTCCTTGGTGTGGGTCTGGATTAAATAGGGGTCGGCCAGGGTGGTCCCCGGGGGGTGCAGCGAGTTGCCCAGCGCGTTCTCTGTCCAGTGGGCCCCGTGTCCCGCCTTGTAGGTGTTGTAGTTGATGTGGTCGTGGATGTTGGGCAGCACCACGGCCCCCTCCCCGGCCACGCCGGCGGGCGCGGCGGCGGCGGGCGCGGCGGCGGCGGCGGCGGGCGCGATGTCCTCGTCCACCTGGATGATCTCCACGGTGCGCGCGGCCGTCACGGTGCTGCGCTGCTGGTGCCGCTTGCGGAGCTTGTAGAAGACGATGAGCATGGCCGCGGCCAGGAGCGTCACCGCCACGAAGCAGCCGATGATGATCTTGGTGGTCTTCATCACCTCGTCCAGGCTGGTCTGCAGCTTGTCGCCGGTGTCGGCGGTGGGCACGGCCACCTGCTTGGGCGTCCGCGTGGTCTGCACCAGGACGGTGGTGGTGGTGGTGTAGGCCGGCTGGTAGCCCGTCGAGGTGGTGGGCACGGGCTTGGTGAACTTGGGGGAGATGTCCTCCGGGGAGATCTCGGTGGTCTCCACCGTGACGGTGGTGAAGAAGCTGTAGTTGGAGGTGTTGAGCTCGGCCGTGCTCACGTTGAGGTACGCCGAGGCGTTGGAGTTGCCCGCCACGTTGGTCACCATGCAGGTGTAGACCCCGGTGTCCGTCAGCAGGACGTGGGAGAAGTTGAGGGTGCCGTCGTTGAGCACGGAGATGCGCGGGTGGCTGGACGCGTGGCTCAGCACCGTCCCGTTGGGCAGCAGCCACCGCACCGACGACATGGAGGGCGTGCGGCACTTGAGCTCGGCCACGCGCCCCTCCGAGATGTTGAGGTCCGTGGGGGCGTCCATGATGAAGGGCGCCGAGCACTGGAAGGAGGTCTGGTCCACCTCCACCAGGAACCGGCCCCGCATGTGCAGCGGGGCATGGCAGCGCCCGCAGCAGGTGGAGTTGGTGGGGATGTACTCCCGCAGCCACCACGACAGCCAGAGGATGTCGCAGTCGCAGTCCCAGGGGTTGTGGTGCAGGTGGAGCTCCACCAGGTACCGCAGCGGGGCGAAGAGGTCGTGGGGCAGGGAGGACAGGTTGTTGTGGGCCAGGTTGAGCTCCACCAGCGCCGTCAGGTCGTCGAAGGCGTTGCGCTCGATCAGGTTGATCTGCGAGTTCATAATCCAGAGCTTTTTGAGGGATTTGAGCCCGTGGAAGGAGCCCGGTTTGATCTCGGGGAAGTTGTTGCCCGACATCTCCAGCTCCTCCAGGCCCACCAAGGGCGTCAGGTTGGGCATGTCCTTAATGTTGCACATCCCCAGGTTGAGGTACTTGAGGTTGTACAGGCCCTCGAAAGCCCCCTCGGAGATGTACTCCAGCTTCTTGAGCTCGCCCAGGTCGAGGCGCATGAGGGAGGGCACGCGGTTGAAGGCGTACGAGGGGATGCTCTCGATGGGGTTGTTGCGCAGCCACAGCTCCCGCAGCTTGGACAGGTACTCGAAGGCCCCGCTGGGGATGACAGTGAGCCAGTTGTCGAAGAGCTCCAGGGTGTTGAGGCTGGCCAGGCCGTTGAAGGCCCCCACCTCGATCTGCCGGATGGCGTTCCTGCCCAGCTGCAGGACCTCCAGGTGGTGCAGGTGGCGGAACGTGTCCGCCTGGATCATCTGGATGTTGTTCTCCATGAGGTTGAGATAACGGGTGTTGGAGGGGATGCCGGGGGGCACCTCGGCCAGGCCGCGGCGGGTGCAGACCACCTTGCTGAACTGGTTACTGCAGGAGCACACGGAGGGGCAGCTCTGGGGGCCCGGGGAGGCGGCGGCCAGGGCGAGGATCCACGCGTGGAGGGTCAGGGAGGCGGCCAGGACCCCTGGCCAGGTGCGGTGGCGGCGGTGGCGGCGGAGGTGGTGCACAGTTACCTGCCACAAGAGCTTCATGGTGTGGCACGTTCATCATTCACCATCGTCTGGGGATGGCGGCGAGAACAGGAGAACGGGCTCAGGGCCCCCCCCCTCTCCCGGCTCCCACAAGCTGGGGGGCCCGGCTGGCCGGAGGGGGGGGGGTCGCGGTGGGATTGGGGGGGGGGGGACGGGACTCCGAGGGGAGAGGGGGAAAGGGAGGAAAAATTAAAATTTAGGGGGAAAAAAATCGGCGGTAGGTGCTGGGGGGTCGGGGGGAGGAGAAGGAACCCCCCCACCCTGCCCCGCTCGCCAGTACCTACCTGGGGAAGGGGGATCG